>NC_133664.1:96656254-97007698 GCF_037893015.1 Macrotis lagotis
ACAGTCCTTTAAAGCTTGAACAAGGTTATTGTGTCTAACATATCTAACTCCCTTTCTCCCAGCATTCCCCATCCAAGTCATCATGGCACCCAAAAAGTCTGATGAGAATCTTCCCCTAGACATAATGCCTTTTTAAAAAAATAACAAACTATCATCTCCTGAATAAGCTACAAAGTTCTTTTTTAAAAATTTATTTATTTGGTTTTTGTAAGGCAATGGAGTCAAATAACTTGCCCAAGGTCATACAGCTAGGTAATTATTAAGTGTCTGAGGCCAGATTTGAACTAAGGTCCTCCTGACTCCAGGGCTGGTGCTCTATCTACTGGGTATGCCTTTTAATGCAGCTCAGTTTTTCTGACATTACCTTCTTTCATCTTTATCAATATGATGATAATTTTTTAATTTAATTCTAATTTAATTTTTAATCCTAATAAACAACTAACATTAATATAGCACTTGCCATAGATTGGAAGGCAGGAGTTATTATCTCCCTCATACAAAAGAAAACTGAGTCAAACAAAGGTTGAGTGTCTTGCCTAGGCTCACACAGCTAGTAAAGTCCAAGGCAACACTTGAACACAGGTCTTCCTGACTTCAGGAACAGTATTCTATCCACTGTGCCACCGGGCTGCCCATTTATTAATGTGTCAAGTCTGCTCATGGACATAAAGTCATCATTCAGTTGTTTCAATTTGCATTTCTCTATAAATTCTTTTTTAGATACTTGTTGGTAGTTGGCATTTTTTTTTTTTTTTTGGAAAAATGTTCACATCCTTTAACCAAGCATCTCTATTGGGAGATGATTCTTGGTCTATAATGATTTTTATCAAGTTGCTTCAGGCTTGGGATTTCAGACTTTTATTAGAGATATTTGATACAAATACTGTTTCCCAATCCATTTTTTTTTCTTCTAATTCCATTGATTTTGTTGTTGTTTTCTTGGCAAAAGTTTTAAAAATTGAATATATTTGAAATAGCTCATTCTGCCATTTATAATCTTCTTGATCTGGTATCTCCTTAGGAATTCTTTCCCTAGCCAGTTGTGAATTATGTAGCTTCTACTAGAAGATGACAGAAAAGAACTATTGTATATGGCTAGGATGGAATGCTATTTCACAATGAGAAATGACAACTATGAAGAATTTTTTTTAATGGCAAGATTTGTATGGATTGAGGGAGAGCAAAATAAGCAGAAGGAAAAGAACAACATGTACTAAAAACATAAATGAAAAGATCATGAAAAGGAAACTAAACTCAAAAAAATTCATGAAAAGTCCCAGAGAGCAGATAATAAATATGCGTACCACTTCCTGGCACAGAGGCAGGGGACTTCAAGGATGAAATTGCCATCTGTATATGCCTGTGTACACAGTCATATAGTCACTGTCTCAGATATTTTCACCTGTTTTTCTTTGTTTGGGGTGGGGTTTACATGGAAGGAGGGCGGAAGGAAAGTGTTGAAATTATGATGATATAAAGATAAAAAGTATTGATGAAATATATACATGTGCAGATTTTTTAAAAAATGCAGTCTTTCTTTGTCTTCCTTTCTATTGTTGCTTCTATTCTGTGCTGCCTTAATCTGTTTGTTTAGAATGACTTCTTAGGCTATTTTGATGCTGAGAAGCTTGAACAGGAGCAAAGCACATGGCTGCTTCCATTCATAGCATGGAAACCTCACCACTGATGGAGCAGTGGTAAGAATGGGGTGATAAATAACATAGTTGACATTTAAATAACATTTTAAGGCTTATGAAATGTTGGTGTTCCATTTATTCTCACAACAACTTAGGGAGATAGTTGCTATTATTATTCCAGTTTTATAGATGAGGAAACCAAGGCTGTAAGAAGTTAAATGACTGGCCTAGGATTACCCAACTATTGAGGACCTGAAGCAGCTTGAATTCATATCTCCCACACCCCTAAGACCAATGCTCAGTCCTTTTGGTCCTTTGGTTGCCTAATTAATTGGAAATTTAGGTCTTCAAACCCATTGGTAGATGTATGGTTAATGAGAAGGTAGATGATTGAGCCTAGTCTTGCCAAGGAGATAAGGAAGTGTTGATCCTGCAGAGAGTCGGGCGTGAATGCTGACTAAAGGAACAATGCCCTCATAGATGTGAAAAGATGGCTAGCATATGGGAAGGACCAAGGGACTCTAGGAGTGGCACCCCCAAAGTGGGGTGGCATCAACCTAATGTGTTTGGGTGATCACAGATGGAGGATAAGCTGCCTTGGTAGCTCCACAGGCTCAATCCTTTGACAGCGCATAATGACAGCAGCTTTGAGATCAACCACTTGGGTAGTCCTATCTTTCTGACCTGGATCAGCTGAGTTTGCTTCCAGTTGCCTTGAAGAAGAAAGGTCCCTGGGATGGAGAGGTGAGAGAAATCAGGCATTCTTACACAATTGCCATGGTGAGGGTATGGGAGGAATTCCCTACCTCTCCTACAAAGTGAAATGAATGGGCTTTGTGACCCTATCATCCTCTCTTCTGAAGCCATTATCACTTACAGGATAGTTGAACTTGGTTGAACCATGGTTGAACTTGCTAGAAATCTGACCTTGAGAGAGAATCCTGTGTGTTATCAATATGAATCTCAGAAGCTTAGGATAGAAAGGCACCTTGTGGGAGGGGAGGTGATAGAGCTTCACCCATGTTTATCACCCATCTCTATCAGACAGTGCCCCCCCCCAGAAGTCAGCAGAGGTTCTTTCCACTCACTTACCAGTAACAGTGTCTGCCACAATTTCCCTTTCTTCTGAGCACCTCTGAACTCTGGCACACAATGGTTCTTCCCTCTTCACCTGAGAGGAAGCAGCAGGTGCTTGAATCAGAGCTTCTAGAGCTAAGAACAGAGAATAGCATCATTACATCATTCCTTTCTCCCTCGTAGTTAATTATTATTTTTGTGCTGGAGTCCAGAGTAACAGACAGTTGGCAAAACCTTTGAGGGAGCACAAGCCTAAATTGAACTAGGGTAAAATGGGAAGCAGAGTCGTTGGGGATCCTGTGCAGCAAAAAAGAAACGGAAAGGGGGGAAAGGCCATTTTCATGACTGCAAGGTACTTGACATGCAAGTATTTCCTTGGATGCTCCTAACAACACCCTAGGAGGTAGATGACACAGGCATCATTAGGTCCATTTGACTGAGGAGGAAACATACCCAGAGATTTAGCCATGGTCATAGAGCCACTTAAGAAACAGAGGTGGGGTCCAGGGGCAGGTCTCCCAGTTCAGGGCTTGTTTCAAGATACAGCCTGCCTCTCAAAATGAGAGATCAAAGGAAGGATCCACCCAAAACAGGAATAAGCATGAGCAGGAATCCTGGTTAGTACATTTGTTACGGCAGGGTTTCCTCACCCTTCATTGTATCAGAGACCCCTTTGGCAGTCTGATGAAGGCTACAGATTCTCTCTATATATACTTTTTAAATTAAATTTATATTTGTATCAAGTACATAGGAGTGTAAAGGAAATGAATATATTTAAATGTGACTATCATAATGTTTTGGGTTTTTTTTAATAAAAATTAAATTCTGGGATCCTGGGTTGAGAAGTCATGATTTAGAGCATGGTGCCAACAAGGTCAGGGGTTTCATCCCCTTGCAGACAGTTGACTTTGCTCTTTTCCTCAACCAAAGACTGTCTCCCTGGCCCTGGCCAAATTTCTTGTAAAGGCAGGCTATCAATCACAAAGAAGACAGGTGGAGAGTGTGGGGCTACTTCAGGACAAACCCATTTTTTTCTCTAGAGAAAAGTACTTGTCCTACTTATGGTGGCTCAGTAAGCACCAGCTTTATATAGGTAGCTGGAGGCAAGAAGGTGGTTCAATGGATAGCTCACTGAGCTTGGAGTCAGGAAGACCAGAATTCAGATCAGGCTTCAGATACTTCCTAGCTGCGTGACCCTGGGCCAGTCATTTAACCACAGTCTGTCTTGTCTGCCCATTTCCTCATAGGGTTGATGACAGTGCATCTCTCTCAGGTTGTTACAAGAATCAAATGAGATAATAACTAATTGCAAAACACTAGGACAATTCCTGGCATACTACAGGTGCCTAATAAATGCTTGTTTCTTGCCTTCCTCTATGAACACAAGTCAATATGAAAGCACTCAGTGCATCTCAAGGAAATTTAAACCTAGGTCTGAAGAGTTACCAGAGAGTAGAAGAAGGCAAAGAGCTGGAGTCACAAGGGCATGGAGTTTGGAGACCCCCATCTCTATTCCCTTGGGTAATGGGGGGGGCAGAGTAGGGGGGGCTCCTGTCTTGGGGCTTCCCAAAGCAAGTTGGCTTCATCTCAATTTCCATCCTTTCTTTCTCTCTATTTCTATCCTTTCTATTTCCCACAGTCTCTAGCTCTTTGGTAAAAGGATCTTGGAAGGTAAATCTATCCTGAGAGCAGCAGCCACCCTGGGTGGGTTCAAAAATTTCATTAGAAGTTGGGTCAGGGGGCAACTAGGTGGTGTAGTGGATAGAGCACCAACCCTGTAGTCAAAAGGACTTGAGTTCAAATCCAAACTCAGAAACATAATACTTACCTAGTTGTGTGACCTTAGGCAAGTCACTTAACTTCACTGCCTTGCAAAAACAAACCAAAAACAAACAGAAGTTGGGTCAGGACTTGAATAAAGTACCCAAGTTTTCTAATGTGGGCTGCTGGTCTACAGAGATGCCCACCTGTACTGGGATCCATCGGGATTTCTCTCTCCTCTGGGTTGTGCTGTTCCCAGACGCAGGGCTCCTCCCTGGGCTCCACTCGAGACTGGGTGTCAGGTTTGGGCCCTGGATTCTCAGCACCTGTGAACAGGTTCGATGGGAAGGGAACATTCGCCACATGAACCACAGCCAAAGCAACAGTGAAGACCCATGGTTCACTCTTGGCAGACTCCATTCATGAAAACTCCATTGATAGTCTAGGCAAATATGTCAATTGGAGAAATCATAAACACTGGTATAGAAATGGCCAAATATCTAGTGGCAAAAGTAGCCAAACTGGAAGAAAACCAACTGATCAAATTGACTGTGGCTTATTCTAAGCCTACAGATTGTAGAAAAGGGATAGAGAGGAGTAGAAAGGTCTAAAGAATGAACACATGAATACCGTATCCTTTAAGGAAGATGACGTCCTCAGCCATGAGGAAACAACTGGCTTTAGAATAAGCCTTCTGCAAGTTGCAAAAACACATAGCCATGATCCTCTGAGGGGAAAACCCAGAAATACAACCCTTGGAGCCTCTACTTCTCTTTGAAACAGCCAGTAATGTGTATAGATATTCAATTGTAAAATCTATTTGTTTTGGATTGACTTGCTAGAGATAGGCAAAGCCAATTTTGAACTAATGATGTCTAAATAACAGAATATAATTCAAAGAAAGGGTTTTTACTTATTCAAACAAGAGTAATCAAATATTTACAAGCAAATATCCTTAGAGGATATTTAATAAAGAAATAAGACCTGGAAACACTTGTATGAATTGATACAGAACCAAGTAAACTATTTATACAATATTAATATTGTAGAGACAATTAACTTTGAAAGACCTAAGAATCTTAGTCAATGTAATAATAATCAACCATGATTCCAGAGGTCTCATGATCAAGTCTTCTCCCTATTTCTTGAGAAGTGACAGACTCAGGATGTTGATGGAGACGTAAACTTTTTGGACACAGCCAATGTAGGAATTTGTTTTATTTGATGATGCATATTAGTTATGAGGATTTTGTTTTTCCTTTTTGTTATTATTATTGCTGTTTGATGGAGAAGAAAAATCTAAGAGGGAGAGAAAATGCATTTTTGATCATTAAAAAAGAAATTTAAACTATTTTTAATTTGAAAAAATGGATGAGAGACATGTAGTTAATATTTGTATAATGTTAACCATCTGCATGAAAAATTATGCTTCCAAAATGTTTGGAAATAGTTTGTTCTCTCCTAAGCAGTTTCAACATTCTCCTGGAAATCCTTTTTTTCCACTCTTAATTTGCTTAGTAAACCCTACATTTACAGATAGGGCAAAGATAAATGTCAGGCTACTCTCTCTATAAAAATTCTAAATAAGTATGGTTCAAATTAATAGGATTTTTTGTACTTTAAAACTGATAGTGGTATGGGTGGCATGATAGAGCAGGTGATAGATACCATTTTTATTAACTCTATTGTAATCAACATATCAAGTTGTCCCTCCAAGAGATGCTAGCTGATTTGCTTACAGTATGAACAGAGATTTGGGTGACATCTTCCATTCATGGAGGTCTTTATTAAGTTTCAAAATGCTCCCAAAAGGGTGGACTCTACCCATAAATTTATTGGTTTAGGGGACTCCCAGTGAGGAAACCCCTTTTATCAATGCATATCTGTAATTCTGCAAATGACAATCTTAGCTGCCAAACTGAGAGTTTTGTTGCCCAAGTTCACAGAGTCAGGAATCCCAGAATGATCCCCAGAACCCAGGCCTGCTTGCCATCCAGGTTGGTGTTTTTTAACCACTACACAATGCTGCTTCTGTCCATAGATATAATCTTTATTTGATACTCAGACCACTTTGATGAAGTAGAAAGGAATGACCTCCATTCCACAAAAGAGAATACTGAGGCTGAGGGAGATCACCTGGACCAAGGCTATGCAGTGAGCCAGTGACACAATCAGGACTAGATAACAGTTATCCTGATTCTAATCCATTGTTCCTTTGCCTTATCTTAGCATAGACTGACAGAGAGGGGAGAGAAAGGCAATTTTTACCTAGTGACATTAGAGTTTTGTAGTTCTCCTTCACGAGGTTATTGTAAAGTTCTTTTTGCCATTCATCCAGATTCTTCCACTCATCCTCAGAGAAGTAAACAGCTATATCCACAAAGGTCACAGGCACCTGAAATGGCAAGTATCTGGATTCAGTACCTCTGGCAATCATTCCCCTCTAGGTCTTCCTTTATCCACTTCTTGCTGAAACCAAGTCCAATCTATAGTGAGGTCCTATGACTCCAGAGTCCTACTTTATTTCCCAAAGTGCACCACTCCAGCCAGTATCCCTCTCTCTCACCCATCTGGTTTCCATGACTTTGTTCATACTATATCCCCCTTGCCTGAAAAAATTCCACCTTATCTTTTTTCCATTTATGGAAGTCCTATTCATCCTTCATGGCCCACCTCAAGTCCCATTTTCTCAATGAACCTTCCTTGACCACTACAATCTACAATGAACACTTGCCGGCAATAGCAATTACTTCCCATATTACTCATTTTAATTGGTGGGCAAGCAATCATTAAGGGCTTATTACTATGTATAAGGCACTGTGCAAAGTGCTGGGATTATAAAGAAAAGCAAACAATAAATAGTCCCCACCCACCAGGAGCTCACCTTCTAATGGGGGAAAGACACCATGTAAATATCTAGGTCTATACATGATACCCGGAGGAAAAGGAATCATCCAACAAAGGAGGGTACTAGCAGTGTGGAATAGGGGGACAAAGGGGAGATAGTACGAAAATGGGATTTGAGCTGAGTCTTGAAGGAAGCTGAGGAAACTAACAGACTACAATTGGGGGCCAGGGGCCAGGCACAGAAACAGGTAACCTTGTATGGCTGAATCATAATCTGTGGAAGGGAGGGAGGTGTGAAAAGGCTCAAAATGGAGGAAGGGGCTGGGTTATAAAGCACTTTCTATGCCAAACAGAAGATACATCCTAGATGTAAGAGGGAGCCACTGAAGCTTCACGGTTTAGGGATAGGGTGGGGGAAGTGACATGGTTTTACCTATACTTTAGGAAAACCACCTTGGCAGCTGAGCAGAGGATGAAAAGGAGAAAGGTGAGACTTGTGGCAGGAACAATAGTTAAAAAGCTCCTGTCACAGTTCAGATGAGATGGGATGACAAACAGAATGAGGGTTCTGGATGAGGGGCTAAAGGGAGACTAGAATGGATAAGAGCTATCGTGAAAGCAAAAATAAAATTTGGCAACTTCTTAGATATGTGGGGCCAGAGGAGTCAAGGATAACACCAAGAGAGGGAGGATGGAAGTGTCCTCAGTAATGAAAAGCAAGCCTCAAAGGCAGGAGGATTTGGAGGGGAAAGAGAGATATTAGTATGGAAGCATACGGTCCTGTCTTACTTAGCTTTCTGTGTAGTGTATACCCTTGAATGGAAGGCTAAAGCAGGCATATTATTTATGGAGTCCAATGTAATTAAGCTACGCTAAAAGTTCTTGGAAGTGGTTTCAATCAATCTAGCACAATGAAGTAGTAATCAGGTCAAATTGCAGGTCAAATCACCTCCATACAGATAGGTATAGGTTTCTCAGTGGAACATGAAAAACCATATAAAACATGTATCATCATTTTATATATAAAAGATATATCATCCATTTCATGCACATTTCTCATTTTTCTATTCTTTGTACAGGAAAGTTTTCTCATTTCATAAAAGTAAAAAAGGGAAAACTCAGAAAATAAAACAAAAACAGAACTTCCCCCCTACCCCCCCAAAAATGTATGTGATCTAACTCTGGAAGCATGTCATGATGAGGCCTCAGTTGTGTTATAGAAGTTAAGAATCAATACTATAACAGTGTCCTGAAAATGGGCAGTATATTTAATTCCTCAAAGAAGGTAGAATCAGTAGTTAGATCATTAGTTTATTATGGAGGCCAAATAGATGTGAGAGAGTGAAGGTCTTTTTTTGCTAACCAAATAAAGAGGGGATCCCTCTGGTTTTAGTTTATCATTGACCAGATTGAAAGAAGAACCAGCCACTTCATGAAGTTAACTGCTCCCCAGTTTTCTTGCTTGGTAATTGTTTAATATTTCTAAAATCTATTTCTAAATTGTTTAGTAATTCTATAAACCTTAAATGAAATGATGCACTTTAAAAATAATCATTTGCTACTATCTCACAAGGAACTATAAGGATGTGTATTGGAAACTGCTTGAAGAAAAATAGGTCTTTTCTAAGCCAGCAGGAGGATTTTCACTGGCCAGAACCTTTCTCCAAGTAGTTGTTAGTATGTTTATTAAGTGATATGTCTGATCCTGGAATGTGCTAGAGTCAGCTTAACTGACTTGAGAGAGCAGATTATTAAATTGTCTGTGTATTTATACCTCTGAAACTAGTCAATGCTACAAAATCAGGGTTTGATTTATTGTTTTATTGCTTTAGACTAGACTTAAAGTGATGGAGAGAATTGTTAACAATGTAGATCCAACTTAAAAGTGTATTGAACCATTTCCTTCCTCTGACCCCTTTCCTGAGAGCTGGATTTTAAACATTTACCAGTATACCCTTGCGTGTCTAGCAGATTTGGCTAAAAAATGTCAGTAGATTGTTTCTCTTCCATATAATTTTTACTTAGAGATCAAGGTCATACAATATGACTTCTTAAAATTTTTCGTATGCTTCTTCCTTCCTATTTTAGAGGAATAAATGCACCTCCTTCCTTGTCAAGGCTAATTCCTTTCCATGTATCCTTTGATGCTCACCTCCTTCAGAACTTAGTCCATCAAATTACCTTCTTCTTCGCTATCCCATTCAGTTTTTTCCTTTAAACTTGTTCCCTCTTCTCTGCCTGTAAATACACCTAGGCTTCCTTATCCTAAATTAAAACCACCATTACCACTCCCCTTCTCCCTTTCTACCTTCTTTGAACTTCCATTTTTACTTCTACAATGAGATTTTTAAAATTATATAATCTTTATATATTTCCCCATAACCTACTTGCTGTTTGGTCAAATAAAATCTAGGTTCCCTTCATTCAATCTGTTCTGTTCTCCAGTACCAGATTAAACTTCCTAAAATGCAGTTCTGATACTATATTTCCTACACCAGAGGTGTCAAACCTATATGTGCCCATGTGCCCAAATAAATTAAAATGCAATTGGGAAGAATTTAACAGATAAATAAAAATACAATAAAATTTAGAAAACAATACATTTTAAAATTCAGCAAATACTTAGGCCAAAAGGACTCTTAGGTATGGTTAGTTTAATGGCCTCCCATTTCTATTTGAGTTTGACACATCCCTCCCTCAAAACCCCTGAAAAATAAAATAGAGCTCAATCAACTTTTCTAGTCTTACCTCTACAATAGGTCTACACCTATTCTATGCTTCAGCCAATCCCAAAGGAGTCCTATCTGCTCCAATGGAGAGGAGTTTGGCCTTTATTCATTCTATAGGCAATAGGTATCAATGGGGGGGGCTCTGTCACACATAATGATTGTTTCTCTACTCCCACAATGTACTGTGCTTCCTGATTTACCTTGGGGACCTCGCCTTTGCTGCCTGGAGGGAGACGGAGGACCCAGAAGTTCCTGTTCCTGAGTAGGTTCTCCATGTTCTCCAACCTCCTCTGGAGCAGCCCATATTCCTGGAGCAGAGTCCCCAGCACAGCCCACTTGCTCTCCATGTGGTTCCCAAACTCCACAGCTGTCTTCTCACAATCAGCAAGCTTTTTCTCTGCTGTCCCTGTTCGCCCCTCCAAGTTTAGCAGCTGGCTAGCCTGGGCATCCACCTTCCTCTCCACAGCCTGAATGGCAGCCACCACCGTCCAGAGGGAGATCTCAGCCGTGGGCAACTGGGGCTCCCTCATCATTCGGTCCGGATAAACAGGTGCCCTCTCTGGGAAGGTAGGAAACTGGAAGGGCATTGGACGCCTGGTGTCCATGTCCCATTCTTGAGCCTGATGACAGAGGAAGAAAAGGCATGGATGAGGATGATGATCATTCTCAAAGGCAAGAGACTGATTTAAGGAAAAGTCTTAGAGCAGGAGTTGACTGTTCAGCATTGGATGCTCCATACCCCCTTCTCCTTGCTCAAGACCTCCTCACACTCCCTGCTTCCTTCAAGTTGATTCCATATTTCTACTACCTTTAGTCTTCTAGGATCCCTATCACCCCACGAACTGGACATGTCAATTTTGAAACAATGCAGTGACTTCAGTCTAGAGTATCAAATATTACTGTCTGTGGAGGGTGGCACTTTCCCTAAGGGATGAACTTAACAAACATTTATGCTTTCGAACATCTTATAATACCTTTTAAAGTAAGTATGGATAGATCAATGTGCCTTTTCACATGTGCCAGAGTGTGGGCAGTGGGTGGAGAGTTGTGGTGAGAGAGTACAATTAGCTTGACTGCAGCAGCAGCAGATGAAGGGTAGATTACTTTGAGCATATTCTCTTGTTGCTTTTTTTGTTTGTTTTGCAAGGCAATGGGGTTAAGTGAGAATATTCTCTTAAATGAGGCAAGGGAAAAATTTCTACCCAAAATGGTTAAAGAAATTAAATCACTCCACCCCAATGCCTCCCCTGACCTGCAGGCTTTTTTGGTACCTTAAGAGATAAGTTTTAATTATCTGGAAAATTTACTTATTCAAGTTGGCAGTTTTCTATGTAAGTGCATACCCATGTAAGCATACATACATACACACATGCATGTGTATTTGAGTGAACATCTGGGGCTGCCCCAGGCGACATGAAAGCCACAGACACCAAATCAAAGGTTTTTTGGAAAACTAAAGGGTCCACCAGCTCCTAGAGACCAACTAATCCCAACTCTCATACTGTCTGGCCCCTACTTCAGGTTCAGTTTGCATTTTGCTGGTTCAGGAAGGGAAAAGGAAGGAGGAAAAGAAAGAAGGGAGGGAGAAAGGAAGAGAGGGAGGAGAGGAGGAAAGAAGGAAGAGAGAGAGGGAGAGGAAGGGAGAGAGGAGGAGGAAGAGAGGATGAGGGAAAGAAGGAAGGGAGGAAGAGAGGGAGGGAAGGAGAGGAGGAGGAAGAAGAGAGGGAGGGAGGAGAGGAGGGAGAGGAGGAGGATGGAAGGAAAGAGGGAATGGAGGAAGAGAGGGAGGGAGGGAGGGAGAGGAGGAAGAAGAGAGGGAGGGAGGAGGGAGAGGAGGAGGATGGAAGGAAAGAAGGAAGGGAGGAAGAGAGGGAGGGAAGGAGAGGAGGAGGGAGAGGAGGAGGATGGAAGGAAAGAGGGAATGGAGGAAGAGAGGGAGGGAGGAGAGGAGGGAGAGGAGGAGGATGGAAGGAAAGAAGGAAGGAAGAGAGGGAGGGAGGAGAGGAGGAGGGAGAGGAGGATGGAAGGAAAGAGGGAATGGAGGAAGAGAGGGAGGGAGGAGGGAGAGGAGGAGGATGGAAGGAAAGAAGGAATGGAGGAAGAGAGGGAGGGAAGGAGAGGAGGAGGGAGAGGAGGAGGATGGAAGGAAAGAGGGAATGGAGGAAGAGAGGGAGGGAGGAGAGGAGGAAGAAGAGAGGGAGGGAGGAGGGAGAGGAGGAGGAGGAGGAAGAGGGAGGGCGTCCTGGAAAGGGCCTGGGGCAGCCCTGCCACATCCCCACCAGGCCCCGGGGGTTCTGGGGGGGACCCCAGGGTCCTCATCCACATGTGGCCCGCAACGAGGACGGAGCCCCCGACCCAAGGCGCTCGCCAGCCCTCCCCGGCAGCCCCCTCCCCCCTCCCCCGTAGCAAAGCGGGCCGGGCCGGCGGGCGGGGAGGGCCTGCCGGGGTCCGGCGGCCTCCTGCTCCGCTGCCGGCCCCTCCTCGGCCGGGCCTCAGTTTCCTGCTCTGTCCACGGGAGGAGGGGGCCCCGGCGGGGGGCGGCGGCCGCGGCTTCTCCGCCCGCGGCCGGGGGGCCGGAGGCCGGGCAGCGATGCGGCGCCCCCGCCCCCACCCGGAGGCCGGCCCAGGGGCTGGGGGGGGTCGGCACCTGCATGGGAGGAATGCCCTCGGCCATCTCCCCTGCTCGCGGCGCGCCGGGCTCCTGGGGGCAGACCTCGTCGGGGGGCAGCGCCTGGGCCCAGCTCCAGCTCGCGCTGTCCAGTCCCAGGCCCTGGATGGCCAGCTGCTGGGGCTGCGGCCGTGTTGACACAAACTGCATCCTGGGAGTCCTGTTCCCCTCTCGGGCCGGCCAGGGAAGGGAGGAGCGCTCCGCAGCCTCCTTCCCCCTCGCCGAGGCCGGACAGCTCCATCTACAGCCCGTAGGAGCAAACAGTCCCCCTCGGCTCCCCCTCCCCGCGGCCCGCCCGCCGCCGGGGCCCCGCGCCCGGCCCCGCCCCGCCCGCGGCCTGGGCCCGGGCCCGGGCCCCGAAGCCGCTGGGCCCCGAGGGCGCCCCGCCAGCGCCCGGCGTGGGGCGAGGGCCCCAGAGAGCACGCCTGGGGCCGCAAACTCGTTGGTCCGGCATGCACACCCCGGGGCCCCTGTAGCATGGGGGCGGCCCCGGGCTCCCCGGCGCAAGGCCGGGGTTGCAGAGATCACATCCCGCAGTGCAGCCCGGGGACCGCGGCCGAAGCGCGCCCCAAGCCCCCAGGGCCCGGCGCAGAGCCCGACGCACCCAAGGCAGCCCGAGCCCGGCTAGGAGGCTGGCCAGCCCCAGAGCGCTCCTTCCAAGCCGCCCCCCCGGGGCCCCAGAGAAGGCACCCCCGAAACAAGTCTCTAATTGCGTGGTCTGGTCCAGTAGATACTTGTAAACACAGTACCCACAGTGCCTGAGAGAGTGGGTGCCATTGACATCAAGAGGAGCCTGCGGCTCGGTGGTCCGGGCAGCGAACCTTGTGTCTCTCTCCCATCCTAACCTTCTTCTCAGGGAAGAACTCATTCATCTTGGATATTAAAGAACTCTCTAGAGCTTAGCTCCCTCTCAGAAAATGGGAATGGTCTGGTGGAAAATTAATGCCATTTAGGGGGAGCATCTTGTCTTAGATACTTATTAACTCCTTAAAATACTTATTGGTTCCTGGGCAAGAAACTTCTGTGTGACTCAGTTTCTTCATTTGTAAAATGGTTATAAAAATAGAACCCAGAGTTGCAACTATCAATTGCTATATACATAATAGTTATTATTACTCTGGAGACACTCCAGACAGTGAGTCAGGACATGGGGATGAAACATTCAGAAAGCTATTGCTATCTTTCCTAAACTAAGACTACGCCACCGATAGGCTACTGACTTTGTGCTGCTTTCTAGTAGAAGGATGTAATTACATTACAGAGTAACTGGCCCGGGGATGAAAAAGCAAAGTCAACTGGCCAGTTCAAGGATTGCAATCCAGACCTGTCTCAGGGTATGCTTGCCCCTCTTGGGGTAGGCTGCCTCTGCTCTGGACCCACAACTTCCTTTTTTTCTGAAAACTTCGATGCCCCGCGTCTATTTAATTGAATCCTTACCTTTGTTTCTCCCTGCTTGGGAGGGCAGAGATGAGACACCAATCAGATATTCTGTCCACTGGACCCAGATGGCTCTGGAGGAGAAAGTGAAGCTAGTGACCTAGCACAGGACCACCCCCCCCACACACACACACACACTCAAATTTATGTGTCATGGTATCTCCCTGATGGCATGGCCTTTTTCAAGAATGAAGGACAAATATCATTATATTTCTATTTAATGCAACTTCATAATAGCCTTTTAATAGCAATTAAGTCATCCTGTTGATACCTACGCAACTCAATCCCTCAGGTCTTTTTTCCTAGAATGAAATCAGGTCTCCTTATCTTATCTTCTGAAAACTATTTGAACTTAAACATAATACTTATTACATTGATCTCTTTGGATTCTGCCTGTTGTCCCAGACTATTCTATCTTTTTCTTGATAAAGTTTTCAATTCAATGTTTTTATTAGCCTAAGATGTCAAAAAAAAAAAATCTTACTTTGAAGTTTCTTTATGGCCTGAAAGTAAACCTGGGTCCTGAAGGCCATACTAGGAAACTGCAAGCACTGGCAGGTTCTGCCAAGCTGAAGTCTTTAAATATAGTCTCAGGTACAGACTGTATCTTCTTTCTAAGGATCAGTAGGTTGACTATCAATAGGTGATAAATTCTTTGACTGTGGCAACTCATGAAACAAAAAAAACATAGGGACAGAGTGCTATGAATTATTTTTAGGTTTTCTATAATCATTAACTGTCAGTACTCTAAACACTAGATAATGTCCAATGCCCAACAAGTTGAGGTATTATCAGAAAAACCAAACCTATCATTTTACATTCTCACCTGTGCCTGTGGCACATTCTTTAGAATACTTTTGATAGACAAATTTCATTTTTTAAAAGATTTTATATTTGGAAATAGACATAAGACTGGCTAATTCTGATGATTCAGAAAAAGCTGGTCAAAAGTGTAGGGATTATGGGGGGGGGGACACAGAAAGGAATTGTGCCTATAAAGAGACTGGTTTTCTACTGTCTTAGCCTTTAAACCAACTATAATGGGATAACTGCAGCAACCACTCTTATCATAGTGTCTCCCTCCATGCTCACCCCCTTCAATTTCCTGCCCTAGGGTTAAGTTGATGCCTAACATCTGGGTACAGTGAGGCAGAACAACTATCTCACTCCAAGTGACCCACATTTTGCTGGAACTGAGGGGCTTTTTGTTCTTCAGGAAACCTAAAAGGAAAAGTTTAAAACTAACTGGGGCTTTATTATTCACATATGCAAACACCCCTCTGAGGGTGTCAGGGCCTGGAAGAAACAAGAAAGAAGCTTTTCTGGAGGAAGCTTCAAGAATGTAGGATGAATTCTAGATACCACTGCTTGGGGAGTTAGTGCCCCCAGCAAGAGCTGATGTTGCTGAAAGCCATTCTGTTGTTTGTTTGTTTTTTTAGTTTTTGTTTTTTGCAAGGCAGTGGGGTTAAGTGGCTTGCCCAAGGCCACACAGGTAGGTAATTATTAAGTGTCTGAGGCTGGATTTGAACTCAAGTACTCCTGACTCCAGGGCTGGTGCTCTATCCACTGCACCACCTAGCCGCCCTTGAAAGCCATTCTGAAAGAACAGTTCCAAGTATGTTTTGATCAATGGCTATACTGTTGCAATACATATTCAAAAGGTGACTGGTGCAACACTTATCAGACATAAATTCCAACAAATTAAAACTAAATCTTATTTTACAGTCCTATTTCCACATATGAAAACTTTTGAAAAACATTAATGCTACCAAAAGTTAAGGAAGTATTAAATCTCATTTGGTAGACACCACCAAGACCAGAAAGGGTTGCCTGATGACTTTAGTCTGCCTGGACCTTATCTGGACTAAGTTTCCCTATAAAGCCAATCTATAAAGAATGCCACTTAGTAAATTATTTTGATCCTACAGTTTATGTCCTTTTTTTACTCACACATTTGGCAGGTGAGTTCCACTCCATAAAGTGAGTATAGTTATTACAGTACCTGCCTCCTCCACTTCAAAGTCCTAAAAAAGAGCAAGGTGTGCATCATTCAATTTGCTTTATTTCCAATTCAGAGTCCTGAAATTCTTGCTAGGATCTAATGACAATTCATTGACAAGGGGAGGGGGTCAAAGGCTCTTCACTAATGAATATTCGCTAGCTCCCTGCTCCAGCGAAGTGGACTTGGATCCATTATTTTACCTTTTTTTTTTTTGCTTTATCTTTCTCTTTAATCTTCTGTTCCACAAAATATCCTCTAACTCCTTTCCAGACTGCCTCTGATTTCCCTTATTATTCTCAAAATTTTATCTACATTCCAAAATCACTGAGAGGATACTAAGTTGATATTTCCTTGCTTATCCTAAAACTAACATAGAATTTAATTAGTATGTATTTATCCAATTATGTTTCCCTTTTATGGATAATTACAAATATTTTGCTTTCTTAGTTTATAGGCTCCTCAAGGGCTAGTTTTTAAATTGGAAGTGTATAACACTTTACAGCATCATTCATATAAAATAATTATTTTAATTCACTCTTAAGCCTTCATCATGGTATTCTGAAACTGGTTATAGCTCCATGTCACAATTATAAGTTAGCATGAAACTCAGGTTAAAACTTATATTTATCACAAAGTTCCCCTACCACTAATATCCCAAATAATTATCTGAGACAACTTACCACCAGAAAAGGCAAACTAGAAGGAAAGTACTAGGATTTCTGAGCCACAAGCGAAGGTAGTATGTGTGGTTTTGAGTGATGTATTTAAGAGTAAAACCCACAAGTATTAAATAGGCACTTACTACATACCAAGTACTATGATAAGCTCTAGGAATATAAAGAACAGTCTAAAGTATGAATTTAAAAAGTCTAATGGGGGACATAAGCAAATAATTATGTACAAACAAGATATAAAAAGAATAAATTAGAAGTAATTTTTTTAAGGGAAGGAAAGCTTCCCTAACATTAAGGGAGATTGGGAAAGGATTCTTACAGGTGGGATTTTTAGCTAAAATTTGATGGAAGTCAGCGGGGTGGGGAGGCATAGATGAAGAGGGAGAACATTCTAGGAATAGAGGACTGCCAGCGAAAATGCAAAGAATAGGGAAATGGGAGTATGATATGAAAGGAACTTACTAGAGATCATAAGATCATAACGCACATGGTAAGTAGGGGGTGGGGTGGGAGATGAAGAGTAAGGTATAAGAATACTGGAAAGATAGGAAGGGTTCAGGTTATGAAAGGCCTCATTATTTATTTCATCATGGTGCTTGCTCACAAGAAGTCCCTGGAATTTACTGACTAGAGTTGGAGTATATGTGACATGGGCAGATCTGAGGTTTAGGAAGAGCAATTTGACAGCTACTGCAAAGTCTAGAAATGAGGGGCTGAGGGCCTGCAATAGGGTAGTGGCAGTGTTAGACAAAAGAAATGAAAAGTCTTGCAAAGGTAGAATCTATAAGACTTGGCATCTGATTGGCTATGGGGCGGAAAGTGATGCATCAAAGATTATTGTTGTAAGCCTAAGTTATGAGCCTGGGTGACTGTGAAGATGGTAGAGCCCTCAACAGTAATAAAGAATTTAAGAAGAGGGGAAGAGTTTTGGAGAAAAGATAATAAATTCATCTTTGGATAAACTGAATTTAAGATATCTAGGAGACATCCTGTTCAAGATGTCCAACAGACAACTGGAGATGTAAGACTGGAGGTAAGCAGAGAGATTAGGGCTGGATAAACAGATTGGAAGATCATCTACATTGAGATACCTGAATCCATGGGAGCAGATAATCAACAAATGAAATAATATAAAGGAAGAAGACCCAGGACAGTCTTGGGGGTTATCTAGGTTACTGTGTGTGAACTGTATGAAGATCCAGTAGAAATGTCAGATAGGTAGAAGACCCAGTGTAGTTTGATGGAATTCTAGAGTAGAGATTATCAAAAAGAAGAGTGTGGTCAATAGCATTAAAGGTTGCAGAGATCAAGAAGGATGAGGGTTTAAAAAAGGTCATTAAATCTGGCAATTAAGAGATCGCTTGGGGAACAGCTGAACAATTTATGGTGTATGAAGGAATACTATTGTGCTGTAACAAGCAATTAAGGAAATGGATTCAGAAAAACTTATATGATCTGATGCCAAGTGAAGTAAGCAAAATCTAAAAAACAGTTTATACACAATAATGCAATATTTTAAAGATAATCAACTCTGAAAGATTTTGTTACTCTGATCAGCAAAAGGGTCAACAGCAATTTCAAAGGACTCACAAGGCAAAGAAAAGAGATCTCAGAGATTCAAAGTGCAGAATGAAAATATTCCAATTTTTTTTCTTGGAACATGGGTTAATGTGGAAATGTGTTTGGCATCTCTATACATATTTGTAATGGGTCCCATTTTTCTTGCTTTCTTAATGGTTGTGGGAGGGAGAGAATTTGGAACTGAAAATAAAACTGAATATAAAAAAATCAAATAAATTTGAAATTTTGTAGACAATATATTTTTGTGGGGAGCAGAGAAGCAGACTGGTTCAGAGACTGAAGAGAAGTGAAAGAATGAGCAATCTGCTGAAGATGGGATGGAATGAAATTACATGTAAATGGGTTTTGCTTTGGCAAGAAAGGCCACCTTTTGTTGTGATACAAGAGTGGACAAATGACAGAAGGTGCCTGATTGTGAGATGAAAGGAGGAGAGAGCTCTTGGGACAGAGTTTTTTTAATATATATATTTTTAGAGGAATATAAGCAAGGACTAGGGGTGGTGTTAGATGGTGCCAGGGGAAGATGAATGAAAGGATAAAGAGGTATGGAAAAACTGCTTTGGTGACTGGGATAGTGAATCAATTAAGGAGGTGGAAAAGAAATGCCTTGAGGTAGCCCCAGTTGAAATTTAGTAACATAAATTTGTAGCAGGTCCAGTTCAAATGATAGAATCTAGGTCCAAAATCTTATTTTGCTACTTAAAACCTGTGTAATTTTGAGGCAGTCCTGAGTTTCAGGGTTTTTTGGTCTATACAATAAAGGGGTCAAGATGGTTTCTGAAATATCTTCCAGCTTTAAATCCCCATAGACAGTCACTAACAGTAAGTTGATTATAATTGACCCAATTATAATGACAATTATAGTTTATTATAATTGACTTGAGCATCTTCTATACTTTGACCTTACACTTACCTGATGCTGTAGTTTCAGAGCATTTTCCACTTATCTCATTTAATAGTTTCTACATTCCACTTATCATAAAGACATGATGAGAATACATATAAAACTACTTTGAAAACTGGAAAGCTTGTGCAAAATCACATAATTCTATTTAGGCTTTGGAATTTCATTCAACTCCTATCATTATACAGATGTAGCAGAGGCCAGAAAGGTGATGATGACTACAAAGTCACCCAGTGGTTCAGTAGTAGGATGGAGAGTCTTAACCCCTAGGCATCGAACTCCCTCTTACACACACACACACACACACACACACCAAACAGCCTGTATTGTGCCAGGAATTATGGCAGACATAAAGATTTAGAAAGCAAAGTCTTTTACATTTTCTAGACTTCTTAATAGCACCCCTCTCTCCCCTCACCATTCCACATCTCTGTGAGTGGAGGAATGAACCAGTGATTTCATGTGTGGGGAACTTCTCAAGTGGAATCTCTCTCTCCTAATAACTACTGACAACTCATTTGTAACAGTCTTAAAGGGTTGCCTGGTACACAGAGACTTGCCTTGTCATGAAGTCATTACCTGTCAAAGGCAGGGCTTGAACCAAGATGCTTCTGTATCTACTATTCTACATTGCTTTTCACCCCACTGGTTTTTATCAAAAGTAAAAACTCAAAGCATAAAACTTTATCAAACTTCTATGACTTTATTTGAACTGCTTACTCAACAGTCACTCAGAGCACCTAGGTCCCAGTTTTGGTATGCCCTTCTGCTTTTGGCTGGGCACAGATCTCTTCTGCACTTCATGTTTACATTCTCTGGTGGGAAGTTAGTTTTTCTTTTTTGTATTTGTGAACATCTAGTTGTTTGGGAGAATCCTTTTAAAACCTTCACAGTTTGACATACCATGTGACATGAAGTATATTTTTGTTTATTTGGGTCCACTGAAGGAAAAATTAAGGATACAGAGTAGCATTTATGAAGGAACAGTCTGAAGGGGGTATACATTGCTCTGAGAACACTCTTTTACTTTTGCTCAAGAAACGGAAACAGGTCACAAAAACTGCTAAGACAAAAAATGCTCCTTGAAAACAAGTTGCTCTAATCTAGAAATGTGTTTCTGTCTGGGATGGAGCTGAAAAAAAGTGAAAATAAAGCTTTACAGGCAACCCACCAACTCCACCAGAGGAGACCAGGGAAATCTCTCCCACTGGACTGAAGGATTCACTCACTTATGCATTCCCTTAAGGTCTTCCTCAAATACTGCAGATAGACTTCTGGGGTTACTTTTGCTGATTCAGACAGTCTCTTCATTCTGTAGAGGTGGTCTGAGCACAGACCCCTGAGTTATCTCTACACTATATGAAGTGAGTGGAAATGAAAGTCCTAATCACTGAGGTTCTAAGGATTTCTTTTATTAAGGAAAAAAAATCTTTGATGATTAAGTCATGGAGGTTCCTGAAGGGCCCACATTAAAGTACCCCCAATATTGATCCAACAGTGAAGGACAATGACCATTTCTCTTGCTATGTAACTAATTTAAAAGTTGATCATTTAATGATGTTCACCAATTTGCATGTAGATTAACTGCTAAGCCACAAGAGACAAAGAAAATATCCAGCAAAGAGTTTGTTTATTCTGATCTCCTTAGTAAACCAATTGTATTAATTAGTGATATAAGCCCATCCCTTAGCAACTGAGAATTACAATGGATGAAAATGTTCAAGGATATAAATTGACATCTATCTGTATAGTCAAGGATTTTTAACTGAAAGGGAGGGTGGAATGGTGAATAAGGGGACAGGCTAGTATATCTGCTAAACTCCTCTGCTACAGATGAAAACTACTGAGAAAATCCAGAGGGGAGACGGTTGGTTGGATCTAGGACCTGAGGAGGGCTTCTGACCTTTATATTTTACAGCACTTTTTTCAAATTGCAGTCTAACAACTTGGTCCTTTTGAGGGACTTGAAGGATCAATATGGAAATTGTCCCCCCCAGAAACTTTTTTTTTTTGCAAGGCAATGGGGTTAAGTGGCTTGCCCAAGGCCACACAGCTAGGTAATTAAGTGTCTGAGGCCGGATTTGAAGTCAGGTACTCCTAACTCCAGGGCCAGTGCTCTATCCACTGCGCCACCTAGCCGCCCTACCGTCAGAAACTTTTCCACTGATAGAATAAGCCCTTTTACTTATCTAGTATTTTGATTATATACATTCTGATTCTAAAAAAAATAAATAATTTGGGGTGGGGGGCTTCTCTTCACTAGTCAGGAAATAGGACAGTAGATGAGATGATCATGAGTCTGTTAAATTCCCAGTTTGTGTCAGTGCTGAGAGAGTCTGACACTTACTGCTCTAGTGTGGCTTCTTCCTAGAAAATTTATATATTCTTTTTCATTCAGTATGATGACTATGCCTCACGGAATCACAATATCTTAGATATGGAAGGTCATCTAACAATTTTACAGATAAAGAAACTGAGACAGAAAGTCACAAAGTTACTTACTGGTAAGACTCAGATGTCTTAAACTCTTATATGCTGCCTTTTCCACTACACAGTACACATAGTCTTCCTGTTCAAAATGCTTAACACCACAGGTAAGGAAAAATACCTTTCCTCAGCCAGACCACAGGCAGTTGTACCATCTCCAGGTGAGAAGTGAAAGACATGCCCTTCTCACTCAAACCACTAAGGTCTTGTCATTGAACACCATGGACTAATGTATTCTCTGTGAATAGAGTATTTAGTGAGAAAGGCTGATTCAGACAGACTCCTCAATCTGCAAAGGGGATCTTGAGCCCTTGAGTTATCTTTCCATTACATGAAGTGAAAGTCTAGATCTCCTTCTAGATGATGCTAACATCCTCTCCTGCCAATGTGCAGGGCTACGGCTTCTGTGTGAGAACACTAACCAAGTCTTCTCTGGGTTCTCAATTCATAAGAAAGTACACACAAATCTAAGAGATGTGGGTCAAGCTTCAAACAGAAGTCTCTACCTTGACTCTGACCAGAAGATTCAAGTCTGTCTATGTAGAGAGTGAAAAATAATTAAATGGGTTTTTGGCAGGAAAGAGAATATTCTGTAGAGCTCTTACTTTAGGTCTTACCTGTTCCTCACACCAACTGTCTGAGATGAACTGGATAGGAACTGGTCTTAATTTACAGAAAGGTAAATAGGGTGCAGAGAAAGAAATAACTGGCCCAAACTCAGTGAGGAATATACCCGGGGGCTCAGTTGCTCCAAATGACTGGGGGACCCATATACAACAACTAATGAACTTGTGCACATAATAGACAGTAGCCCTGAGAGCATGATATGGTTGGGACTGATAGGCTGTTTATGTACAAGGAAGGGCCAGCTATCAGCTAGGGAGGAAGCTTCTTGATCTTACCACTTTCCCAGGGTAGGGTCAAATGGGGGTGAACATACACTTCCCCTAATGGTTTGAGCCAGCCACATTACTAAAAAAGCTTAAGTTTCATTGCTTGTGAAGCAAATAGTGAAAGTCTTCAGCTAGTTTGAAAGCTGTGAGATGTAATCTTTTCTACTATCTATAGTCACAAACGTCCAAAATATCAGAAAGAGAATAGTCAGACTATTATTTCTGTAAAGACATAGAAAAATGTATTCATTAGATGTACTCATATCGAAAGTTGACGGCCTAGTCACAAATTCTGGGCAGTGCCCTTTAGAGACATAGCCTGTCATTTACTCCAATGAATCCTATTTTTAATATTTTGGAGTCAGGGACTGTGTGTAGACTGAGAATACTAATATCCAGGAATTTTAAATTTCAGTAAAATCTTGAATATTAGAGAGATAAACCAAGCCAGTGAAAAGTTCAAAACCAACCAGTTCTCCTTAAGGAGATTCCCAACCTCCAAAATTCAGATCTCTTATCCTGGGCTGATCCAATAGTTAAGAAAATCACATTGATAAATTCAAGAAATCTTATAGCAGGTCAAATCTTGAGTTGACACGGGTGGAGAAAAGGAACCTCCAACATGCTGGGTCTATTTCAGGAAAGATAAGCAGGAGTACGAGTAGGGGGGTCTAAGCTGGAGCCAGAAGGAGAGAGCCCCAGCCCCCACTTGGCAGTTCCATGCCTAGCACTCCCCTCTAACAACCACCTCACCCACCCAGGAGTTAGGGAGAAATCTCACTGGCCCATCAACCTCATAGTATAGCGAAAGAAGCAAATTTTAAAGTTTCCCCATGATACCTGCCCTGCCCTGAACTTCAACCTACAAATAATGTGGAATATCTCATAGTGATTTACCAAGTTTTTGCTCTCAGCCTCTTTGTAACATTATCACCTCTTCAGCTCATGGTGAGTGGATTATTTTCAAGCTCCTCCAAATTCACAATGTATCTTCATTATTTGCAATATGGTGAAGTTCCAGACAACCAGAATTGTCCCTAGTTAGATGTTTGCTGCCCAAAATGGATCGAAGAGCCAGTTTAAAATGACCTTGGGCTCCCTGTCTTTGGGATTCTCCACTTGCTGGATAAACAAGAGATGAAGGATTTACAAAACACCCCCTCCACTCCCCTCCCCATACCAGTGGTTGGTTTCAAGGCCATCAGCTCCAATTCCTAAGCCTGTGGGCTCAAGCCCTGGGAGGAGGAGACCAGGGGGATCTGGTGGCTGCCCTGGGACGTCTCCATCACCACTGCAACTTCCATCCTGACCTGCTCGCAAATGGTCCTTGAGCGTCTGTTTGTAGCGGAAGCTCTTGCCACAGCAGGGACAAGGGTAGGGCCTCTCACCTGTGTGGATGCGCTGGTGCTTCATTAAGTGGTGTTTACGAATGAAGCTCTTGCCACAATGGGCACAATGGAAGGGACGCTCACCTGTGTGCAGCCGCTGATGATTAAGGAGGTGCTCCTTACGCATGAAGCTCTTGCCACAGTCACCACACTGGTAGGGGCGCTCACCTGTGTGGATCATTTGATGGCGGATCAGTGCCGAGTGGCCATTGAAGTCAATGCCACACTGAGGGCATGAGAAGGGGCGCTCTTGGGCATGACCCCGCTGGTGAAGCAGAAGACTAATCTTTAAGCTGAAGCTTCGACCACACTGAGCACAGCGAAACGGCCGCTCACCAGAGTGGCCACGTCGATGGCTGGTGAGCCGAGATTGGTCAGCAAAACGCTTCGGGCATTCTGGACATGGAAAGGGCCGTTCACCACTGTGGACCCTCAGGTGGTAGGTAAGCCGAGAGGGGTGCACAAAGCTCTTGGAGCAATGTGGGCAGGTGTGGGCCCTCTCAGTTGTGTGTACACGAGCATGATTGCTGAGATTGGCCTGTTGGGCAAAGCGCTTAGGACACTGAGCACAAGCAAAAGGACGCTCACCAGAATGACTACTCTGGTGGTCCATAAGCATTTCCTTCTGGTTAAAATTCTTGCCACAACGACGACAAGGGAAGAGTTGCTGCTGCTCTCCAGATTGGGAGGGAAGGGGAAGGTTGCTCAGCTGGGCAAAACTAGCTTGTCCACCAAGGGGGTCCATGGGGTTATTAAGTGGAGGTCCAGAGGGCAGTACAGGTGGAAGATGCTGGGTTTTGAAAGCTGCATCCTGAAAAGCATCTTTTGCCACTGTTGGTGGATTGACTGAGGTAACCTGGGCATCTGGACACAAAGGACCTCCAGTAAGCCCCTCAACTTTGATGGCAAGTTCATCATCTGAAAGAGAAGACTAGGGTTGTTATACAACATTTCTATGTTATACAACATAGAAATTGCTTTGTTAGCAAGTCTCACCACAAAGTAATAGCTACATTCTACCTGGTTGTCACAAATTGCTCTGTGCTTTAATTCACTGTGATTATATAGGAAAGTGATTAGTTCAAAGGTACAGAAACAGTTCAGCAAATTCTGAGGTGATCATCCAGGAATCTAAGGGGACATCTCTGAATTATGATATTCCTTGGTTTGAGATAGGGGATGGGAAAAAGCTAAGTTTTAAATTAAATTTTCCTAAGACATTGCTTTAATCATGTTACTTCCCTGCTCCACAACTTTCTCTCACTCCCTTTCGCCTAATGATCCAGCCTCCTCCCACCATCCTCCTCTGTTCTTCCAACTCTTCCCCAACATAAATCTTCTTGTCTAAAAGGGCTGCTCTTTCTTCATTCCCCCCTTGCCTCCAAAACCCTGTAATGAACCTCTTTCACTTCCATGATTTTCCATTTGTTTTTTTGGGCTGTTTCTCTGCTGCACAACACTGGAGGCAGGGTTTTACCTACTCCATTACTCACCAGCATAGGGGCCTTTGTAAATGTCACTTTCTTCATGTTCTTGTGGACCTTCTACCTGGGGATCTTCTTCTTGTTTAATCCAGGAAAGAATGTCTGATGTGGAAATACCTGGCTCTGTTTATGGGAAAAGAGAAGCAGAGTATTTTGTTCCATTTTGTTTTTAGTTTCTATTAGAAACTGAACAGTTTTGAACCAAAAACTAGAATTAAATACGCTAATTTAATTTCAAACAATCCAAATATTCATTTGTAACTAAGCACTAAATAAAACTCTTCCTAAATCAATCACAGCTTCTGCCTGGAGATGCCCTAAAGTGATATAACAATGTGTCCTCTATTTCTACTGAATTCTTACTTTAAATTGATTTTATCTTAATTCTCTTTCCCCCCTCACAACAGTCCTATAATGCAGATAAGGCAGAGTCTCTTAATTAATATAAAAATCATAATTTATTAAGTCAAAGCACTATGTTATATCCTATGAATCTCAAGGATCTCACACTATAACAGAGAGACATATAAAACAAATAAATATGATACAAGATAAAATATGATAAAGAAAAAGGAAAGGTAAATACTAAGTGTTACAAGGATATTTAAATGTGGAGGAAGGTGAGAATGAGAGAGAAGGTGAGAATCATCAAAAGTTTCAGCTAGAAACTAAAAAAAAAAAGAAATTCAATAAGCAGAGATGAATATCAAAGGAACTCTAAGCATAAGGGATAGCTTATATGTATGGAGAGAGGCAAGAAAGAACAAGGGAAAATTAGGAAACAGGACTGATTTAGCTAGAATGTACAATATATAAAAGGAATCAATGTTAAACAAGGTTGGGCCACTTTGTGGTCAAATTGTGGAGGGCTTGAAATACCAGATTAAGTAAGAAATTTGTATGTGATTCTAGAATCAACATGGAGCCCCTGATAGTTTTTGAGTAGGAGAATAATATAATCATAAGATGCATTAGAATGATCATTTGACCATTATGTAAAGGGGAAAGGTAGGACCTATAACTATCAATGCTAGTATTGATGAGTATCTACACTAAAATATGGTGGTAGAAATGAAGAGGAGAGGTCCAAAATAAAACATTAGTAAGGAAGAATAGGCAAATCCGCAAGTTGGATATAGGGGGTAGGGAAGAGGGAAATGTCAAAAATGACTATATTTTTTAGTATGAGTGATTGGGGGGATAATGGTGATATTAATGGAATTAGGAAAGTTAAGGGAAAGAGGAAATTTTGAGGAAATGATGAGAATTCAATTTTGGGCATGCTGAAATAAGAGATGCTGAAAAGCATTCAAATGGAGAGATCCTGAAGGAAGTATTCAAATGGAGAGAGAAAACAAGTTGATTTACTTTTTAACATTTTTGTTTTTATATTTAAGAAGTGATGGTATCTGAATATAGAACAATTTGATTTACAATTTTGAGTCATTTTATAGGAGTAAAAACTAAAATTACAAGACTGAATGAAATCAATAAGAGAGATAAGACAAAAACACAAGAGAAGGCAGTTGAGGACACCAACATTTACGGAATAGTCAATAGATCAAAAATGAAAAGTGAGAAGGAATGGAAAGAAAGGAAAAAATTAGAAAGCACCAATGTCATGGAAGTCTAAAAGACTATCAAGGGAATGGTCAACAGTGTCAATTCTGCAGAACAGTCAAGAAACCTGAGGTCTAAGAAAAAGTCACTGAATTTTGCAACTGAGAGCAAGATCAGAAGCCAAACTCCAGAAAACTGTGGAGAAGGCCTTGAAAAGGAGACAATGATTTTGTTATTTTTTAAAATATTTTTTATTTTATTCTTTTTATTTTTATTTTTTTATTTATATTTTTATTTATTTTATTTATTATTTATTTTTATTTTTATTTTATTTTATTTTATTCTTTTTCTAGAAGTTTAGTAGTGAATAGAGGGAAAGATACAAGACAATTTGAGGAAGTAGGAGCATCAAGGTAAAGATTATTGTTTTGTTTTTCTAGGATAAAGCTGACTTGAATAAGAGAGAACATGGTGCAGAGTAGTGCTATCAAACTCAAACAAAAAGGGATGTCTGTCAGTTGCTAAGAAACCACAAATTAATATCTATGTTGTAATGTATTTTTATTTATTTTCTTAAGCATTTCCCAAATAAATTTTAATCTGGTTCCAAAGCTCAAGTTTGACCTTGGTTGAAGAGGATAGAAATTGTTTTTATGGTCAAGAAAATTTGAGTTCAAATTCCATGGCACAAACTGAAAATATGACCCTGGCATGACCCTTTTTAAATGAATAGCTTTCCCCTCAATACACTTTTATTGATCTTTTATTTTTACATTGTCTAAATTTCCCTTTGTATTCTACCCCTCTCCCAGGCAGTCATCCATTATATTCTATACTACGGAGCTCCTCTCCCCCACCTTTTCCTTTTTTGAGGCCAAGCTTGCTCTTTGTAATTTTACCCTTTTCCTTTAAAATAAAATTTTATTTACATTACCAAAATTTCCCCCAGTATTCCTCCCACTTTCAGAGAGCAATTTTATATATAGTTTATATATATATATATATGTTTATATATATATAGTATATATAGTATATATATAAATAATATTTAACTTTCACTTTTGATTATTTTGTGGTTTTTTTATACACACACACACACACATACACACATTGTTTATGGGGGCTTAGCTTACCTTCCTTTTTATCAGTTCATGTGAGTCTTTCCAAGTTTCTCTATATTCTTTATATTCATCACTTTAAAATTCCATTAAATTAATATACTAAAATTAGTTTGGACATTCCCCAAGTGATGAGTATCTATTTTGTTATTTTTTTGATTTTTGCTACCACAAAAATGTTGCTATAGATATTTTGGTATACATATAAACTTTTCTCTTTGTTAGTGACCTCTTTGGAGTATGTATAGCATGCTCTAGCAACAGAATCTCAGATTCAAGGAAATGAACATTTTTGCCATTTTTTTCTTGCATAATTCCAAAATGCTCTGTAGAAGGGTTATACTAATTCATGCCTCCACCAACAATGCATCCTGACCAAGGCCTTTAACTAAACTCTCTGTGTTCTGTGGTATTCTCTAAATGGAATAGAAGGAGCTTATCTATATTGATAACGGAAGTTAATTGGAAGCTCCCAACCAGATGAAATCAAAGGTCTGGATAAAAAAACAAAAAAAGTGTTGAGCATGTTTAAAGCAGAGGAAAGAGCTTCTACTTTAGGAATGAATGGGCAGATATGATGATGAAAGGATGAAGATGAGAGGCAATGATAGATGAACTAAGATCTCAAAAGAAGATGAAAGGAATTGGTCCAAGGAAATAAATAAACAGTCAGTTTTGTTGAGGAAGAGTTAAGTCATGATCTTTTTAGATTGAGGAAAGAGGTCAGAGAGATCAGAATGTCCAGAATTACCTGGCTTTATCCTGCCCAAGATAAAGTCCTAAGGTAGGTCTAACTATAAAATCTTCTATTGACTTCTAGTCTAATGAGAACTGGTATAACAGAAAGAGCTCTGGATGTGGAGTCAATGGACCTGGGTTAGAATCTTTGTTCTGCTATATGACCTTGGGTGATCACTTCCCCTTTGTGGCTCTCAGCTTTCTAATTAGCTATACAAGAGGTTGAACTGGATAGTCTCAATGATCCTATCTAACGCTCAGTGTCTAGGACTCTCACAGGGGCAAGCTCTGAGCCCTCAGTCTAACTCATCCTTAGCAGTACTTAACTCTAATTAAAGTCTCACAGGGAGGTTCTGTCTTTATTATTATCATCAACAGAACTCTGTTTTGTCAGGGACCTTTGGAGAAGCACAAAGCTATCAAAATGTAAAATAGCTTGTCCAAAGGAAAGAGAAAGTTGAGTAAAGGCACAACAGATCATACCTGGGAAGGATTAGCTTGCAAAGAACAAAGGTTTACTATTATAAAGAGAGGAAAGAGGGTGGCTAGGTGGCGCAGTGAATAGAGCACCAGCCCTGGAGTCAGGAGTACCTGAGTTCAAATCCGACCTCAGACACTTAATAATATTACCTAGCTGTGTGGCCTTGGGCAAGCCACTTAACCCCATTGCCTTGCAAAAACCTAAAATAAACAAACAAACAAATAAATAAATAAAGAGAGAAAAGTAGACAAGGGAATGGAAGAAGATGAGGAGGAGAAAGAAGAGAGATTAAATGAAATAAGAGATAAATAACAGTGAGATAAAAAAAACCTAAGGAATTAACTGTTAATTTTGATCAATCACTAAAATGAGAACCTCAAAGTTAAGAGACCACAAGATTCTGTCAATATTTCTTCTTGTCTTGGTGTTAATCTTGATCCCTCACTCTTATTCACCTACATGTAATTTCCACCTCTAAAACATCTCTTGAATTAATTTCCTCCTCTCTATTTACAAAGCTTTTACCCTAGTTTTGGTTTCATCATTTGCCTAATCAAATAGCCTCTATAATTCATCTCCATCTCAAATTTCTCTCTACTCAGATTCATTCTTCATGAAAATGTCAATGTCATGGTCCTAAAGCATAAATCCAACTATGTCACAACTCATCAATAAATTCATTCCAGGGACTTCCATTACCTCCAGGAACAAATATAAAATCCTATAGCGTTTAAAGCCCTTCAAAATCTGGACCTCATTTACCTTTCCAGTTAGCAGGCCTCCCCTTTGCCACCTCTCTTCCCCACCACAGCACAATATTCTAACCAAACTGGCCTTTTAACTATTCATCATAAACAACATATAATTACCAGTCTCCAAAGCTGGAAAGTACATTTTCCTCATTTCTGCTTCTTAGAATTCCTAGTTTCCTTCAAGGGTCAACTCAAGTACCAGGAAGCCTGACCAGCTGTTAATAAGCTACTATGTCTGGCACATAGTAGGTTTAATGCCCATTAATTGAAAGATTAATTAAAGATAGAGCAACTTTATAACTGAAGTCAGTAACAAAGTTGAAACTAGAAGTCATCAATCTTTAATTGCTAGGCTTCTATTAAACCCTGGGAATGCAAGACAGACTAGGGTCTTGGAAAATGTGCTATGGGGCGGCTAGGTGGCGCAGTGGATAGAGCACTGACCTTGGAGTCAGGAGTACCTGAGTTCAAATCCGACCTCAGACACTTAATAATTACCTAGCTGTGTGGCCTTGGGCAAGCCACTTAACCCCACTGCCTTGCAAAATCTTAAAAAAAAAAAAAATGTGCTGTGATCTTGTTTACTCACCATCACTGGGTTCTGCGGTCATCTCACTCTCCTCTGGTCTTGCCTGATTTTCTGTATTCTGCTCTGACGCTGGTTGAGTCTGGGACAAAACTTCAGGTTGTGTCATGGCATAATCTAGAAAACAAAGGGGAGAGAAAAGAATATAAAAATTAATGGAGATGAAGATGACATTAATTCTAACCAGACTAAACTGAGGGCACAGAGGGCCTATGGAGCTAGGCCTTATATGGACCCTGTCCCTACTACACCTTTAAATTAATCAGTTCTTTTCCAAAACCTGTCCTATCTTCACTGGGCAGGGGTATGAGGCAGCAGTAGCTCCTGTAGAGCATAGTTATCTAGGACAACCACTGTAATTTGCATATATATCCTATGCTGTTTCAATTTTAACCTTTGTTCCTAGATCATGCTCCTACCATCTGACATGGGAGAGATACATCAAGGTAACTATAGCATTTATAGTGATTCTAAGTTCACAGTAGGAAAACACTGAGAAGTTGCATTTTCCACATTTCAGGTCTGAAATGACAACAGGAAGTTGGCTGAGCTCACTTGAAGCTGTTGTCCACTAATCTGATAGAAGCCAGCTCAGCCTCACCCATTGAGATGAGAGACTCATAGTTGCCCTTCATTATGTTCTTGTAAAGTTCCTTTTGCCATTCTTCTAACTTCTCCCACTCAGGCGTAGAAAAGTAGATGGAGACATCATCAAACGTCACTGGTACCTGCAATCATAAGCATGTGGGGCTCAGTTTTTCCCTCTATCATTTCATTAACTTAATTTTTGTTAAGAGACTATGGTGTTTAACACATTGTTAGTCACTGAGGGGGGGGTGACATAAAAGAAAAGTATATTTCAGAAGCTTACAACTGAATAGGGGAGATGAGACATAACTGCACAAAATATAACCATATATGTGTCTCTGGCATCAAAATAAGCAATTCAGGTAAATGTTAAAGTAGTTCAAGAAAAGAGTAAGGATAAAAGTGGACATGAGTGCTCAGGAAAAGATTTCATGATTGAGCTCTCTTGAGAGCTGGATAGGAGAAGGAACTTGGGGCACAGATATATGTGGTAATGTTTCATCCCAGGCCCCATCACAACTGATCCCGGTTTTGAACACAGTCAAGTTTTTCCGGATTTTTTTCCTTTATATTGTTGTCCTTTTGTAAATTTGTCTCCTGGTTCTGCTCACTTCACTTGGTTTCAGTTCTTATCACCCGTGATCTCCTGAAATGAAGTATTTTTGTGTGAGCACGTGTTTGAGTGTGTGTGTGTGTGTGTGTGTGTGTGTGTATTCAATCCTGCTTTATCTATTTCAGATAAAACATAAGTTTATCAGTAATATAATATTTGTAAAATGCTTGACACTGAGTCTGGCAGGAAGCAGATGCTACCCTAAATGCTTGTCCCTTCCCTTCCTTTTCCCTCATCTGATGCCCATTCTTACTGCTGTTTCCTCATGTTTATGTACCTTTTCTCTCATACACATCGATTATGAGAAATCATGTTACTTTTCAGTGTTTTGTGAATGGAAAGTAATGGTGGTGTATATTTCAAACTAGGGAAAATGCGAAAAAATTGGATGGAGAGTTCTTTTACTCTGACTCATTAGGAAGACTGCCTTGTTGCCTTAAAGAACAAAGGAAGTGGGCAGCTAGGTGGCACAGTGGATAGAGCACCAGCCCTGGAGTCAGGAGGAACTGAGTTCAAATCCAATCTCAGACACTTAATAATTGCCTAGCTATGTGACCTTGGGCAAGTCACTTAACCCCACTGCCTCAAATAAATAAAAATTTTTAAAAAAGAATAAAGGAAAACTTCAAGAAGAAAACAAAGAGGAAAGAAACTAGGTAGCAGCAGAATTTGGAAGAATTATTAATGGAGTAACAATTCAATCCAATTAACATTTACCAGTTTAAAGTGTAGTGCTAGGTGTTAGATACCTAAACACAGTAATTGAACAGATTCCACCAGAAGCTCACATTTCAACTGAAGAACTGGCTCCTCAGCTGGCACTGAAGGAGCCTCAAGAACCTGAGAGGTAGAATGGAGAAGGGAAGACATTCCAGATGTGGAAGAACCATTTAGTCAATAAGTAAATAGGAGACTGACTACCATTATGGGTAAAAGTGCTAGCAGGTCAATTTGACTAGAACAGAATGGATGAAGGGAAATAATATAAACTACAGCTACAAAATTAAGTGCAAAATAAATTATATAGTACTATAACCCTAGACTTTTAGAGGTACTTGACTCTCAAAAGAAGTCATCTAAGGAATGATGATGAGGATAGAGATTTTATCAGGAGATGGGGAACTCAGACTGGACAGAGTAGGAAGAAATGAGTTTGGGTGGATGTCTGCTGATAGGAAATGAGGAAATCATGTGCTATCTTGTTTTCACATATCTTTGACATAACAGAGGGTCTGCTTTCTAAGACCTATCAAACCTAATTACCAAAAATATCTACCTCTGGTTAATCAACTAGGGAATAAATGTGACCCACAAAAGGAACTTAGCATTTCTAGGAATTATAAAATTATGAACAAGAAAATGAAAAACTTAGGAGCACAGTGATTGATCTGGGAAGTAAACAACTGGTAAAGATGATGCTATCCAAGAACAGTATTTCTGGACCATAACTTAAAATGTGGAGATGACTGGCTCTCGGCCAAAGAGGGTCTGCATTTAATGCTAGACAGTAAAAATTTGTTCAAGAAGGCTTTAAATAGAAAAGAGAGAAATGAGAAAATTTTCCACATGCATCCATTATACCAGAAACACAGTAATACATATGATATAGGAAAAATATCAGTGAAAATTACCCATAATACAGAAGAGACAATATCGATAAGAAGGATAAACAATAAAACTTAGGGCTTTGGATAGTTATATAAAAATTCACAGAATATAGGATAACATATACTAAAAATCTTAATGTAAGAACATATAATTTTTATTATAAACTCAATAACCATTAATTTCAACAAAAATAAACATTTTTTTAAAAGTTTATTATACACACACACACACACACACACACACACACATATGTATTATCCAAAATCCATTCTCAGAAGGCAGAAACAAATGAACAAAAGGTACTTAGCAATTATTTAAATTCTACCACATTTAATCCTTTTCCTTCTTTCTCTTTCTCTTTTCTTAATGCAATGGGAGACTGACCAATGGGGGCCCAAATCTTAATGTATTTAAACTTGTCCTTGCTTGTTAACAATCTAATAGAAGAATGCTTGGTAAACCTTCCAGATAGTGCAGGAACATGATGAGTTTTCTAATTGACTTCACAGCTAGAAGAACTGATGCAGAGCTGGAGGTGAGTTCACATACAAAAGGACAAAGTAGACTCTTTGACCTCATATTGCTTCTTTCTTCTCCGATGGCTTTCAAAGGAGGAAAAACTGTGAGTACCTGAGTAGGGGAAGGAAAGAGGCAGCAGCTGTATAATTCCCCCACACAGCAATCATATGTTTTTGAAGCATGAAACCATGGGGGTACTGGAGAGGTGGGGGTAGGGAGGGGGAGAGAAAGAGACAGAGACACAGAGAGACAGAGATATTATTCTTTCTTGATCATAGGTAAATCTAAAGATGGAATAGATCAGGTCAATGTTCTTATGAAGCTCAAAAGATCAGAAGAGTTTTATCAGAGGTTTCTTCTGCAACCAGAGCTGGTAGCAAAGGATCACTGAAGTCAGCAGTTGCAGTACCTAAGATTAATGATGGACTAACCCCCAAGATTGACTAGCATGACTCTACACAGAAATGAACTGACCTGGCATAAGATGTATTAAAGTCATACAAGTATCTAACTCAGCTCATACATTTTAGTATCTTTCAAAAATGAACTTAGTGGAAACTCCATGATAAGAGAAGACTCCCAAGGTCAGGAGGTACCCCTTGGTTACATGTGGTCCCTACAAGAGACAGGGAATTAATTTTGTGCTCTAAGTTTGAGCCCATTCTTCTGAGAGACCAAGGGTATGCAGAGAATAGAGAGTGCCCCTGGCTTTGGTGAAGATAAGTTTACCCTCACCCAAACTAGGGGCACACTCTAGTAAATAATTCCTTTGAAAAAGCTAATTGATATAAAATATAGTCAAAATTAAAAGGAGTAGATTAGATAGAGGCTAAATTGCAAATACTTAGGATTAACTCTAGAACCTTAAGAGGAGAGATCAAATTCACAAACTAGAGGGAAGTATGTCAGAGAGTATTTGCAGGTAGAGCAATGAAAGGAGATAAAAAAGAATATGATTCAAACATACTACATATTTAATCAGCAAGAAAAAGAAATGGATAATTAACTTGGGAAACATTTAAAATTCAGCATGAAGAGATGATATACCAATGTCTGGATGCTTCAACTATCTAAGCCAAAGCTGTCCCAACCTTACCTTTAAAAGTTTTTATTGAAATAATAGATAATATCTGGACTTTGTTTCTTCCTTAAGGATATGATTTCTTTCTCATCATATTCAATTTGGATCAATGTATACCATGAAAACAATGTAAAGATTGACAAATTGCCTTCTGTGTGTGTGTGGGGGAAATAAGATGGGGAAAAATTGTAAAACTCAAAATAAATAAAATCTTTAAAAAAAAAAGAAAAGAAATAACAGACAATGCATTTTGATTTGACATTTTAGTAAGAGCTCTGCGGTAGTTTGGCTTTGTTCACTAAGTATTTAGTAAATCACCCTATGGGCTACACATGGCCCACCATTGCATTTCGGACAGCTTTGGTCTAAGCACCTGCTAGATCTCTTCTAGCTAAAATCAGAGCAGCCGATCAGTTCTTGACTTGTTTTAATAGTAATTTGAGATAAGAGATATGGAAAATAACAAGTGGAACTTTCATTTTTAGAGGAACTAACTGGCAACAACGTAAATGGCAAGAACTTTGAGAGGAAGCGAATGACTTCATCTTTACGTTTGTGACAGGGAAAGGAAAGCTGAATATGGTCTAATGTATACCCTGGATTTAGGAAACATGAATGTCAAAAAATACAGGGACAGGAAAGAACTATGTTTCCATAAGTTAAAATTTGCAGGGGAAGTAAGTCCAAAAGAAACAGAATACTGTTAAAAATCACTTTTTTAATATATATGTGAATAATTCTGATGGGATAAACCATAATTTGATATTGGAGCTTATGCCTGAGAAAGGCCTTGAGATATAGAAAAACAAATGTGAGAAAAATTCCCATCTAAGAAACAGGCTTGAGAAAATTTCTTTCTACCTATTTGACCTTGTGATAAGATACATCTAGAAGGGTCCTGTGATATAGAAAAGTAACCCTGAGAGAATTCCTCCCATCTGCCCCTGAATAGTTGAAGATGACTTTCTTTATCTAGACCCTAAATGACAATTGTCTCCTCCCCTTCAGTCTCACCTGCTACTCCTGACCCTTGAGTTCACTCACCCCCAAACCTTTCCCCTGGGAAAGTAGCAAATCAAAGATCTTAACATCTTGCCATCTGTTAATTAAGAGCACCCCCCCCCATTCTTCTACTTAAACTCATCCTGTTCTCCTTAAGACAGACTTTCAGCTTTGACCTGTGCTGCCTCACATCATTTCTGATCTAAATACTATCAAATAATTAAAACTTGGCTTCAGGAAATTCTTTTTTTTTTTTTGTAAGTGTGTTCTCTCAGTACTGGACACCTAACCAGGGTACCAGGACCCTTTGGCAAAGGGTTTTAGTCTCCCTTGTCCAAAGATCAAGACCCCCCCAAATTCCAAGGAACTGATTAAGGTAGGGTGGAATGGTGTAAGGATGGGGGGAGGGGGGAAGGAAAGAGGGGAAAATAGCTATACAAAGTGATTAATTTAGAAAGACAGGAAATTCACTGATCAACCTAGATTTTCAATTGGCATGGAAAGAAAATGGAACTGAAGCTAGATAAAAAAAAAAAAATGAAATAGTCCTGTCTCAAATGCTAAATCTCCAAACAAAATTAAGGCTGGAAATGATTGGTATGGGCAATAAATAATTATTCATGTCAGGAGCTATATGAAGGTCATAGGAAAGGAAAGATAAAAGAAAAATTTCCTGATTTACAAGGAAGTAAAACTCATCCAGCAAAGGGGCAGCTAGGTGGTGCAGTGGATAGAGTACCAGCCTTGGAGTCAGGAGGACCTGAGTTCAAAAATCGGACCTCAGACACTTAATAATTACCTACTTGTGTGGCCTTGGGCAAGCCACTTAACCCCATTGCCTTGTAAAAAAAACAAAAACAAAAACAATTCATCCAGCAAGATGAAGTCTCAGGACTTGTGGTTTATGATTGAATTGATCTAAGTTCTAAAGTCCTTCAAAATTGTATTTCCTTATAATGCTATTAACATGTTTAAATTATTAGCCTGGTTTGGCTAATTGATTCAGGATCAATTCATAGATTTCTTCCCAGTTTCCTCTGAAACTATCTTGTTATTTCTTATGGTACAATAATATTCCATTTTCTTACTAAAATATGACAGCAATCAATAAGTGGGTACCACTTTCAATTTTGGATTTTGGTTAATATGTGAAAGAACTACTAGATATATCTTTGTATAAAAGATCTTTTCTTTCACTGATCTCTTTGGATTATCGGCCTAGTAGTGATAATGTTGGATCAAAGGTTTGGTAGGACAGTTACCAAACAGCTTGGTAACTTTCTAGGCATAATTTCCAAATTGCTTTCCAGAAGAATTGGTTAGGCCAATTAAGAAAGTAGATATATGCCAGGATTTTCAGAGCCTCTCTACATTTTCCAAGGTGAGATGTTACCTAAGAGTTGCTCTGTTATTTGGATTATTTTTTTCATATGAATGTAGATAGCTTTTATTTCTTCCTTTGAAAACTGCCTGATCATATTCTTCAGTTAAAAAAAAACCTATTGGTGAATGGCTTTCAGGCTTATAAATTATAAACAGTGTCTTATATATCTTGGGTGAGACCTTTATCAAAGAAACTTGCTGCACAGTTTTCCCTAGTTATCTGTTTCTAACTTTAACTGCATTAGAAATCTGTTTGTGCAAAAACTGTCAATTGCATATAACAAAACTGTCCATTTTATTTTCCATGATCCTCTCTAATGCTTTAATCATGAACTCTTCCTATATCCATAGAAATGAAAGGTAATTTCCTTACTCCTCTAATTTATGAGATGTGACCTTTACTATCTGGGTAATGTATCCATCTAAAGTTTATCTTGGTATATAGATGAATTGTTGGTCTATACCTGATTTCTTTGAAAATGATTTCTAGTTTTTCTTAGCAGTGTTTTCAAATAGTGAGTCCCTCCCTTAGTAACATAGGGGCAACTAGGTGGTACAGTGGATAGAACCCTGGCCTTGGAGTCAGGAGGCAAGGAGTTTGAATCCAAACTCAGACACTTGATACTTTCTAGATGTGTGACCTTGGGCAAGTCACTAACCCTGATTGCTTGCATCCAGGGTCATCTCCAGTCATCCTGATCCCCTAGACTCAGATAGTTCTGGAGACAGAAAGTGAGTCTGGTGACTCCTCACTCAAATCCAATTCACATGCTTGTCATGGCATCACCTCCCCTGATGTCATGGTCTTCTTCAAGAATGAAGTACAAGAGGGGGCAGAGCCAAGATGGCAGTCTGAAGGAAGGATTTCCCAGAAACTCCTTCCCCAAAAAACTCCCAAAGCTGTCAAATTATGACTCTAGTCAAAATTTAGAGGGGCAGAACCCACCAAGACTGACTGAAACAATTTCCCAGTCCAAGATAACTTAGAAGTTTCATGGGAAAGGTGTGTTTCACCGGGACTGGAGGTTGGAAAAAAGCGGCAGCCATGGTCACTGGAAACAGCTTGAAGGGGTGGTGATAGAACTCTACTGCATCAGAATGACTGCAGAATGAGGAGCACCGGCCTCAGAACAGCCCTGCGGTAAGAACTTGCAGTGGGAATCAGGGAAGCCTGCCTGCACCTCCAGAACACAGCCCTTAAACAGTAAAGAGGGTCAGGGAAGACTGCAGAAATCTCTCTGCTCTCCCTGGAGCAGGACTCTGCTGTTTGCCCACACTCAGATCCAGGTTGCAGGTTGGGCTTCCATATTAAGATAACCAAGAAGGGATGGTTCTTACAGCTCCAGGGCAGAGGGGAGTGCCTGTGGTCATCTACATATCAAAGCAGAGGCAAGAGAGCAGTAAGACCTTGAAGGAATAAAGGTCCCAGTGGGGTGTCCCCCCCAAAAAAAACCCAAAGCCTTGGAAATGCAATAAATTAGTCTTAGGCTGAGGAAATGAGCAAACAAAAGAAAAAGAAGACTCTGACCATAGAAAATTACTTTGGTCCCATTGGAATGTTTAAAAGATAACAAACTTGAAACTTCTGTATCCAAAGTCTCTAAGAGAAACAGAAAATGGCTCAGGCTATGGATGAGCTCAAAAAAGACTTTCAAAAAACAATTAAGGGAGGTGGAGGAAAAATTGGGAGGAGAAATGAGAGTGATACAGATAAATCATGAAAACCAAATCAGCAGCTTGGTGAAAAAAATACAAAAAATACTGATGAAAATAATATGTTAAAAAACCAGTTTAGGCCAAATGGAAAAAGCTTTTAAAAAAAGGCAAATGAGGAGAAGAATGCCTTAAAAAGCAGAATTGGCCATCTGTAAAAGGAGATAAAAAAAGTTCCCTGAAAAAATAACTCCTTCAAATGCAGAATGGAACTAAAGGAAGCTGATGACTTTGTGAGGAAATAAGGAAGAAATAAAACTCTTCCAAAAAAGTCAAAAATTAGAAGAAAAGGTGAAATATCTCATTGGAAAAGCAACTGACCTGAAAAACAGATCCAGGAGAAATAATTTTAAAATTATTGGGCTACCTTCAAGTCATGACCTGGAAAAGAACCTAGACTTCATTTTTTCAGGAAACAATACAGCAAAATTACCCTGAGATCCTAGAAGCAGAGGGTAAAATAGAAATTGAGGGGATTCACTGGTCACCTCATGAAAGAGATCCCGAAAGAAAAACTTCCAGGAATATTACAGCCAAATTCCAAAACTCCCAAGTCAAAGAAAAAATACTAAAAGCTGCTAGAAACAAACAATTCAACTACTGTGGTTCTATAGTCAGAATTACACAGGATCTGGCAGCATCTACATTAAGGGATCATAGGGCTTGGAATATGATATTTTGGAAGGCAAAAATCTTGGTTACAACTGAGAATCAACTACCCAGCAAAACTGAACATCCTCTTTCAGGGGAAAAGATAGACTTTCAATGAAACAGGGGACTTTCAAACTTTCCTACTGAAACAACCAGAGCTGAACAGAAAGTTTGATCTTCAAGTACAGGACTGTGGTGAACCACAGAGGGGGTGAACAAGAAGGACTAACTATGAGGAACTTAGTGATGTTGAACTGTTTGTATTCCTGTATGGGAAAAAGATATTGATAACTTATATGAACTTTCTCATTTATAAGAGCTGTTAGAAGGAGCATATATAGACAGGAAACAGGAAGGAGTGGAATATAATGGTATAAATAGTAAAAAAAAGGTGGAGTCAATGGGTGATAAAGGAAAGTACTGGGAGGAAGAGAAAGGAGAGGAAGAAGGGGTTAAGCTATTTCACAGAAGAGTCAAAAAAAAGCCTTTTTAATGGACTGGAATGGGGGATGAGTGAGCCTTCATTCTCATCAGAAATGGCTCAGAGAGGAAATAACATACACACTTAATAAGGTATAGAAATCTATCTTACCCTAGAGAAAAATGAGAGGAAAGGGATGGGATAAGGGCGAATGGGGGGACGGAAGGGGGGGGAATAGGAGATAGAAAAGAGGGAAGATAGTGGGAGAGGGTACTCAGATACAACACACTTTTGGACAGGGACAGGATGAAAGGACAGAATAAATGAGAGTGGGGAAGAATAGAGGAATAGAGTGGAGGGAAATACAGCTAGTAATAGCAACTGTGGGAAAAATATTGAAGCAATTTCTCTGGTGGATTTATGATAAAGAAGGCAACTCAGCCCTGAGACAGAGTCACTGAAATCTGAAGTACATTCTTTTCTCTCTCACTATTCTTGAGGTTTCTCATCTTCTTGTGTGTGTGTGTGGGGGGGGTATGTTTACTCTTATAACAAGATTATTATAATAATATAAAATAAACCAAAAACATATTCTACTAATTGGGAAAAAAAGAATGAAGGACAAACATTATTAACTTAGGTCTTTGAGTTTAAACTCAAACAAAAACTAAGCTACCATATTTGTTTGCTTCTGTATGCTGTGTACCTAATTGTTCCACTGATTGACTTCATTGTTTTTAAACCAGTACAAAATAATTTTAATGATTATTGTTTTATAGTATAACTTAAGATCTAAAACTAATAGAATTCATTCTTTCCCATTCCTTTTTACATTTCTTTAACAAATGATTATCTTGTAATTCTTGGTCTTTTGTTCTTTTATATGAATTTCACTGTAAAATTGTTATTTTTATTATATTGTTTCAATGTCCCCATAATAATTCTCCAATTATTTAGGTCTCTATTTCTGCAAAGGGTTTTCAGATGTCTATTATTTACCTTATAAAGAAAGGTTATTTTATTCCTATGCTTTCTTTTTCTTAAATGAAAACAGGTGTTGAATTTTATCAAAAGCCTTTTCAGAATTTATTGATCATGTATTTTTTAAATTTATATAATTAATTTTTATTATATTTATTATCTTCCTTATGCTGAACCAACCCTACATCCCTGGTATAAATCCAAGCTAATAATTTTGTATAATTTTTCTAATATGTTGGTGTAGTCTATTACTAATAATTAATCTAAATTTTTTGTGTCATTGTTCAGCAGGAATATTGTTTCATAATTTTCTTTCTCTAATTTGTCTTTACCTGATCTAGTTATGAAGATTATATTTGTTCTAGAGTAAGATAATGGAAAGATTCCTTCTGTTATTATTATTGAAAATAGTACATGTAATTTTGGAATAACTTTTCTTTGAATGTCTGATAAAATTTACTTGTATAATAATCTGTTCATGGGAGTTTTTTTCTTTAGGAGTCTATGGCTTATTTTATATCCTTATGTGATGCTGGGTTTTTTAAATTCCTTATTTTGTTTAGTCATTTTATATTTTAAGTATTCATCCATTTCCTCTAAATTATTTTCTGTATTAGCATGTAACTGAGCAAGACAGTTATCAGTTTTATTTTCTCTTCAACTGTTGTGAATTCTCCTTTTCAATTTTTAATATAAACAATTTGGTTTTCTCTTTTTTAAAAATTAGATTATTTCAACAGTTATAAAAACTAGCTCCCAGTCTTAGTTTTAATGGCTTTTATACTTTTGGTTTTTATTAATATCTTCTTTAATATTCAGAATTTCTTCTTTGTTGCTTGGTAAAGTAATCCCAAGAGACAAGAGTATTGAAAGAAACAAAGAATGTGACTGCTGAGTTGCTGTAGGCAACTGCTAAGGAAAAAAAGGAAAACATGAGAGGTACTAAAAGATTGGAGATAAATGAATATGACATCTTTTTTATAAAAGATAATTAGGTAGACACTTGAAGTTAAAAGCCAGTGACCTTGATTTCAACTCCTGGAAAGATTCTTGAACATATTATTAAGAACATGTTTTTTGAGTATTTAGGAAAGAGAGAGCATTCAGGAAAAGTCAGTATGTTCATCAAGTATAGTTTATGACAAGCTAACCATTCATTCTTTAATTAGACTGACAGGTAGGTCATAGGAATACACAGTCACAATCTAGGTGGATTTGAACAAGGCATTTGATAAGTCTCTCTCACAAAAGTCTGGTGGAAAAAACAAAAAAGATGTGGCTCAAATGATAATTAGGCAGATTCAAAACTGGAAGAATGGAATAACCATGACCAGAGTGTAGTACATAATGGAACATGATCACCATGGATTGATGTCTCTAAAGATGTGTCCCAGAGAGGCAGCTAGGTGGCGTAGTGGATAAAGCACCGGCCTTGGAGTCAGGAGTACCTGGGTTCAAATCCAGTCTCAGACACTTAATTACCTAGCTGTGTGGCCTTGGGCAAGCCACTTAACCCCATTGCCTTGCAAAATCCTTAAAAAAAAAGATGCATCCCAGGGAATCTATCCTTGAGGCTATACTGTTGGAAAAAAACTTTATCAGCAATTGGAAGGCAGAGATGGTATTCTTATACAATTTATTACATCAAGTTGAAAGCAATAACCAACATTGGCCAGTAGCATCAAGTTCCAAAATATATCAACTAGGCAGAATGGTAAGTGGAATCTAATAAGATGAAGTTCAATAAGAATAAATGTAAAGGTCTACATTTGTGTTTAAAAAAAATCAAGTGTGCAGGTGTAGGAAACAAAGCAATAGATGGACAGGAATTCATGTGAAAAGACCTATGGATTTTAATCAACTGCAATCTCAGTAAAAATCAATGGTGTGTGATGTACATATCAGTCAAAAAGAGCATACCAGCAACCCATCCTGGATTCAGGGATCCTTATTCCCAGAAATGAAATTTATTAGATGCAAAAAAAGAAAACTTTGGTATTCATTGAGAAGAAAAAAGATATGTTTAACTTCATTGCTTTAAACTGCATTGATAAAGTATAATGTACAGAACGATTAGAGGCTTGTTGCTGCCTTGGGCAGACCACATCCAAAATAGTGTTTGGTTCTGAGAATCACATTTTAAAAGAGACTGTATTTGAGATAAATGCTAGATTTAGACACAAATGCTCAGATTTGAGTCTAAAACCCATCTTTTCTACTCACTACCAGTGTGACCTTGTACAAGTCACTTCACCTTTGGCCCTCATCTGTAAAATAAGGAGGCTAGAGTAGATGACTCCTCAGCCTCAGTGGTCCCATCAGTAAAATGGGTGATAAAAGTACCACCCACCTCACAGGACTGTTGTGAGAACTAAATGATAGAAATCAAGGACTTTGAAAACATCAGTTATTATACAAATGCTAACTAGCTCTTATCACCATCATCAGCACCAACTACTTTAAAGTAGCTAGTTCTAGCCATTCCTCCTCTTGTGCTCCCTGGTATAGTCCTTGCCCCACACTTAGAATTCTTTCTCTGCTTTATTCCTCTGTAACTTCTCTTTGTGGAAGGTTTTTTCCATCCATCTACATCACCAGGTTCAGATCCTAACTTCTATTTGTCCAGGTAACTCTCCTCTTAAGGAGTTCAATACTTAATCTGGCTCTCAAAAGTTATGGTTTACTTTCATATTTGAGAATTCCAAAATAAATAAATAAATATATATATATTTATATATACTTATATATAAATATAGATAAATAGATCTAGATATATATTTTGATGTTCCTTTGAACACTCTGGTCTTTAAGTTCATCAATTTCCATGACTTACATATTTTTTTACCTGGATTTCTTAAAAATTTGCTTTAATTTTCATAATAAACATTTTTTGCTCTCTCCCTCCCACTCTCTTATAAAAGAAAAACAAAACCCTTATAACAAACACCCAATCATAATCTCCAAACTGTGGATAATCTAAAGGGTAACATGATGGTTTAAAACATATCTTGGCATATTATTAAATATCACCTGCATGCAAGAAGGGTTATAAAAGTTATCAAGAAGGAAATATATGATGGCAAAGGAAATGGGCTACTCAAATAGGAAGTGTTACAATACCAGATAGAGGCCCAGAGAGCTGCACCAGTACACCATGTTAAACAGCCTCTCCTTACGTACTAGGGGATTCTTTAGGGAGGATAAATGGAAGAATGAATGTCAACTGGAGTAGCCAAACTGATAAGATCATGGATGTGCTAAAATAATGACACATATTCCAAAAGAACAGAAGTTCCTTGAGGACAGGTACTATTTCATTTGTCTTTGTATTTCCACAATGTAGAACAGTATTCACACATAGCAGGTACTTAATAAATCTTTGTAAAATATTTGTTGAAATGACATACAAAATTCTTTTTATAATTCTAGTCTCCTCATATTCCCATATCTACTACTCTGTAGATGCTATTGTCTCATTTCTAGAGTTTACTCTTTTTTGCCACAAGGCTTAATAGAAAAAGCAATGGAGTCAAACATATTATTGTTAAAATCTTCCCTGTTTTCTTCTCAATGAATACCACAGTTTTCCTTTTGCATCTAACACATTTCGTTTCTGGGAATAAGAATCCCTGAATCCCGGATGGATTACTGGTATCCAAACTAGATCAGGATTAAGTGCTTCTCAGTCACAATTTTTGACTGATTACTTCCATGCTGGTTCCCTGTTCCTGTTTCTCTTAATAGTCACTGTTAAGAACATGGAAACAAATAATTTCTTCAAAGATGTGATTATAATTTATAATTTTCCATCACTGTTTCCTAACCTGTTTATTCACCTTTTTAACATTAAGAAAATTTTTTTCTAGTTAATGTACCATATTTCAATACTGTAAACCTTAATTTCAATCCTAAAATCTTTCAGATTGGGCTGTCCTCCTTTAAACAATAAGCAGTTTAGAAACCCTATCCCAAAACTTCTAGATGGGTCTATGCTTTGGTAATCTTAGGGAACTTAATAGGATATAACAGGAGGAAAAGGTATGGGATCTATCACCTAAGTCATATTAAGTGGGAGTCAGAGTCAGAGAGGCTATGAGCCTCTGCCCCAATGACTTCTTGGGTTTATAGATTTAGAACTAGAAAGGACCTCTGAGGTACAGAGAAAGAGGAAAAGAAGGAAGGAAATAAGTATTTATTAAGTGTCTACTAAATAATCAATAAGCACTGTCCTGAGCACTTTATAAAGAGTTATCTCATTTGATTCTCACAATATCCTTGTGAGGTCAGTGTGTGGTTTTTATCATCATTTTACAGTTAAAGAAACTGAGGCAAACAAAAGTGACTAGTGACTGAGGCAGGATTTGAATTCAGGTTTTCCTAATTCCAAGTTCAGCACTCTTTCCCCTTTGTTAATTTACTAACCACTAACTACTGAGTAAATTTCATAAATGTAAAAAAAATGTAAATTTAATTGAAAGTCAACCCAAACAAAAAATTAAAGGATGCATATATGTCCAAATTAGTCAAAAAGCAACTTATAATATTCTTGGATTTTTTGAGAGTATTCCCAAGAAATTTTAGGTAGGGCCTCCAAATTAGAGTCAGAAAAAAAGTAACTTGAAAGGTCATCTAAGGAGCATCATTACTCAGGGACTTTTGTTCATAAATTTGAGAGAACCCTATATGGATAAAGATCCTAAAAGCCTTATTCTGGTTAAAGAGAACAAAAGCTGAATCCCCTCCTTTTCAAATGTTGCTATCTAGGTGCATCTTAAACCTTTCTAGGTTTATTTTATATTATTCCCTTTTCTACAGTCTGTATTTCAGTCAAATTCACTTCCTCACTAATTCCCCAAAACAGAATCATCTATCTCTCTGCATCTTTACTGAGGATACTCCCCCATTTATCGATTGCCCTCCCTCTTACCCCTTTACCTTTCTTCTAGACTTGGTTCAAATCCCCTCCTAGACAAAGCCTGTCCTGATCCACCCAGCTGTCAGTATTCTCTCTTCCCTTACTTCTCTGTACTATATATCAGATTTCCCCCAAAAGATTTATAATCATTATGATTTCATTTTTATCTTTATGTACACAATGCATTGAACTTGGTAGACTTATAACTTAACTTGGTAAGTTAAGTGCTTTTCTTTTTGCATCACCCCAGTGTATTCTGGGGACAAGATTATCAGGTACTGGCAGATGATTTAGAACAATGGGAACTTATGAAATCTCCCAGTCCTTTCCCCTACTCACCTCTGGTGATACAGAAACAAGGCAGAATTAAGTTGACTGATCTTTCCAGGATGACTCCCATAAAGTTCTTTGTAAAGGTACCCTAACTATATTTCTTTGGTCAGAATACCACCCCACTTTAGACACAATTTATTTGGTGTTTAGTTCTTTCAGGTTCTCAGAAAATTAGCTGCAGATGATTCTTTCCTTCATCACCCTTTAAAACTTAAATCTTTAAAGACTTCATAGACACATAACATTAGGGAAAAGAACTAGTACACTGCCACTGAGTCTAGCAGTGAGCATATTTGGAAATGGATTATAGGCCTCACACTGTAACATCAGAGAGTTTTTTTATTGCGAATTAATTGAGCTATTCAGAGGTTGATGTGGTGCCCTTACAGCATTATTTCTGACATGTGATTCTTTACAATAGAATTCTTAGGGTCAAACTTAAGAGTTGGAAGGGACTTCAGAAGTCATCCAGTCCAATTCCCTCATTCTACAGATCAGGAAACTTTAGCCCAGGAAGTTAAGTGACTTTTTCCAGGTTTTATAGATAGTAAGTTAAGATTCAAAAGCAGCTGATTCCAAATCCAGACTATTTTACCATCTTTTGTTTTGCAAGAAGCTGGTGATAGAAAATATGGAGCACCACAGTTAATGCAAGCTAACTGATCATCATTTAATTACTTTTTTTCCCCCAGGGAAAGAAACCTTATAGTAATTTACTTTCAAAGGCTCGAAACAAATGTTCCTTAGTTTGTTTGGTTTTTTTATATTTTACCTGCTAAATTTTTATTTTTTATTTATTTTCAATTAATGAACATTTAAAAAGAAAAACAAAATCCTTGTTACAGAAAATATGCAGTCAACCAAAACAAATTTCTGTCTGACATATTTACTAAAACATGTCTCAATCTCCACTCTGAATCTATCTCCTCTCTGTTAGGGAATTAACCTATTCAATCTTTCAACTAACTGTGTCAAGTTCAAAGAGGTTTATTGTAATTTCTCTTCTCTGCTTTTCCCCAGCCAACTGACAGCAAAAATGATTCAGAGTTGGGGAGAAAAGGATAAGCCATCAGACTTAGTATTTTGAAGGGCTTCCCCAATTTGAGACTCTAAAACTCAAAACGGACACTAGCAAAGGCCACAGAACATTTGTGAGATAAACACATTTAATTACTTCACAATTCCCTTAGTTTAGTATTTTTTTTAACAATAAAAAACTGAAATGGAAAAGTTCAATTACATGAACACCCCTTACTAGTACAAGATTTCATTTTAACTTGTAGTCACAGAAATGATGTTATTACCTTTGGGATATCTCCTTTAATACCGGGGGGAAGCCGGAGGATCCAGAAATTCCTATTTCGCAGTAGGTTCTCCATATTTTCTAGTCTCCGCTGCAGTAGTCCATATTCTTGGAGCAGGGTCCCCAATACAGCCCATTTTCCCTCCAGCTGGTTCCCAAGGTCCGCCATTGTTTTTTCACAGTTGTTCAGCTTACTCTCGGCTGCTCCTGTCCTCCCTTCCAGATGCAGAAGCCGTCGGCTGTGCACCTCCACCTTTCTCTCTACAGCCTGCACTGCTGCCACAACTGTCCATAGGGAGATGGCTGCCGTCTGCAGGTGGGCCTCGCTTGGCAGTGGGAGGGACTGCAGTGAAGTAGTACACTCTGATTCCCATTCTGGAATCTGTTTGCCAAGAGAAAAAGAATATGGCAGTGAGCACTAGGTGAAGTACTGGTTCAAAACCAACTCTGTGAACTCTCCTTTCATTGCAAGTTCAGATAAAACCCTCATTTGAATATAAGATTTACATTTGAATGTACTTGGGGATAACAGGACCATAATTGGGATGAATTTAGGATAACTAAGCAAAATGGGAAATAGAGTCCATAGGTATCATCTTGTATACTCAGGAGATTCAAGTCATTATTACCTCATTTGTACCTATCTTATTTGTACCTAGCTTATACCATGACAGAATGTGCCCCCCCCCACCATTCCCCTTGGTTCAATGTCCTCTAAGGAAGACCCTAATAGTTAAAAGGTCAGAGGTAAATGCAATGAGGCCTTCACAACTCAAGTCTCCATTGACAGACTTAAGACTATTTAAAGAATAAAGGAACTAGGAATGTTTAGTTTGGATGAAGCTGACAATGATAATAACATACTTTTGAAAATTACAAAGCACTTCACAACAATTCTATAAAGTTGGTAGTACATGTCACATTTAGTTTTCAGGTAAGAAAACAGAATCAGAGAAGACAGTCATATTCAAATATATAAACCTTCTAGTTTAAATATTTTATTTTTTTTGAGTTTTACAATTTTTCACCCATTCTTGCTTCCCTCCCCTCACTCCCCACAGAAGGTAGTCTTTACATTGTTACAATGGTATATATTGATCTAAGTTGAATGTGATGAGAGAGAAATCATATCCTTAAGGAAAAATAAGTATGAGATAGCAAAAAAAGTATAAAAGATAGCAAAATTACATAACTGTTTTTTTTCTAAATTAAAGGTAATAGTCCTTGTTCTTTGTTCAAACTCCACAGTTCTTTATGTGGATACAGATGCTATTCTCCATTGCAAACAGCCCCAAATTGTCCCTGATTGTTGCACTGATGGAATGAGCAAGTCCATCAAGGTTGATCATCATCCCCATGTTGCTGTTAGCGTATACAATTAAACCTTCTACTTTAAAATGGAGCACTTTTTTTTTGAAAATTTAAAAAGCATTTTACATACATTGTCTCATTTGATCTTTATGATGAATAACCAAGTAGATCTCTCAATCATAGCTCATTTTATAAAATCAGAGAAGAGGCCTGCCCAAAGTCAAATAAGTCAAGAATGAAAACTAATTCTGGATTCAAACTTTTTTTTTTAGGTCCTTGCCATTGTCATCAATTTCTTTGATCTTTGGGGGAGGGAGGTACAGATCTTAGAGTGGTATCAAAGGGTATACATAGTTTAATAGCTTTTGAGGCACAGTTCCAAATTAGCTTTGGAATGGTTGGACCATTCCACAGGTCCATCAATAATGCATTAATTTACTTGTTTTCCCATAGCCCCTCTAGTAATTATCCTTTTCATTTTCTGTCAGTTTTTTCAATCTGACAAGTATGAGGTGTTGCCTCAGAATTAGATTAAATTCATTTCTCAGTTATTTACAGTATTTTTTCTATATGGCTATTGATAGCTTGAATTTCTTCCACAAAAATTTGACTATTCATTCATATCTTTTGTCAATTTATCAATGGGAAATACTGCATTATGCCTCAAAGGAAAATGGATACACTGTGAGGTAGCTAGCTATAAGGAGAGAGTATGCTCCAGGCCTGTGGGTAGACAAATACAAAGGCAGGTAGACAGAGATGTAGTATTGTGTGTAAAGCACAAAGAGAGGGTCAATATGACTATATTACAGAGAGCAAAAGGCAGAACAAGCTCCCATGAGGCTGGAAAAACCAAATTGTTTAGGGCTTTATAAACTAGCCAGAAGCATTTATATTTTATCCTAGAGCAAAGGTTCTTAATCTTTTTTGAGTCCTCAACAACAAAAAAAAATTTTTTGTGTCCTCTTGAAATCTAGTAAAACCTATGCAACCCTTCTAAAAAGAATTTAAATGAATAAATGAATTTAAATGAATAAAATAAATTACACAAAATTAGAAAATAAACTGTATTGAAATACAGTTATAGAAATATTTTTAAAAGGTCATGGATCCCTTCCACAAACAGAGTGAAATAAGCAGAATCAAGGAAACAATTAATGTACAATTACTACAACAATTTAAAAGTAAAGAATTAAAAAGAAAACCAAAGTGAATGTTGCAAAATCATAAGGAACAAACATGGCTCAAAAGAAGAGATATGAAGATACTCATTTCCTACCCCATTTGCAGAAATCCTCAAATATTGGACACTATACATATTCTCACATTTTTTTCTATGTTCTGATCATACTTTTTTCTTCTATGAAATGGAGAGTCCAAAGCCTGGAATCAGAAAAAGTTGAGTTCAAGTCTGGCCTCAGACACTGAGTAGCTGTGTGTCCTTAGGCAAGTCACTTAATCTCTGTTTGCTTTGGTTTTCCCATTTGTAAAGTGGGGATAACAGCACCTATCTTCCAAGGTTGCTATGAAGATCAAATGAGATATTTGTTAAGTGTTTAGCATAGTGCCTGAAATATTAAATTATGCTTATTCCTTCCCCCACTTGGCCTTTAGAAATTTATTATTTGTTGTATGGGATGGTTCTTTGAGAGAAGAGAGAAGGATACTATATATTGATATAAAAATAAATTGACATATTAAAAAATTTTTAAGTTCATGTATCCCAAGTTAAGAACCTCTGTCCTAGCCAACAGGAAGCCCATATAGGTGGTTGAGATGCATGATCAGTTAGGTATTAAAAGAAAATTACATTAGCAGTACTATTCATCGGGCAACTAACTAAATATATGGCTTGAAGGAGAAACCAGGAAAACACTTATATTAAGAACCTGAGACAATAAAAGGTTGATAGTGTCTTTGACAAGAATGGCAAAGTTTGGAAGGAGGGAGGGGTGAAAAATAATGAATTTAGTTTTGAACATTTCAAGTTTGAAATCTCTCTGGGACACCCAGAGAGTCCAACAGATAATTAATGCTATAGGACTAAAGCCCAAAGGAGAGACTAGAGTTAGATAGATATATCTGTGAGTTATCTGCTTAAAGATGCCAACTAAATCCAAGCAAGCTGACATGGCCATTCAAAGAGTATAGAGGACCTAGGGAGCACTCATGGTAATATGAACCAGCAAAGAAGTCTACAAAGGAGCAGGAAGATAGGTAAAAGGAGAACCAAGAGAGGGTAATGTTCCCTTCCAGAAAGGAAAAGGTGGTTAAATGTCAAATGCAACAGAAAACTTGAGAAAGATGAGGGATAAAACCATGAGATTTGACAATTAAGAAAGAGATCACTGATAATCTCTGAGTACCTGTTCTATGGTCAGTCATTTCAATAATGCCCTCTTACCAATCATCCTTCAATTTCTTGTTCTCCTGATCTTATTTCATTCTTAACTTGATAACTCAATTCTAGTCAATTCAACTACCTGCCTTCTCCATTTCAATTCCCTAACAGTTGAAAAACAAATAAGAAAATATCACAAAATCAGGCTGATCAACTCACTACAAATTTATACTATGTAATTTCACTGTGACAATCTTTTTATTCTGCTGTTAACCTTGTCTTCTCTCCTTATGCCTGTAACATCTTTCTTTCCCAATCCCCAGCAGACGATTTCTATCAGCTCCCTTCTAGTATTCCTTTAAAGTCTTTATTGTCCTCCTCTTCATTTCCTTTTCTTCACTACCATCTCAGAGAAACAGGTCATCCTCCTAACCCATTACTATACCTCTGATTTCATCCTCTCTCAATTCGTTTTATCTTGCTTCATCAGTGATCCCTTGTCACAAGCACATAAATCTCTGTCTCTATTGGTTCTTTCTCCTGGGTTTACAAATAAATTCCTGGCTTTCATATCTGTTAAAAAAAAAAATCTTGATCCTGTAATCCACCCCAACATATCTTAATTCTCTCCCCCACACGTTGTCAGAAAAAACAAAAGTTCACTATCTCAATTTCTGTACTGCCCATTCATTCCTTAACTCCTTGCAATTTGACTTCTTCCCCCACTCTATGGAAAGCACTCAATGAGTTTTTTTCCTCTCCTCATTAATCTTTCCTGCAATATTTGAGACCACTAAGCAGTCTTCCCCATTTCTCACTGTCTCTTCCTTTGGTTTCCATGACTCTTTCCTGGTTCATTTCCTTCTTTTACCATTCCTTCTCAAGGCCCTCTGCAACTTCATTGTCTCCTGATCACTTTAATATGGGATTTCTCTCCCTCAAGGTTCTGTACTGCTCCCTCTTCTCTTCCCTCTTTATATTCTTTCTTGATACCCTACTTTTTTTCCTTTTAAAGATTTTATTTGCTTTAAAATTTTCCCCTTAATCTTGCTTCCCTCCCCCCACCCCGAACAGAAGGCAATTTCTCAGTCTTTACATTGTTTCCATGTTGTACATTGATCCAAACTGAGTGTGATGAGAGAGAAATTATATCCTTAAGGAAGAAACAAAGAGATAGCAAGATCAGACAATAAGATATCAGGTTTTTTTTCCCCCCGCTAAATTAAAGGGAATAGTCCTTGGTCTTTGTTCACACTCCACAGCTGTTTCTCTGGATAAAGATTGTATTCTCCATTGCAGACAGCCCCAAATTGCTCCTGATTGTTGCACTGATGGAATGGGCAACTCCTTCAAGATTGATCATCACTCCCATGTTGCTGTTAGGGTGTACAGTGTTTTTCTGGTTCTGCTCATCTCACTCAGCATCAGTTCATGCAAATCCCTCCAGGCTTCCCTGAAATCCCATCCCTCCTGGTTTCTAATAGAACAATAGTGTTACATCACATACATATACCACAGTTTGCTAAACCATTCCCCAATTTAAGGACATTTATTTGATTTCCAATTCTTTGCCACCACAAACAGGGCTGCTATGAATATTTTTGTACAAGTGATGTTTTTACCCTTTTTCATCATCTCTTCAAGGTACAAACCAAGTAGTGGTATTGTTGGATCAAAGGGGATGCACATTTTTGTTACCCTTTGAGCATAATTCCAAATTGCTCTCCAGAAAGGTTGGATGAGTTCACAGCTCCACCAACAGTGTAATAGTGTCCCATATCTCCCACAACCTTTCCAACAATGATCATTATCCTTTCTGCTCATATTGGCCAGTCTGAGAGGTGTGAGGTGGTACCTCAGAGATATTTTAATTTGCATTTCTATAATAAGTAATGATTTAGAGCAATTTTTCATATGACTATGGTTCGCTTTGATTTCCTCATCTGTAAATTACCTTTGCATATCCTTTGACCATTTGTCAATTGGGGAATGGCTTGTTTTTTTTAAAAATTTGACTCAGTTTTCTGTATATTTTAGAAATGAGTCCTTTGTCAGAAATACTAGATGTAAAGATTGTTTCCCAGTTTACTACCTTTCTTTTGATCTTGGTTACAGTGACTTTGTGCAAAAGCCTTTTAATTTAATATAATCAAAATCATCTAGTTTATTTTTAGTGATGTTCTCCATCTCTTCCTTGGCCATAAATTGCTTCCCTTTCCATAGATCTGACAAGTAAACTATTCTTTGATCTGCTAGTTTGCTTATAATATTGTTTTTATGTCTAAATCCTGATACCATACTTTCAATGATGACCTATGTGAAGCAATTTTATGCTCTAAAATTTTAGTACTATTGTTAGGGATTCTATTATCTGTGAATACCTAGGGATTTTCCTGGATGGTTCATGTGCTTCATAGTTCCCATTCAATATATCTTCCTATTCAGCAAAACAAAGTTCAGTTTGCCAAGCACTCTATCAGCTAAGGACTAGAAGATCCCTGGCCTTCAAGGAGTGTGGGATATTGCATATTAATGCAGATGACAAATACAGACCACTCTGATAAAAAGGTTCTAAGTTCCATGAAGCAGTGAGAGTTTCAATTTTTTCTTAACATTCCTATCTTTTATTAGAATGCCTTGTAAACAGTACTTAATAATTTGTTGAAATATTTATTGATGAGAACATCTCACCCTTACTTCTCCCCAAGAGATCTTGCCCCATATTTCCAACTGATTTGACACCTATACTTGGATGTCCCATTGATGCTTATAAAACTGTTCATCCTGCCCTTTATTTCTACTAAAGGCAGCATCATTGTCCTCATCAATAAACTTGAAACTTCAGCACCATGTTTGAGTCTTCACTCTCCTTTATTCCCTGTACCCAGATGCTTCTATCTTGGCAGTATCTCTGTCCACTTCAGTTGAACACTATAGTGTACACAAAGGATAGCAGACACATTCATGCCCAGAGTATACCCTCTTCAATTGATCTTTCACAACATTGCCTGCATAATTTATCTAATACACTGCTTTGATCAAGTTACTTCATTAAGCAAAAATTTTCAGTACTGCTCTTTAAACTGCAAAATAAACTACACATCTCAGGAATCAAAACTTTCCACAATGGAGTTCCAACATATTTTTCCAGCCAAGGTAGCTAGGTAGGGCAGTGTGGCTTGAGCACTGACCTTGGAGTCAGGCTGATGGGTGTTTGAACCCAGCCACAGACACTTAACTCTTACTAGCTGTGTGACCTTGGGCAAGTCACTTAACCCTGATTGCCTCTTATCCAGGGTCATCTCCAGTCATCCTGATTCATTTCTGGACATTGGACCCAGATGGTTCTAGAGGAGAAAGTGAGGCTGGTGACTGAGCCTCCCTCACTCAAATACAATTCATGTGCTTGTCATGGCATCACCTCCCCTGATATCATGATCTTCTTTGATAATGAAGGACAAATATTAACATCCTCATTTTTCAGTCTTATCTCATATTAACTTTCTCTTCATGTACTTTACTTCAAAACTGATTAGTTCCTATATCTTTCTCATTTTGTTGTAACCCTACCTTTGTACATTTGTTTATGTTAACCCTTCCCTCCTCCCATAATTTCTCCTCCATTTCCATCTGTAAATATCTTTCTTTCCTTTCAAGGCCAACTTAGATGTCACTTCTTTTGAAAAAGTAATCTTTCTCTTCTTCAAATTTCTCATAGCATGGTACACAGACCTTTGCAATAACACCATCTTCCCTTAAAACATGGCCATTTAATTTCACTATTTATTACCATCTCTTTATCATTCTAAGGTCCTAGACAATGACATCAGCTTTTCTAACCCTGTACCTCTAACATCTAATCTTTAGCCAAGAGGGCAAATAGATGGTGAAATGGGATAGAGCTCTGGCCCTGAAGTCTAGAAGGCCTGAGCTCAAAAGTGGCCTCAAACACTTACCAGCTGTGTGACCTTGAGCAAGTCACTTAACCCTGACTGCCTCACATCCAGGGCCATCTCCTAATTCATATCTGGCTAATGGATCCAGATGGCTCGGGAGAGAAAGTGAGGCTGATGCCTTAGGAAAGAATCCTCTCACCCATATCCAATTCATGTGTTTGTCATGGTATCACTACCCTGATGTCATGGTCTTCTTTGGAAATGAAGGACAAACATTATTATCATTGTTTTATGTGACCCTTAGCCTTCATTACTTGTAGCTCTAAGTCTAAGATCCTTTAAATACATGAATAGAAACTCCTAGTGGGCAATGACCCATTTGAATCTCACATTGTGGAACTCAAATAGGTGTTAAAAAACATTGGTAGACATTTCTACTGAGTTCAGAATCTCAGATGTTTTGGCATTGTAGCTTCTGAAACACAGAAGCACTGAATTCCTTTAGCTGGGAGTTAAGGTATGTGCTCAGTAATTCAGGGCAAACCCAAACTTTGAAAGGTCAAAGAAAACTAAAACACAAATTCCAGACATTGACTGATATCTGAGGAGCTTGCCCACCCTGCTGGATGGAGGTGGCTAGATGAATCTTAACTAAGAATGTGGATCTCCTTTCAACCAGGTCTAGAACTCGTATCTCACCTCTGGACACTTGCTAGCTGTGTGACTGAGAGCTGATTTCGAGTTAGAGGTTATGAGCTAAAACATGGATTTGTCAACACCTATGTGACCCTTGGTAAGCCATGGAACATCTCTGGTCCTCAAGTTCCACATCTGTAGACTGGGGAAGGAGAGAAGTTGAACTATATATATCCTTTATGGCTCTTTTTGAGTCTAAATTTATGATTCAAAGATTTTGGGCAAATGACCTGATAGATAAGGATAATTATCTATACCACTGACCTCTCAAGGTCAACCAAGACCTCACTATAACCCAGTTGACTATGACAGAGCATTTCTTCTACTCCATGGATCTCATCCTGGGATGTCTGGTTCCAGAAACAGAGGCCCTGGTTACAAACTATGTATTATATAACATTAAAGAAAGGATCGTAGATTCTCTTCTGTTCAATCTCCACAAGTTTTTAACAGAATAAATGCTACCTGAGTACCATGGTGATATCAAGAAATTCTTATGTCTTTAAAAGGGGACAGTTAAATGATGATGATGATGATGATGATGATAATAATATCATTTGTGCCGGGTGCTTTATAAATGTCATCCCACTTGATTCTCACCACAACCTTAGGTGAGAGGTGCTATTATTATCACCATTTTACAGATGAGAAAACTGAGGAAAATCGAAGTGGAGAGACCTGCCCAGGGCCCCGCAGCTAGGACGAATCTGAGGCCAAATTTTAATTCAGATCTTCCTGATTCCAGGGCAGGGGTCGCTTCACTGTGCCCCACAGCCGTGTTTAATAGACATTTATGGAATGCCTACTCTGCCGGCGCTGCGGGTGCCGAACAAAGGTAAAAGATAGTCCTTGGCCGGGGCGCTCCAGTCTACCCGGGCCACGGACCCCGGGGGCTTCTCGGGGCCCGTATACGCAGTGTCCGGCTCCTCGGCCTGCGGGCTCTGCCGCGCCGGCGTGAAGCCCGCCCTCCCCGGGGGCCCCGCACAATGAGCGCCGGCGGCCGCCGCTGCCCCGGGCCGCTCCCCCCGCCGGGCCCGCTCCCCCGGGCCTCCCTCCCGCCTCGGGGCCCGCCCGCTGTCGGGGCCCCTCTCACCGGCGCAGGCGCCGCCTCGGCCATGGCCCCGGCTCCGGCTCCCCGGGGGCCGGCTGCGCCTGCCCTCCCGCGGCCGCCTCTTCCTCTCGCTCCGCTCCCGGCGGCCGCCCGGCACGGGCTCAAGGGCCCGAGGGCCTCGGCGCGCGGCGGAGCGCCGGCCCGAGCTGCGCTGCCCCCGCCTGCGCGGCCGCCGCGGCCCGGCCCGGCCCCAAAGCTCGCCCGGCCCCGGCTGCCCGCGGCCCGGCTCCGCCGCAGCCGCCCAGCTGCTGCTTTGTGGACCCCGGTGCACTCTGGGAGCGGGCAGCTCCCGACACGCTCCTCGGGCCTCGCCGCCGGCCGGGCCCCGCAGCGCCCCCTGCCGGCCCCGAGAGCCGCCGCCCGAGCCCGGGGCCTGCGGAACGCCTCTCCCGAGGGGGAGGGCAGGGACCGAAGCGCCGAGGCGCGCGGGCAGGCGGGGCCCCGAGACCCCCGGGGAGGGCGGGGGAGCCGCGGGGCCGAGCCGGGCCGGGGCGGGCCGTGCGTGTGCGTGTGCGTGCGCGAGGGGGCCAACAGGGAACACGCGTGTGTGCGTGTCTGCACGCACAGTAAATGAGTGCGTGTGCGCATGCAAGCACAAGTGTACACGTGCCTACCCGTGCACCGTGAGCGCGTGTGCGTGTATACGTGCGTGCATGAGCACGCGTGAACATGTTCATACACACACACACACACAATGAGCGCTAGTGGGCATGTGTGCGTGTGTGTACAGAAGCGTGCATGTCCTCTCATGTTTATACACACACCATGAGTGTAGTGTGTATAGATACATAAACACGTGTGTCCATTCATGTTCACACACAACATGAGTGCTAGTGGACACATATGCATGTATTATGCATAAGCATGTGTACACACACACCATGAGCACTAGTGGGCATATATGCATGTATACAAACAATAAGCATGCCTATGCCTATGCATAAAGCACATGTGTACACCTATACTGTAAGACCTGTGCATGCACACAAATGCAGGCATGAATAGCTACATTAGACCATATGCATATTCACACATGTGTATAATATGTGCACAAGAGATATTAGTGTATGTGCATACATACCCTAGTACACACATATGCTAGACTATATATATAATTTATACATATATTTCTATATACATTTATTTACTTTGTCCTCATGCAAAAAATTATGTACAGACAAGAATTGGGAGGAGAGTCAGAAGGAAGGCACCATAATAAAGTAGGATTGGACTATTATTTATTTCTATTTTTCACCAGGCTCTATTTAGAAGTTTGCAGAAACACACTACTAAATCTCAGAATATCTATCCCAACAGGTCTGGCTCAGATTCCTAAGAAATCCTGGAAGAGATCCTCTTAGAGGCAGGAGAGAAGGAAGCTGTGTGCCAGAAGAAAAACTGATCATTTAAAAAAAATCTAGTAAGAAAAATTAGTGGAAATCAAAGCAAAAAAGCACTTTGTGGTAACAGAAATTGTAGATAACAGATTTATTATCCTTTAGGATGTCATTTATTGAACATCTTTATTGTACAAGTAAAATGAGATACAAGTGTAAAGGCTACAGAAACTTCAAGAATAGATCAAGGTGGTCTGGGAAGGAATCAGACTAAATCTCAGAGAGGGGGTGAAGATTTGAAAAAGCAAAGAAGGGCATTCCAGGGATTAAGTACAAGCAAAAAGCATTGAGGAGAGAGAGAAGATTCACAAGGGTTAGAGAGAGAGATCAAGAATTTCAGTTTGAACAGTTTCTTTAAGGTTAGTCACTGAGAAACAGGCTGGAAATAAAGGTTTTCAATGTAATTGATCTGATCATGTAAGTAGTGGGAATCATTGAAAGTTAACCTTAATGTGATCAAAGCAATATTTTAAGAATATAAGTCTGATGACAGTTTACAGTATAGATTGGTGATGAAAAGACAGGAGGCAAGGAGCTTTATTTAGCAATTACAGAATTCTGAAGGAGAGGTTTAAATGTGGGCTCAAAGTCGGGTGATGGCAGGGGAAATAAGGAACATTTTGGCAGGTCTGTTTTAAAATCTGAATACTCCTGTAACAAATAGGATTTGGAAATTGAGTGGATGTCCATCAGTTGGGGAATGACTCAACAAACTGTGATGTGTATATATATATATGTGTGTGTGTGTGTGTGTGATGGAACACTATTGTTCTATTAGAAACCAGGAGGGATGGGAATTCACAGAAGCCTGGAGGGATTTGCATGAACTGATGCTGAGCGAGATGAGCAGAACCAGAAAAACACTGTACACCCTAACAGCAATATGGGGGTGATAATCAGCCTTGATGGACTTGCTCATTCCATCAGTGCGACAATCAGGGACAATTTTGGACTCTGCAATGGAGAATACCATCTGTATCCAGAGAAAGAATTGTGGAGTTTAAACAAAGACCAAAGACTATTACCTTCAATTTAGAAAGAAAAAACCATTATCTTATTATGTAATTTTGTATCTCTTATACTTTATTTTTTCTTAAGGATATGATTTCTCTCTCATCACATTCAACTTAGATCAGCGTATACCATGGAAACAATGAAAAGACTAACAGACTGCCTTCTGTGGGGGGGGGAGCAAGATTAGGTGAAAAATTGTAAAATTCAAAATAAATGAATGAATTCAAAACTCAAAAAAAACCAAATAGGACTTGGCTGATAAAGGCTTCATTTAGCAAATATATAAGGAACTGAGTAAAATTTATAAAAATACAAATAATTCTCCAATTGACAAATGTTCAATGAATATGAACAGGTACTTTAAAGAACAAGAAAACAAAGCTATTTATAGTCATATTAAAATGTTCAAAAACCTTTCAGGGGCAAAGGAGGATACTCAATGAAATAGGGGACTAACGACCACAGCTGATCAGAAATTTTGATCTTCAAATCAAAGATTCAAGTGAAAGGTAAACCAAAAAGGCAAATCATAATGGACTTAATGATGTTGAACTGCTTATATTCCTTTGTGGGAAGAAGATACTGACAACTCAAATGAACTTTTTCATTTATTATGGTAGTTAGAAGTACATATATATAGACAAGGCACTGGTGAGAGTTGAATTTGAATAATACATTTTTAAAAATGGAATTAATGGGTGAGAGAGGAATGTACTAGGAGAAATGAAAAGGAGAGGTAGAATGGGGAGGTGATTTCACATAAAAGAAGCAAGAAAAAGCTTTAGTGGACTGGAAGAGGGAGATGATGGGGAGTGAGTGAGCCTTTACTCTCATTGGAATTGGCTCAGAGAGGGAACAGGGTAAATTATTAGGGATTTAATGATGTTAAACTGCTTGTAGTCCTACATGGAAAAATGATACTGATAACTCATATTTATTATTAGAGTGGCTAGGAGTAGATGTAGACAAGGTGCAGGAAGAAACTGAATTTGAAGGTATAAGATATTAAGGAAAAAGGGATGTACTGGAAAAAGGGAAAGGAGAGGTAGAATGGGGAAAGTTATTTCCCATAAAAAAGGTTACATGGGGCGGCTATGTGGTGTAGTGGATAAAGCACTGGCCCTGGAGTCAGGAGTACCTGAGTTCAAATCCAGTCTCAGACACTTAATAATTACCTGTGTGGCCTTGGGCAAGCCACTTAAGCCCGTTTGCCTTGCAAAAAAAAAAAAAAAAACCCTAAAAAAAAAAGGTTAGAAAAAGCTTTTGCAATGGAGGGAAGAGGTAAAAGATGAGTGAGTCTTTACTCTCATCAGAAGTGGCTCAGAGAGAAAATAACATAAACACTCATTTGGATATAGAAATCTGTCTTACCCCAGAGGAAAATAGAAAAGGGATGGGAGAAAGGGGACAGAGGGAAGGGAGGGGAGTGTAGATAATAGAAAAGAGGAAAGATTTTGGGAGAGGGTAGTTAGATACAACACATTTTTGAAGGACAGGGTGAAAGGAGAGAAAATAAATGGGGGTGAGGGGGAATGGGATTGAGGGAAATTAAATTATTTTGTAGTTTTTCATGGCTACAATTTTTAACCTATACTAAGTAACTTGCTTTCTCAATTGGGGGAATAGGGTGAGAGGGAGAGAATTTGGAAGTCAAGGTTTTGAAAGTAAATATTGGGGTTGGCTGGGTGGTAAAAAAAAAACCCTAAAAAAAATTAAAAAAATAAAAATTAAAGTAAATGCTGAAACTTGCTTTTGCATGTAGCTGGGGGGAATTTTTTTTTTGCAAGGCAAACAGGGTTAAGTGGCTTGCCCAAGGCCACACAGCTAGGTAACATTAAGTATCTGAGACTGGATTTGAACCCAGGTACTCCTGATTTCTGGGCCGGTGCTTTATCCACTACACCACCTAGCCGCCCCATGGGGGATAATTTTTTAAATAATTTTTTTTAAATGATGAACAGGAGGGCAGAGCCAAGATGGTAGCATGAAAGCAGGAATTCCCAGAAACTTGTCCCCAAAAAGCTCCAAAAGTCATAAAATTATGACTAGCCATAATGCCCACAGAAAGGCCGAGTGATAGAATCAAGACAACTTGAAAGATCTCTAGGAAAGGTCTATTTCACCAGGACTGGGAGTTGGAAGGAAGTGCAGCACAGCCAGGCCACAGCCATACCATGCAGAGCAAACCAACTCCAGCCTTCCAGGAACAACCCAAGGAGCACCTGGGTCCAGGGTAGCAGTGCAGGTTCCAGATCTCTTGGTCCAGGGATTGCCAGGGAGGCTTGAAGGATCAATAAGAGAACTCTGCTGCATCAGAGTAAGCATGGAGCCCAGGTCAGCACCAACCTTGGAAGAGCCCTTCATTAGGAACCTGCAAAGCCACCCAGCAGCTGCTTCCAGAGCACTCAGTCCACAGACAGTAAGGACAGGTGGGGAGAGACTGCGGAAGTCCCTCTTCTCTCGCTAGGGCAGGACTCTGCTTTTTGCCCACTCAGACCCATGTTGCAGTCTGGACCCCCATACTACTATAGAGAAGTAGGGACCCTCTTCACAACTTCAGGGCAGAGGGAGAGCTTGGGGTCATGCACAGAACAGAGCACAGGCCAGGAGAGCAGTGAGAGTCTCTCAAAAGACCCTAAAGGAATTGAAGTCTGGGGCAGGTATATCCCCAAAACCTCAAAATTTTGTAGGATGACTATGAGTGACCTTTTTTCAGCAATGTTGTGACTCAAGATAACTGATTTATGATAAAGAATACCATCCAGCCAAACATAGAGCTAATGGTATCTGAATATATATTGGAACATACTTTTTTTGAAACTTTTTCTTGTTTCTTTGTGGGGGAGAGGTTATGTTTACTTTTACAACTTATAATAGTTTTCATGATTACACATTTTTTAACCTATGTCAAAACTTATTTTTTCAATGAGGGAGATTGGGGGTGGAAGAGAATTTGGAACTCAAAGTTTTAAAAATGATTAAACTTGCTTTTGCACATAACTGGGGAAAAAAGTTCAAAATTTCTACTGATTAGAGAAATGCAAATTAGAACTCTGATTACCTATCAGATGGGTTAATATTACAAAAAAGGAAAATGATACTAAGAGGACATGGGGATCGTGAAGTTGTGAATTGATCCAACCATTCTGCATAGCAAATGGAACTGTGCCTATCTTTCGATCCAGCAAGACAATTGCCAGGTCAGTATCCCAAGAAATTTTTTTTAAAAGGGGAAGGGCCCTCATGTACAAAAATATTTATAGCAGCTCTTTTTGTGGTGGCTAAGAATTGAAAAATGAGAGGATATTCAAAGGTAACAGGCTCATTCTGGTAACAAAGAGCTAAGTTTGTTATCATGTTGGGCTTCTGCCTCTTCCTGTCCGACAGGATCTTACCAGTGGTTAGGCTGGACATTGTCTAGTTGGCAGGGTATACAGATAGCTGTCATCAATTCAAGGTCTAATACAAGGAGGAGGACTGTTCTCAGGAATGGTAGCAAAGGACATCACAACAGAATTTCTCAGGATACACAGTCAGCATAGAAAGATGCAAGATTTAACTATTGTCTGCCTAGTATTTCTATTTCTAAGTTTCCTGGAGAAAAGACTTGAGTCTAAAGCATGAAAGATGGATAACACTAGGGTAAAATGGAAAGCAGGAATTCAAATTTGACCTCAGACATTTAACTAATTGTGCAACCATGGGCAAGTCACTTAACCCAGCTTGCCTCTCAGTTCATCTGCAAAATAAATTAGAGATGGAAATGACAAACCACTCTACTATATTTGCCAAGAAAACCCTAAATGGGGTCATGAAGAGTTGGAGAGGCCTAAGCATGACTGGACAATAAAGGAATTCTAGGTACAAAGAAAAGGAAGAGTAAAATTAGATAAACTTGACTTGTTCAGGGAATTGTGAGGTCAGACCATGAAGGCTGCTTTTCCTTTCCCTATGAATAGCTCCCACCCTCCTTAGGAGTGGTTTTCAAATTAAGTAGACAGAGGACAGATAGGGAACTTCAAAACAATAATAAAAAAAAATTATAAAGGAAATATCATTTTTGCTAAGTACCGTACCAAGCACTTTTCAAATACTGAATTGGATCCTCACAACTCTGGGAAGTAGGTGTTATATTATTACTTTCAATTTCCAGATAAAAGAAACTGAGGTAAACAGACTTGCCCAGGGTTATGCAGACTGGACTGGAATGTGTTTTTTCCTAACTCCAAAGCCTCACTGCTCTGTCCATTCTGCCACCTAGTACAGAGAGGTGTAAGAAAATTCCCAAATAAGGATCAATAAGCATAAAGCCTTAACATTTTGTGCAATGATTTACTTACATTTCAAAATGACCCTGGCCTGAGTGGCAGATTAGAACAGGCATTTAGACATGCTTTGAACTTCAAAACTTGTCTGTGTTCAGCAAGAGTTCTCAGATGAAGTTCTAATTCAGGGTTGAGCTCTTTCCAATACAATACACCATTAATCAAGTTTTTTCTGGTCCTTTTAGGAAGAAGTTGAAGACTCTTGGATTTCTTGTGGCTCCAAACTTATACTCAATATTTGCCAGAAACAAATCTTCAGTCTTCAGAAATCATTGCCATCTTTTACAAATACAATGATGAAGGGTTACCAAGAAGCTGAAACCCCACCATGATACCTTGAGGAGGAAGCTGACCTTCCCCAATTATAAAAACAGATTTTATGGATTCAGAGATACTTTGTTTATTGCTATAATGACATATAAATAAATAAATAAAACTGAACAAACTTGTCAATCACACTAACACCTGAAACAGAATTTGGGTTCTAGCTTTGAAATTGGGACAATATACTGTAGGAACAAGAGGGCGATCGCATGTCTGCTTCCCATTCACTGAGCTGTAGGACCTCTCTGTGTGATCTGGCTTATTTCTTTAAAAGACTGGCAAAATAGCACTCTGTATCTGATCCCTGTAGAGGAACTCAACCTTGGGGAACCCAACAGTCACTGATTTTCTAAGTGCACAATTCTGTGAAGTTCTGTACAAGGTTTTTGTTTTTTTATCTCAAGATAATACAATTATTCCCAATCAACCAAAGAACAAGTATTTGCATATTTACTCCCACTGATGATCTGCCTAGAAGCATGGACCTGCTTTATTTCCAATAGCCCAAGTCCCCCTGTCTGGGGTTCACCATATTGGTGCCAGACTTAATGTGGACACCTGATCTGTTTTAGCCCTACTTTAGCTCAAAACTCCTGAACTTAAGTGATCTACCTACCTCCACCTCCCAAGTAGCCAGGAGTACATACTGCATCACACCCAGCCCATTTTCTTTCCAAGGACTTTGATGTGCTTATTTGTTATTCATTTCCCATCAGGTGGCACTCTTCTGGATTTCATCATCCTGCAGGTCTATCCAAACCCTGGAACTCTTCATACTGCTTGAGTATTTCCTGCCCCAGGGGCTGCACCCTTCCTCTGATTAGAGATTAGCAGAGGACAAAAGTGAGCTCCTGCAGGCAAGGGAAGCATCTAGGGCCACCACCTCATCATTTCTACAGGCTGTACTCTCCTGGACTTTATCACAATACAATGCCAGATACCCTCTCCATTCTTCCCAATTTCAAGTTCTTTTTATGTGTTGTCCTTCCTTTGTTAGACTGTATCTTGAGAACAAGACTCTAAAGAAGAAACTTGTATTAAGTACATCCATGCCAGGCACTGTAGCAAAGACAGACGGTCCCTGCCCTCAAGGAGCTAACACTCTAATGAGGGAGAGAGTGCCCAATGCAGGGATGCCGTGGAGTCAGAGAAGCCCACAGCACTCAGTGGGTGAGAGCTGTCTGGGCTGAACTCTCCTCAGGGGAGGTTTGGAGGTCCTGGTCCTACCCCCAATCAGAGGCAATGAGGATTCAGGAGCTGGAGTCCCAGGGCTGAGAAAATGAGACAGGATGAGGAGCACCTGGCACAGATCGCCTGCTGCCTCTACTTTGGCACAGAGTCCAGCACCCAGCAAATGTTTACTCGATAGTTAGGGCCACCAGTGTTCCTCTCCTAAAACAAAAATAATAACATGAGACTGAGGGAAAGGGGGGGGGGGGGTCTCTCTCAAGACTGTCACCAATCCCCCCCCCCCCCTTCTTGTTTTCTCTGCTTGAATCTTCCTCTTTCTCACAGGTCTTACCTGAGGGCACAGGAATAGCCTCCGGCTCATCTAGAAGAAAACAAAAGCTGTCAAGAAGGATGAGTCATCATAGGACCACAGGGTCTCAAACACTGCTTAGGATACATCACCCTCCACTCCACCCCAATGAAATGTTGATGGAGCAGTGAGCCACTGACTCTTGGTAACCTCTATGAGTCTTGGCTTGATAAATTCCAACAAATGACATTCATTATTCAGTATAATCTAATGTTCACTAAATTCAGCCCTCTTTTCACAAACAAAGGATCCAAGTTTTTCAATAGGAGCTATGTAATCAGAAATCTGTGGGCTACATTAATGTGGTTATTCAAGTACAATTCAGCTTCAATATGAGCTAGCACAATACCCTTTCTTGTGATCATAGAACTGGAGTTACAAGAAACCTTGGATGTCATCAAGTCAAACTGTCAGCTGAGGACCATGGTCCAAAGATTTAATGATTTGTTCAAGATCATAATGGAGGGGAGGCTAGGTGGCGCAGTGGATAGAGCACCGGCCTTGGAGTCAGGAGTACCTGGGTTCAAATCTGATCTCAGACATTTAATAATTACCTAGCCGTGTGGCCTTGGGCAAGCCACTTAACCCCATTGCCTTGCGAAATCTTAAAAACAAAAGATCATAATAGGGAAGGTGTTTTTTGGATGAAGTTTCAAACAGGCTGCACTCCATAGTTAGGCCATAAGCTTGTCTCTGCTAATGTTTTTTTTTTAAATTTGCCAATCTAAAATTTTACTTTCCCAAATGTGATAAGAAAAATGAACTCATCCTGGTGCATTCAAATAGAATTATTACCAAGCATGCCATGGAGGACAGTTTTCTTTGAGGACATGAGCTTTACAATTCTTTCAAGCAATCATTCTTACATTATGTAAGAGTAGATCATTGGCACTTTGATACCATACTAGTATTCTTATCAAGAGATAGGAAAAGTGAGGGCCCAAGAAGAAAAAGGTAAATTATACCCACTGAGTAAATTAAAAACAGAAGTGTTTTAGATTCTCTCCATTCTCTTTGTCAGTTGGTGAAAAGTACTTCAAATATAAAATTCAGCTCATAATAAAAGAAGCTAATATTATACAGCATCTTAAAGTTTACAAAAATACTTTATAGCACTGCATTTAATTCTCATAATAACCTTGTGAGGCAAGTGCTATGATGATTCCCATTTTACAAATATAGAAACTTGGGCTAATAAAGGAAACTAAAAACTAAAATTAAGATGCTATGTCCACTTCATCACTTTAAAGAATAAGTTCATATTTTATGGTCATAATCCTATCTTACTTACCCCCAAAGGACTCCAAATTACATTGGTAATCAGTACCAGAGCTGTTTCTGTTTTTCTTGAAATTTCTTTATCACAGAGGCACAGCCCTTCCTTTCATTAAATCTTGGAAATCAATCTGGTTTGGAATCTGCAAAAACCCACAAAGAGGTAGTTTTATATCCTTTAATAGTACATCTGAAAAGTCTGTTCACAGTTAAATTGTTAATGATGCCATGAATGGAAAAATTGTGAGCTTAAGTTACCTTAAGAATCAAAAATCTAATTCAGGCTCATTTATTTTACAGATGAGTGAATTGAGGCAGAGAGATTACAATCTTGACCAAGATCACTCACCTAATAATAAAACCACAACTAATACCTGGCCAGGTCTCTTGCAAATGAAAAGATAGTGAAAAATGAATCTTAAGAGATCATAGGTGAAATATCCTTCTGCTCTCCAGTGTCCTGATTCCCAAATTATTTTTGAGTTTAAAAAGTCTATCATTTAATTTCTTCCAAACTCCCTTCTATTCATCAAATGCTAATGTGCCATGTAATATTCATTTACAAAGCAAATTAATTTTTGTTTTGAAGAATTATGAGAAAATTAGGTGATACTTTTTGAAAGAGTTATACTCTATAGAGCATCACAAAACCAAGGCTAAGAACAGATGCCAAGATCCGATTCCATATTTCACAAATTAATCCCTTCATTCCAACACCCCTTTTCCCTGTTTGACACCATAAAGTTAGTTATACCTTTGACTTCTTTTCTTTGACTCCCATTGCCTTATCTTCAGTTGATTCCTTTTAATGACATAAGGAAATTCCTTGGCCATTTAAATCTACTAATAAAGACTATTTCTCTGGTCTTCATTTAGAGTTTTTAATAATCTTCTACCTTCTGGTCTCATGCCCAGCAAGATGGTAAGATCTTGGTGGTTTTCCCCCCGGTGCTCCTAAAGTCCTCTACAGCTTAGAGCATCTCAGTCAGCATGAGATGAAGGCCTGATTTTTCCAGGTCTTTCCTCCTGCAATATGTAGGAGATTTATTTGTCTAAATAAGTATCTCAAAACTAATTCCTAACCTCTGGTATTTTAAATCCTTCAATATTCTAATATTTGTTTCAAGATTCATGTTCTAATTTCCTTGAGACTTTTAGCTACACATTTCATAAAGCTATCTAACCAGCCTCTTGATGCACTTGAAGACTAATCCATGGTTTTAATATTTGCCTCTCAGTCTGTAAAGTTAAAACATTCATACTTGTTCATCCTTTTTTTTTTTAAGGTTTTTGTAAAGGCAATGGGGTTAAGTGGTTTACCCAAGGCCACACAGCTAAGTAATTATTAAGTATCTGAGGTCAGATTTGATTGACTCCAAGGCCGGTGCTCTATCCACTGCGCCACCTAGCCACCCCCTTGTCCATTCTTGATAAATGGCATTGGTTGTTTTTCAGTGAAGTATATTCTTTCCATTGAGAAGCTGAGAAGGTAGATAGTCCCACTTTTTGGAAGTTACATGATGACCTTAATAGTAGACTGGATATATTTGGAGGGTAAAGTAACAAATTCCAAGTTCTGATTCTGAGTTCTGAGATCCAAACTGCAAGTGATTTCCAATGAAATTTCTTTTGCTCAAAGGGCTGGTGCTAGTCTGCCTACTGCTGTTTTCCTAGCCAGTCACAGTTCTGCTGCATTTTTATAATACTCATTCCGTCAACACCAACAAAGCTCTAATGAACTGAATGACTACCACTATTTAGGATCAATGTCTGACTTACTTAGGGAATTGTAGGGTTTCAATTTGTCGTGCAATTTGAGGTGGGTATTAAGTGCAGATTTCTGAGTGAAGTCTTTACCACACTCACAACAAGAGAATGGTCTCTCCCCATTGTGAATACGTTGGTGGACTTTCATATCAGCCTTCAGACGAAAGCTCTTGTCACACTCAGTGCACTGGAAGGGTCTCTCTCCTGTGTGCACAAGCTGATGGTTGAGCAGGTGGCCTTTCTGATGGAAGCTCTTATCACACTCAGCACAATGGAAGGGCTTCTCACCGGTGTGTACTCGGAAATGTTCAGTGAGTTTATACTTTTGAACAAAGCCCTTACCACACTCACCACAGGAGAAGGGCCTCTCCCCACTGTGGAGGCGCTGGTGGACTTTCATGTAAGCCTTTCGACAGAAGCTCTTGTCACACTCAGGACACTGAAAAGGTCTCTCACCAGTATGTACAACCTGGTGTTTGAGGAGATATTTCTTTAAACGAAAACTCTTGTCACATTTTGGGCACTGAAAGGGCTTTTCTCCAGTATGCATTCTCATGTGAGTGGTAAGTTTATACTTCTGAATGAAGCCCTTTCCACATTCATTGCAGGTGAATGGTCTCTCCTCACTGTGCTTGCGCTGGTGGGCCTTCATCACAGACTTCAGGCGGAAGCTCTTGTCACACTCTGAACATTTGAATGGCTTCTCCCCACTGTGCACTCTGAGATGAACTGTGAGTGCAGACTGTTTAGTAAAGCCTTTGCCACAATCAGCACAGGTGAATGGCTTCTCCTTACTGTGTAAGCGCTGATGGGCCTTCATGACAGCCTTTAGGTGGAAGCTTTTGTCACACTCAGGGCAGTGAAATGGTTTCTCTCCGGTGTGGGTAAGCTGATGGGTAAGAAGGTCCCTCTTCTGGCAGAAACTCTTGTCACACTCTTGGCACTTGAAGAGCTTCTCCCCCATGAGATTTCTGATGTGGGTATTGAGTAAAGATGATTTGGTGAAGCCCTTGCCAAGACCAGAGTCAGAAAATGGTCTTGCTCCACTATGCCTTCGATGGTGGGCTTTCATGACTGCCTTCAGGCGGAATTTCTTGTCACACTCAGGACACTGGTAAGGCTTCTCCCCACTATGTACTCTAATGTGTTCAGTGAGTTTATATTGCTGGGTAAAGCCCTTTCCACAATCACTGCAGGAAAATGGTCTCTCTCTGCTATGTAATCCTAGGTGGGCCTTCATGACAGCCTTCAGACGGAAGCTCTTCTTGCATTCAGGGCACTGAAAGGGCCTTTCCCCTGTGTGAAGACGCTGATGATTGAGCAACTGTCCCTTCTGTCGGAAGCTCTTATCACAGTCCGGGCACTGGAATGGTCTCTCCCCAGTATGCAGACTTTGGTGGTTTAGTAACTGTCCCTTCTGTCGGAAGCTCTTGTCACAATCAGGGCACTGGAAAGGCCTCTCACCTGTGTGTACAAGTTGATGGTTCCGCAAATCAACTTGGCGTCTGTAACTCTTTTCACACTCATTGCACTGAAATCGTTTTTCTCTTAAGTGAATTCTCTGAGGTAGCTGGGAATCAGATGGCTTGTTGAATTTCTTCTTGAACTTTGGGTATCTACAACATGGCTGGTCTTGGCAGCAGCTCTTCTGGTGGCTCACCAGCTGGTCATTCACCTGAAAACTTTTCCCACAGACAGGACAGGGGTAGACTCTCTGTTCTGGGGGAGTTTCCTGAACCTTAGGTGAATCCTGGCTTTTGTGGATAGATGGTTTGGTGCTATAGATTTTTTCCTTTTGGGTAAGTGTGTCCTGTATGCACTGGCTCTTCCACATGATTTCAGGTCTACAGCAAAACTCTGCCTTTTTATCTGACAAGGGTCTAGATGGGTCCTGGCTTTGAAAACCATGTAAATGACATTCTTCCTTATCAGTATTCACAACTTTTTGGTCCCCTGAAATGAAAAACAAAGATCCTGTCCTTATTCATTTCTATGTTATCATTCCTTCCTTCCTTCAACTCTGGCCTGTTAAATCTATTCTACCTGTTTTATATGATGCCTTTAAGGGGGCCAAACTCTTTTAAAAGAGTCACCTGTCCTGACTAGGGAAATTCTTATGAAGACACAAATTGTGGCTTATTAGATCCTAAATACATTATTTGAAGATTACCTTTTCCTTTTAGTCAGCAAAATTATTCTCAATTGATTAAAAAAAGACAAACATAAGCATTCATTTTATTGAGGATTATAATACTGATATATAATATATTTAACACTTCTTTTCAAAGCAACATCTTTCCCTCTCATACTTGGCAGAGGCTACAACCAAGACAAAGAGGTTAAACTTTTTTGGAAATTTATTACAGTATCTAAAGAGAGGGTGAGATTATAGATAGCTGACGCTTTGAGAGAAGCTAAAAGAACCCAATCCAGGGGTTCCAGAACAGATTCAAGTTATTCTGACAAGGAACTATAGGAAACAGCAAAGTCATACTTTGAAGTACTATCAATGATACCAAAAAAAAAAAGAAAAAGTGTCATTGAAGCATTTTTTTTAAATTACAGAAGAGAACAAAAGGAAATTCCAAGGGGAATGGAGATGATACAAGCTGTGTCAGAAATGTTCCTTCCTTCTTCAAGGATATGTGATTTCATCAATATGGCTACCCTTCCTCCAATTAATTCAGATTACAACTCCTCCCTTCAAGAATCCTGGACCATAATCGAGGAGCAGAATCACAGTGAGGAAAAACCACTAAATACAACTAAGTTCTGAATCTATGTCTTAGAGAGTAAGAAGAATGAAAAATAAGACCATTTCTTAAGACAAGTCAATAAAGTTAACAGATAACAGAAAGAAAGCTAAGTTATTCAATTCTTTATGTGTACATCTTTTCTACTAATGAGACAATAGAAGACACTGAAGGGATTTTGGCAGTGGAATGACAGAGTTATATGAGTAAGTGCAACAGAAAAACTAAATGATCAGTGAAGGGAAAGAGAATGACTGGAGACAAGGAGACTGGTTAGGAAACTAATACAAGAATTCAAATGAAAATGGACAAGAGCTTACATTACAACATATCAATGGAAATATAAAAGAATGGATCTGAGAGGATAGTAGGAAGAATAGAAAACCTATGCTGGGTTTCAGCATGGAAAATTGAGAATTAACCAAAATGGAACACAACATGGGGAAAAGAGGATGAGTTCACCTTTATGTAAATTGAAGGCTGGCAGAAAATCTAGATCAAGAATTGAGGAAGCAGTTGGAAACATGAGTCTAAGTCAGAAGAAAGGCCAAGTTTAAGTGCTGTCCACAGATATAACAGATGAAAAGTAACGTATCTGTAATAAAAAAGCAAGTGTGTAATGCATTGTTGGTGGAGCTAGGAACTGATCCAACCTTTCTGGAGAGCAATTTAGAATTATACCCAAAGGGCAATAAAACCGTGTATACCCTTTGATCCAGCAATGCCACTACTGGGTCTATACCCTGAAAAGATCATGAAACAGGGTAAAAACATCACTTGCACAAAAATATTGGGGGCAGCTAGGTGGCGCAGTGGATAGAGCACTGGCCCTGGAGTCAGGAGTACCTGAGTTCGAATCCAGCTTCAGACACTTAATAATTACCTAGCTGTGTGGCCTTGGGCAAGCCACTTAACCCCATTGCCTTGCCAAAAAAACCTAAAAAAAAAAAAAGAAATACAAAAATGTTCATAGCAGCCCTGTTTCTGGTGGCAAAAAATTGGGAATAGAGTGAATGTCCATCAATTGTGGAATGGCTGAACAAATTGTGTTATATGTATGTTTTGAAACACTATTGTTCAATTAGAAACTAGAAGGGATGGAATTTCAGAGAAGCCTGGAAGGTTTTTGCATGAGTGAGATGAGCAGAACCAAAACAACATTGTACACCCTGACAGCAACATGGGGGTGGTGATCAACTTTAATGGACTTGCTCATTTCATCAGTGCAACAATCTGGGACAATTTTAGGGACAATCTGCAAATGAAGAATACCATCTGTATCCAAACAAAGAATTGTGAAGTTTTAACAAAGACCAAAGACCTTTAATGTAAATTTTTTTAAAAAAGGTATCTTGTAATTTTGCTATCTCTTATATATTTTTTTCCCTTAATGATATGATTTCTCTCTCAACACATTCAATTTTGATCAATGTATAACATGGAAACAATGAAAAGACTATCAAACTGCCTTCTGTGGGAGGAGGGAAGTGAGATGGGAGAAAAATTGTAAATTTCAAAAAAAAAAATTTAAAAAAAGTGTGAATAATTCATTCACTGGCTAACATTTCCCCTTCTATAATGACAGGGAGACCCAATGGTAAGCAAATTCTGATGCCAGTCATCTAACAAAAAAGCCAAAAACCTATTTCTAGACAAAACCAAACCAATTTTTCATATGTTATGCCTAAGCACTCCTTATATAGATGCCTGAGGAAGAAACAGAAACCTTCACAGCAAAATCTGAGAACAGAGAAGGGATAGAATGGGATAGGCTGATAAAAAATAAACTGCTGAGTATTTGTAAAGGTATAATATGAGACATAAATTTATAATGGATACTATCATCTTGGTTTCATGACCTTCTTCAGCGTAGTTAGCTACTCAAGAGGAAGCAGATGTAAGAAGGCAGAAATAATGGTGGTTGAAAGAGACCAAAGATTCTAGGTTTGTGACAAGCACATCAATGGTCTTCATAATAGGGCCAGCATTCATCTAAAAGGCTCTGAATAATTGGTTTCAATGTATTTTTTTCTAGCACAGTGATTTGTGCCCTGCAGTGGGACCATTTTAATATTACTTCCTTCCTATGTATAAGACCAAACCAAATTAGACAATCCTGTCACTCTGGATTTACAGAGTATATAGTACTCTTCTCATTCCCCCACAACATTCTCTTTCCTCTCTATGACTTTGTCTAACATTCTACTTCAGTAGGGCAATAAAATACTATCCTTATCTGAAAATGGGTTTTCAATCCCAAGACAGAAAGGCCTTGGTTCAGTATAACAATGGAATGTCAGTAACCAAATTTTGAAAATATTTTATACCCAGTTAGCAGATAAGTTCTCTAATCTAGCTTCCCCCCACTCCAAAATAAAGTTTAGTCCAAACACCGCAGAGGAAAAAGCTTCACTTATTTCATAGCTAGTTTTTCACTCACCCCATAACAAATTTGCAGAAGCACTCTTCAAGTCTTGGGACTTATTGAGACCACATCTAATGGCCATTTCTTTTTCCATTAAGGTCCCATGATCTCTAATGAATGGTTCTTCACCCCGCTCAATGTGGAATATCAAGTCTGGTTTGGGAATGGCAGAGTCTGTACAGAGGTTACAAAGAGTTAATTAAATTTTCTCAAACAAGTAATCTGAGTACATTGATAATGATTGCCAAAGTTCTCTTTATTCATTAAATTGAGACATGGAAAATAAAAATTAATGACCAAAGAAAAAATGGATTACATTCCAGAAGTGATCACAAAATATTCTAGTTTGGAGACATCCACTATTTGACTATACCAAATCAAATACAAAATGTGGTTTTTATAGATTTTAAGGCAGTTAAATTTTGTTTCAAGAATATTTTTATAGTTATGTGATATTTCATGAATTGACTGATGATGTCATTACCTATCATAAAGTCAAATTTGATTTTAAAGCAACTGGCTCTGATTTAAAAGTTCTCTTCAATGTTCTCTATATTTTTCATTACCGTTTAGCCTAGGTGGCTAAATAGTGAGGCTGAGATCTGAATAACTGCTCCATAAAGACTTTGTAAATGGGTAGTAGCTCAGATATAATATAAATGTTTAATATTCAAAGACCTACACAATTTGGCCCCGATCAGTCTTTCCAATCTCACAGGACATCATTTCTTGATGTGAACTCTAACATTTTGGCCAAATTGGCTCTCTCTCTCTGTTCCTCACATATCACACTCATCTTCTTTCCTTTCCACTGGCCATCCAATATGCTTGTTATGCACTCTCTCCTTACTTCTACATCTGTAAAATCTCTCTTTTCCTTTAAGACAAAGTTCAAATATCAGTCCTGCCCCCCCACCCTCACTTCCTATTATTGCTTCCCTCCTATTCAACTCATTTCCTGCCACTCACAGGGCAGGTAAGTGACTAAGTGAAGCAGCAAAACACCCTGAAGAAGAGACAAGATATAGAATGTTCCAGGCAAGTCAAATCACCAGCATTATCTGAACCATCATCTCCCTTCAGATCCTGCTGGAGACAACCTGGGACCCTGAACCCAAGAGCCTCTGGAATAGCAATGTTTTGAGCCCAGTGCCTACAGTTGACATCCTAACTCTTATGGAGATGCAACCTGGCAAGTGCCTCCCATAAGGACTGCAGTCACATCTACTGAAGACCTAAAAAAGAATATTCTTGTCATCTTTGGTACTGTTACATGGTTCAGTATCAGACACTGATGTTAAAGAAGAGAAATCACCCGCTGTTCTGCTGCTGCAAGCTAAGGATCACAGGGCTTTTCCACCTTACCTGAAAGTAGTATCTCCTCCAATAGAATGTAGGCTCCTCTCAAATTATCTTCTACTTAATGACTATGTATATATTTGTTCTCTTTATTGTCTATGCTCTGTATTTCTTACATTGATGTACTGTCTCCTTCATTAGAATGTAAGCATCTTGAGTACAGAGATATTTCATTCTCTGTATTTCTCTTCCTAGCACTCAGTATAGGGTCTAGCACATAGTTGTTGACAAAGCTCTAGCTTTAGTCTGAAGAATCATTCCCAACCTATTCTTATGTTATTGGCCAATCTTACCCAAAGCAAACCCTCTGCTCCAAGATCTCTTTGGTGTCCTTTATTGCCTCCATTTTTGCTCATGCCTGAGATTTGTCAATCAATTTTTATTTGGATAAGGACAGTTATTTTTAAACAAATAGATTAAATAGTCAACTGTTTCAAGTCCTATTCCAGATCAACTTTTTTTATAAAACAATTCTTATTTCAGCCTCTGTCAATGTCTCTTCTTTGAACTCCAAGAATGCTTAGTCTATTTTAAAATGTATCATCTATGACATACTCAAGAATAAAACAATACTGCTCTCTACTAGATTCATGGTTTCTTAAGAGATAACCTAATTTAATACCTTCCTTTTAACACCTTATCATCCAGATAGAGAGAAAGGTTCAGTTCCGGGAAGTGGGTTGACCAGAGAATTAATGGCAGGGAAATCCTCCGAGTTTCAGTCCACCATTCTAGAGATTCACTAAATCTTTCTCACCTTATGGCTTCATGCAAATATCTCATTCTTCCAACACAAAGGTAAACTGACTATGCTACATCTCTTAGCATGATGACTCAGACATGACAAGAAAGGGGCTAATTAGGAAATGCTGTGACAAGAATTCATGGAATTGGGCAATATTTGAGCTATTTTTCAGGATCCTACACTCAATTATTAAAAGCCTTGCTCTGGTTAAGAAAAATAATAGACTTCACACTTCCAAAGTGCATTACTGTATCTCCTCCACAAGAGCAAGACAATCACTGTCACTGTTTGTAGAACCATCATCTACACTTCATTGATATTTACATCAGGAACTACACAGACTTAAAATCCATCATAACTATCACTCATTAATGTTGTTTCTAACTTTTGAAGTCTATCATCTCTTGGGACACATGAGACTATTAAATACTTGAAAAGACATTATATCCATAATAAATCTTTTTTTTCTCAATGCAAAAAAAGCTCTATACTTTAATTTTTCCTTGTGAAATCCTTTCACTAACTTCATCATCATCCTCTAGAGACTTTGACTAGTTTGGTGAGTGTCTCTCTTAAAATGGGTCCAGCACTGAGCAGAATTCCCCAAATGTGGTTTGACTAATGAAAAGCAGAGTAAAACTACTGTCTTTCTGAATTAGATATTCTACACCTACTGATACAACTCAAGACTGGATTTAAAATCAACAAACTATTCCCAGTGTAGTAAACTTTTTTTTATTAATTTCAATTAGAAAAAAATCTATTTTATCTCCCACAACACCTCCTCTTCCCATTACTGAAAAAAAAGAAAAAGAAAACCTTTGTAACAAATATGCAAAACAAAGTAATACAAATTCCCTCACTGGTCACATCCCCAAAAATTATGTCTAATTTGTAGCAAGCTTTATTATTGGTCCTCTAGAATCATAGTTGATCATTGCCCTGATTTGAGTTATGAAGAATTTTAAGGTTGCTTTTTCTTTACATTGTATTGTTTTCCTGTTTCCGCTCACTTTACTTTTTAACATCTCACACATTTTTATTACTTCTTAAGGCACAACAGTTTGCCATTACATTCACATGCCATAATTTGTTCAGTCATCCTTCATACACAGCAAGATCTTTTTCACAAGAATGGCTGTTAAATTAATGCTCTCTCTTACATTTGAGCAATTTTTAAAACTTAAATGCTCAACATTTGCATCTATTCCTGTTAAATTTCAACATGCTTGTTTAAGATAATCATATGAGCTGATAATTTAAAGTCCTGATTTTGTGATCCACTGTATTACCTCTCCCAACTACCTTTGTTTCACTGTATATTTGATGTTTGATATCTTTATTTAAGTTGTTTAGGACAAGGCTAAGGGCAAAGCAGCATAGCATAGCAGTGGATAAAGAAGTAGATTCAAGTCCTGCCTCTAATACTTACTGGCTTTTTGACCCTAGGCAAATCACTTACCTTCTCAGTACCCCAAGGTACTCTAAGATTATAGGTTGCATATTAGTTGCTGATCTGCACTGGTAGAGGGGGTTTCTTCATTGGAAACTCCCTACATCCATGAAATCATAAGTCTGGACAAATAAAGAAAGAGGGCTAAGAACAAAGTCCTGTGGCACACTGCAAGGAATAAAATGTTCCTACAGGCGGATATCAACTTATTAATGAAGCAATCTTTAGATGTAATTAACCAGCTAAAAATCCATATAAGAACAGTTTAATCTAGCATACATTTTTACATCTCCTAAACAGAAATATCAGAAATTTTGGTATATTGCTGAAATCAAGATATGTCATTTGAAGTAGCATATTTTTTAGTGGAATGACCACTGAAGCTAGAATCAGGAGAGGAAGCTGGGTATGAATCCCAATACTAACCCTAACTTTTAGTCTGGCCCTGGACAAGTCACCTAATGTCTCCACTTCCTCACTTGTAAAAGGAGGACAGTTTTACCTGCTCTGCATTCTAAATAGCTTGTGGTGAGGCTCAGGTCAGATGTAAGTACTTTGTAAAATCACAAAGGACTATATCCTGGTCAGGTATAATTACCACATCTATAATGTATCACATTACATTGTTATATCTATCAAATCTCCCTAACCAATCTCATGACTGCATCAAAAAAAGAACCAAAAGATTCAATGTGGCCTTCCAATTCCAATCCTGCTTGAGTTTGCTGTTTAAACAATGGAGGATCAAGTATTGTTATTATGACTGATATAACAAAAATGCAGAGTTTTTCCATTGCTTAAACAGAAATTCAAGAAACATTAAGTGTAAAGCTCTAATATGTACCCAAAACATTGCAGGCATTCCTACAAAGCATTGGTAGAAACTAGAAATTTGGTCTAGATTTCAGGGAAGTTGTAGGATTGAAGGACTGGATGACCTCCTGACTTCTAATTCCATAAGAGACATTCACAAAGTTCCTAATGAATATATCTCACCCAGAGAAAACAGCATCTCATAATTGACAGTCATCACATGCTTGTAAAGCTCCTTCTGCCACTTGTCCAGGTTCTTCCATTCTGGTTCTGAGAAATACACAGCCACATCCTCAAACTTTATAGGCACCTAGAGGCAAAAGAAGTTTTTGCTTCAATGTTACCCCAGACAAATCACCTCCTGGCTAATTTTTTTTTTTAGGTTTTTGCAAGGCAAATGGGGTTAAGTGGCTTGCCCAAGGCCACACAGCTAGGTAATTATTATTAAGTGTCTGAGGCCAGATTTGAACTCAGGTACTCCTGACTCCAGGGCCGGTGCTCTATCCACTTCACTACCTAGCAGCCCCCTTGGCGAATTTTAAAAAGACAATTTGATGTCATTTATGACTGGCCTCATTACCTTGAAATTTAAGGTAAGAAAGCAATTTCAATCATGCCCTTGAGATTACATTTAAATTTGCAAACTTTTTACTTTGTGCTCCAGTTTTAAAATTTTATTTATTTTTCTTTTCTCCTACAATGTGACAAAAGACTACTAAGAAACAAAAGATTTTCCCGTCTGGGATAAGACTTCTTGCCCCACCTCCATTCTGAATTGTGCCTAGAAACATATTCAGATTTATTTTCCTCTCTTGTTTTTTACCCATCACTTAACAAATGCTTGATAACTTGATTTCTCATTCTGTAAGAAGAGAGTTCTCTTCCTTTGCAGTTGGAATAGGTTCATCACAAAGATCTTCCATTTCTACTTTGTTTTTGCACTATTTTTTTATTGTTTGCAAATTTTCCATTTCTCACTGGCCTTCCACAAAACTGAACCTTATTTGTTGCTCTTAATGGTTCAAACAAGATCAGTTTGTGGTGCTTCTGGTAAGAACCTTTTCTCTGCAGATTATTTTCTCTTGTTTCTCAGTCCTGTCACATTGTAGGATAAAGGAAAGAAAGCAACAAATAAGTAAGATTTTTTAAATGGGAGTACAAAACAAAAACGTTTGTAAATTTAAATGTAACCTCAAGAGGCACAGCAGGTCCTGCTTTCTTACCTTAAATCTCAAGGTACCAGTGGCCGGTCATTCTATAAAGGCAATATTTTCCACTAAAATACCTACTTCAATAGTTTGGAAAGGCAGTATAAGGTAACGGAAAGGCAGTTCACCTCAAAACAGGGAGACTTGGGCTCCAGAACTGATGCTGATATTCTTGGGCACCTTATTTCACCTCTCAATGCTCCAGATAACTTAGTTAAGACTATTAATTGGGCGGCCAGGTGGCGCAGGGATAGAGCACCGGCCCTGGAGTCAGGAGGGCCCGAGTGCAAATCCCACCTCAGACACCATAATTACCTAGCCCTGTGGCCTTGAACTCATTAAAGCAAAAAAAGGCCATTAATTGCAGAGAGGCGCTGCCCTTCTTTGCCAGCGCTTCGCCAACTTCTCGCCTTCGGCAGCCTGGAACCTCCGCCCCCCCCCCCCCCCGATACGGACCCCGATCCTCCCAGGCCCGGCGGCCTTTGACAGGGGTTTCGGATGCGCCTGCGGCCGGGCCTTCCACGGGGGGCTCGGAGGGTCCCCGGCCGCAGCGGCCCCGGGCAGCCGGGCCTCTGTTCCCGGCGGGGACGCTGCGCGCTGCCGGGCCCTGGCCCGTGGAAGGGCTCGCGCCGCGATCGCCCGGGTGTCTACGCTCGGCCCCCGCCCCCCGGGGCTACCCGGGGCCACCCGGGGCCCGCGTCCGGCTCACCCGCGCCGGAGCCGCCTTGGCCATGGCCCCGCGTCTGCCGCCCGGTAGCCGGGGGGGCGCCTCGGGCGATGCCGGCAGGCCGGGCCCGGGCGGCGGGGCGGAGGCCGGCGCCCCGCGAGTTCCCGCTTCGCCCATTTTTGTTCTCCACACGCGGCGGCGGTTGCCAGGGACGCGCGGGGCATCCTGGGACGCCTGCTCCCTCCCCGCCCCTTCCGCTCCGGGAAGCCGCCACTTCCGGCGGCCGGCGGGCGGGAGGAGCCGGGCGGCCTCACTGCCCGAGCCAGCTCCGCCGGCCTCGGGGGCTCATTCCTCACCCTCTTTCCAGACACTTCCGAATGAACAGTAGCCCGAGTGGACGCCCAGGGGCTCCGGCAGCTTCTTAAGTTAGTAAAAGGCCAGGAGTGGAAGCAACGCCTGCGGATACGTTTACAGAGGAGTCCTCTAAAACATATAGTGCCCGGAACGCTAAGGAGCCGAATAAATAGAAAAGACAAAAAAAAAAACAAAAAACAAAAACCCAGAAAAGGGGAGATCAGCTGTTTATTGGGGTATAGAATATATTTCCTTCTTTGGGTTTTTTGCTTTAATCTTATACACCAAAGAGAACTGAATTGACTACAGCCAAAACTGAATTGATTTTCAAAAAAAAAGAGGCAAGTAAAACCTTCATATTCCAGCCTTGTAAGCTAACGGTTAACTCCGTACAAAAACTAGAAAGTAGTATTAAAAGAATGTTTAGAGGGGTGGCTAGGTGGCGCAGTGGACAGAGCACCCGCCCTGGAGTCAAGAGCACCTGGGTTCAAATCCAAACTCAGAGACCTAATAGTGTCTTGGGCAAGCCACTTTAACCGCATTGCCTTGCAAAAACCTAAAAAAAAAAAAAAAAAAAAAAAAAGGAAAGGAAAGGAAAGGAAAAGATGTTTAGAAAGTGAAGTGATGATTTCTAATTGCTTCTACAGGTTATACTGATAAATTGGGGGCCTTGATCCTTGGGGAATGGAGGCATGTCCACTATGAATTTTTAAGAGAACCACACAAAAACACACACAAACAAAGGATCCCTGGAATTCTGCCCAGATTTAATTATTTGATAGTATGTAGACTAGGAATGATATGAAACAGTCATGAGTGGAATATTCCCAGTAAAACCCTCACAGGGTTAATATCCTCTCAGGATTAAGAAATAGTAAGAAAAACAAACCATTTTTCTTAGATAATTCTTAGAAGAAAGACCTTGCATTCCAAAAAGAACTTATGAGCCACTTGCTTTATGATATGACTACTTTTACTAACTAGGAAGATAGTAAACTATTCCAAGAAAGACCTTGCATACTCAGACATTATTTCATTTAGATAGACATAGAAAGCCATTAAAGTCATTTTTGATATTCCCACCATCTGGATGGTGAAATATTTTATGAAAACATTTTATTATTCTCTTTGTTACTAGGTAGATTTTTTCACCCATAGATTATAACTCTGGAGGCCCCCAACCAATCTGGTTGAACAAGAGGGGGTTAAGGAGAGGGTAGAGTTAGGCTATATATCTAGCTTGACTGTCTATTTGGGGCAGCTCCTTGACCTTCACTAATTTGTGAAATTTGGAGTTTTGCCCTTTTTCTGAAGAAAAAGCCAAACATTTTTTTCTTTTTTGCTCAAATGAGCCTCTCAATATTTTTTAGGTGGAATTTTATTCCCCAGTCAGTATAGGTCAGACTGAAAGTCTGTCATAGGGAGAGCAGGATGACCTTAATTAAGTAAAAGAATCTGACCCTTGTTGCCAGATGGCTAGATTGTAAGATCTTTGATCTGCTGCTTTCCAGGGGGAAGAGTTGGGTAAGTGAACTAAGGGGCCAGGAGTTGCAGATGAGACTGAAGGGGAGGAGGCAATTGTCATTTAGGGACTAGATAAAGAAAGACATCTTCAGCTATGCAGAGACAGTTGGAAGAAATTCTCTAGGGTTACTTTTCTATATCAAAAAGCCTATCTCAGATACACAGACTTGCAGTCTTATCACAAGGTCAAATATGAAGGAAGGAATTTTCTCAAGCCTGTATCTCAGACATGCAAGGACAGAGGAAAAATTTCCCAGGCTTGTACTTCTAGGTCTCAAGGCCTGTCTCAGGCACAAGATCCAATACAAAATTATAGTTTACCCCATCAAGAGGATATGCATTTCAATGAGGTATTGACAAAATCTCAGGACAGAAAAGATGGAAAAAATGTGAGTTAGATGATATGCACTTTGAATGCACTTTGGTGCATTCAGAACTAGGGACCAATATCGGTTTAAAGGAACTTTTCCAGTGTAATGTCTCAGAGATCTGTCTTTGACTGTGTCCCATATTTTTTAGCAATCACTTAGATCAAGGCATAGAAGTATACTTAACACATTTACAAATTTCACAAAACTAGAAGGGACAGTTTATGTATGATGTAACACAGTTGGGTTTTAAAAAGATCTCAATATACTAGAAAAATAAGTTGAATCTGAGCAAATATAAATGGAGATAATGAAAAAATGTAACCCAAGTCTTAACATTTGATTAACTGTATGAATAACAGTTCTGGGTATCCCATTTTAGGAAGGACATTGATGAACTGAAGTATTCAAAGAAACACAAATGGGAGGAAGAGTAATAGAAGCCATGGCAATGCCATAGGAGGCTCTGTTGAAAAGATTAGTTTTAAAAACACTTAGGAAGAATTATAACTCTTCTTAAATATCTGGCTCAGTGAATAGAGCACTGGGTCTATAGTCGGAAAAATCTGAGTTCAAATTGGGTTTCAGACACTTCTGAACTTTGTGAGCCTGGGCAACTCACTAATCTGTTTGGCTAAATCTACTGGAGAAGGAAATGGCAAACCACTCCAGCATCTTTACCAAGAAAATCCCATTAAGGAAAAATTTCCCAAAATTAAGACCTGTCTAAAATTGGAATGACTTGCTTTAGTGAGCAATAAATTGTTCTTTGTGACCCTAGGTAAGATACTTCAATTCTCTGATGCTGTTTCTTCATCTATACAGTGAGCTACCTGGAAGAGATGATCTCCAAAATCTGTCTAACTTTAAATCCACAATTCTTGTCTGGATTTCAGGGAAGGGAATTCTGTTCAGTTTTGCATTGAATGAAATGTCCTATGATGGCCTTTCAATTCTTTTTTTTTTTTTTTAGTTTTTTGCAAGGCAAATAGGGTTAAGTGGCTTGCCCAAGGCCACACAGCTAGGTAATTATTATGTGTCTGGGGCCGAATTTGAACTCAGGCATGCCTGACTCCAGGACCAGTGCTCTATCCACTGCGCCACCTGGCCACCCCATCTCCTTTCAGCTCTAATGTTCTGCAAGCCAGATTATAATTCAAATTGTAGAAGTAAAACAGACTATTCAATGTGATGCTTTCCACCAAATTTCCTTGCCGGTTTCTCAGCTTCCAGTGGTTCCAAAATGTTGTGTGCTTTGAAGTGTTCCTTCCCTATTTCAGTCTCAAATTAGCTTCAATTCACTCTCAGAATCAGATGGAAAATTTTGATCCTTGTTTCAGAATGATTCCCAGCTAGAAAGCCTAATGTTGCTTGTCTGTTTTCATCTCCCATTGAAAGAATATAGGATTGGGACTCAGAAGACTTGAGTTAAAGGCTTCATTTGATCTCTTATTAGTTATGTCACCAGAGGACATTTAGCCAATTTTCCTCAGTTGTAAAATGAGGGGAACTTATACCTACACAATCCATCTCACAGGTCTGTTGTGAGTTTAAAGGCTTTGTAAACCATGAAACAATATGTAAATATAAACTAATGCTATATTCATTTCCTGTCTTTGATTTAGCCAGGTTCCTGGAACACCATAATACTAGGACTAAGAGCAATTTTAATATCATTTTACACATTCTAAAATTCTTATGTCTGCTTTATATCATAACCCAAGATTTGTTGTAGGGGGCTATATCCTCCACACAGTTCTCCTTAGAATAATTTGGGCTTCAAGATGGAAAAATATATGTAGTTACCAAATCCTCTTAATAAAGAACATAACATTTATAAAATAATAACTCAAAATTATATGGTCACACCATAACTTGCTTACATGGAGAGAAAAAATTATGATTAGTGAAATGTGATTAATCAGAAATGGATCAGTGGAGAAGTGAGTGATAGCTAAGGGAAGTCATTGATTTGGATAGAAAGAGCAGGTCAAGGCAGAGCATAGAGGTGATAATTCAGCAAATGAACAATAAATAAGTACCTTAAATAAGAAGATTGTAAGTTCCTCATTGGCAAAAATGTCTCATACTTCTTTTCATCTTCTATATTATTTAGCATTGATTTTTTCTTGCCTTAGCAATTGCTAAATAAATATTTGTTGATTGATTCGCATTCTAATTCCCATGAAATGTAGTATGATACTGTGGAAAAAGTAAGAAGTAAGATTTAAATCCCAATTCTGCTGTTTAACTAATTTAACTGCTTAACTGTATGTATGCCAGTTAATTTCTCTGAGCCTCTTCTGTAAAATAAGGGTAATTGTACTGAATAATATTTAAGGTCTCTTTCAGCTCTAAATCCTATGGTCTTAAGAAAGTTAACACAAATTTGTTTTAAGGAATTGCTTTCTGGAAGGAGGATGGGGAAAAGATATAGAGAGAAATTTAGGCAACATAAAACAAAAGATATTAACTTTTTTTTGAAAAAGGAAATGGGTTGGGTAAGGATGAATCAATGAGACAAAATTAAGGACCTATTCTGTGCAGAGAACTGTGAAAGACACTGAGGATACAAAAATTAAAATAACAGAAGGAGCATATAACATAATGGGAGGAGGGAGAAAAATAAGATATATATATATATGTATATATATATGTATATAATTTTGATATGAGGATGCTAAACACAATACAAACATCTGAACTAAACCTTGAAGGAACTTCAAAAGATGAGACTGATAGTGATGGGGGGACACCTTTCAAATAATGGGGAAGAAAAGAATGAAAATGAGAGATGAAGAATCGTCTAATTTGACTAGAACATTCATTATGTGAAATGGAATACTATGTGAGAAAAATGGAAAGTTAAGTCAGAGCCAAAATGTAGAAGCTTTGAATCAGAAGTTCATACTTTACTTGGTATACAATATATAGTCACCAAAAGTTTGTTGAAAAATGCATCAGCAAGATTAACCTGCCAATGACGTGAATATTTATAAAGTAATAACAAAACATGAATTAGATAAGTTAGAGGACAGAAAACCATTTAAGAGGCTATTATATCTCATAGGTTAAAAGACATATGGGACTGAACAAGGTGACTAGCAGGAATGGACAAAAGTGTATGAATGTGAGGGAAATTTGTTAAGTGATTCATTAAAATATTTTTATGAACCTACTAAATGCATAATATATGCATCTGGATGGCAAATGACTCTTAAGGAGTAAAGGAAATCACCAATGGAGAAAAAAATGATAAAGCTAGAACTTTGGAGGACAGCTCTGTTTAAGGTATGGGAACATGATAAAAAGTGTTAGTCAAGGAAAGATTAGTCCAAGAACAACATGTTTCAAGGAGGTCAAGGAGAATGAGGGAAGCAAAAGGCCATTGGATTTAATAGCTAAGTGACTTTGAAAAGGACACTTTAAATACAGTGATAGGAGTATGTTAGAGGGTGAAAAGAAGGAATTGGAAACTGAGGAGTAATTAGCTAGTACTAATAGAAATACAGTGTCTAAAACAAAAGAGGTAATAGTCTCACTGTATTCAGCAAACAATTGGTCTGTTTCCAGAGTACTGTACTCCTTCTAGGTTGCCATATATTAAAAGGAAGATCATGACATTCATACATTACTGAGTATTTGACTTGGACAAATCATCTCATCTATCAAGGTTTTAATTTTCTCATCAGTAAAATGAGGGATTTAGACAAGCTATTCTCTAAAGTACCTTCAAGCTCTAAAACCCCATAATTCTATTTCAATGTTGCCATTTCTACTTCTATTGGAATATCTTACAACAGGCACTAGAACTTGCCAAGAGTAAACTCCCTTCCCATATGGAAGGAATCAAGTTGATAAACTGAAATGTCTAATAAGAGGACAACATGAATAGTGAAGGGCCTAATAATCAACAGTGGAAGAACTAGGGATAGGGTGACTATGTTAAGTGGCTGTAGTACCTATGAGAAGGTGGGCATATTTTGGGACCTTGTCCAATTGTCTGAAAGGCCTGTTGTGTGGAAGAGGGATTCGAGTTGTTATATAGAGTTACAGAGACCAAAACTAGAGTTGGTAGAAATTATAGGAATACAAATTTTTGCTCAATATAAAGAATTTCCTAGCAATCAGTGTAATTCACAAGTGGAAAAAGTTGCTTTATTAGGTAGTGAACTGCCTCTCACTGGGTTGTGCACACTGATAGATGTTATAGAAAGTATTTCTATAATCCTTCCAATTTTAAGATACTGTGAAATTTCAAAATCAAAATAACTGTGGATGCAATAATATCCAAAAAAACCAGAGCTAATCTTTCTAGAAGTTTTTCTTTTTTTCAAGGTCTCTGTCTCTGTGGCTAGAGTTGTTTTTCATTCCTTAGAGCCTCTATTCTCTAGTAGTAACTCTCAAGATAGCTTTGAAGAACTTGCCTCCTCCTTATAGTTTAAACCCTCCCCACTTAACGTCATTTTGTTTCTGAACCTAATCCAGATGAGCCAGGTGTGACAAAAGAAAACTGATAGAGCCCTCTCTTGTCTACCCTCCCCACCAATACAAGTCAGTGTTTACACACACACACACACACACACACACACACACACACACACACACACACACACACACACACACAGACTCTCTGACAGCGAAAGGTTGGAGGAACCTTCTGAGTCTTCATTTTTCTTGTAATCTACAATGAATTTTCTCTGTGAATGCTTTTTCTTTTTTTTATAATTAGAAAGGAACTTTCAATAACCCCTCTTTGTAAAAAGGTCAAGACCTGGTCCCAAAGAAAGTGCTCCTGATGAAGACTCATGGATATATCAAGACTAAAAGCTATGTGGATAGGGAGGAAAATATGGGGTTGGGTGAGCCAGGAGAATAGGATCTAGCTCCAGATTTCTCACTAATTCACTGTATGATTGTGAGCAAGTCACTTTACTCCTTTGGATGTGTTTTTAAAAGGGAGAAACTAGATTAGATCAGGAAGTCTTCACCTGCTATCTGTGACCTTGTTTGTTGGGAGCCAGGGTCTCTAAGCTGTTTGACACAGTCGCAGCAAGAAGACTCGAGGCAGTCACACTGCCTGATGGAACAACATTTCTTTCTTCAATATATATAGGGATTTCATGCATACCAATATTTATAGGTTTATTATTGATTACAATATTTACTCACCCTAATACTGGAATGACTATAAAGGAAGGATTTCAGAAAAATTCCTTGAATAAAACAGATTGTAAACTCTGTCCAAATTTATGCCTCTCTCTGAGGCATACAAAAAGTCTCAACATTATGAAATCTCTGGAAAACCCAGAACTGGGAATTCCAAGGAGATGCCAGAATATATACAGGGAAAACAGATACGAGATGGGTCAGATAGAATTCCAGGGAAATTAATAGTTTTGCCCCCCCCTTACCATACACAGGAATATATGAAAAAGATGGTGAGAAAATAGTACAGGTGATCAATATGTGAACTCCAGCAGCCTTTGTTTCATGGGAAAGAATAAAAAGTCACAGAAACTGTGGTTTCTACCAACTAGGCCAGAAAGAAAAATTGGTTATTGTAAGAGTTAACAGATGGGTGGACAAGCATAAAGACCCTCACTACAGACTGTTAAGGAAGTGTATCAAAAAACATTACCTACACACACAAAAATATAAAAAACTTTCCATTAAAAGAATTGCTTAATTAATAACCCTAAATTAACAATTATGCAATGTAGTAATAAATATGGTAACAGACAGGTTAAGGTCATCGTGGTTTGAGTATGGATAAGAAATTAATTAACTATATGATTATTACTTAAACTTGTAATCACATGATTAAAACTTGTAACCATATGAACTATGTGATTGTTGATGAAAATTGTACACTCTTGTAACCAAGGAAATGATCTCAGCTTGCTTGCTTGAAACATACATGATTCTGAAACTATAAAAATAAATCCAAGCAGCTGACAGTCAGTCAACCTGCTCCTGCCTATACCCACTTGTTGACTCAACTCATTTCGCCGATTCTATCCCTTGTGTCAGGTTCCAAGAACCCCGCAGAGGCTGGACCCCGGCACTTGTTTTTTATTTTAAAAATATTTTCAAAACCATATTTCAATAAAATTGGTTTCTTTTGTAATTCCTTGTATTTTATTTTATATATCTAAAAACGTTACTTTGAGAAGGGTTCACATTGTTCAGGGATCTGTGACAGAAAGAAAAGGAATTCTTGGTCTAGGTGACATATCAGGTCCCTTCTAGACATGATATTCTGCAATTTGGGGTTTCAGCAGGAACTTGGGAATTTTTGTCATAGAGTAAAATCATTAGTACTGTTGGACAGTTGGTATTAGTCACAGTTTTGTAGAAGTCAAATCTTCATTTGAGTTTTCTTTATGGTTTTTTAAATTATTTTAAATTATTTCCCCTGGTTACATGCAAAAACAAGTTTCAACATTCACTTCCAAATTCTCTCCCCTCCTCTCACTTTACTCCCCCACTTGATGTAAGTTAAAAATGTTTAGTCATGAAAACCATTACTCAAGTCATGTTGTAAAAGTAAATATAGGGCGGCTAGGTGGTGCAGTGAATAAAGCAGCACCGCCCTGGAGTCAGGAGTACCTGGATTCAAATCCCGTCTCAGACACTTAATAATTACCTAGCTGTGTGGCTTTGGGCAAGCCACTTAACCCCATTGCCTTGCAAAACAAACAAACAAAAAAAAAGTAAATATAATCCCCCTTCCCCTAAAAAGGAGAGAAACCTCAAAAAAAAATACAGCATGCTTCAATCTGTATTCAGATACAATCAGTTCAGTTTGGGGGATGGATAGTATTCTTTATCATAAGTTTGGGATTTTCTTTCAAGAGTGATACAATGCCTGTGATTAAAATTTATGTAGAGAATGATAATGTTGGTATGAGAAGAGCTGTCTTGGGCAGTGGGAAATTGTGACTTGCCTTGTCTGTCACAGTACTAGTCTTCCTGTCTCTCTAGTCAGCTTCCCAGCTATTAGACCATACAACTTCTCCTATTAGATTTATCTTTTGTAATTAAGAAGATAGGCCAGGAATCAGTGGGGTTCTCATAGTGCTCAAGTGTCATCAGAGTTCTGAAATGGGTTAAATCCTGAGATGAGCTAGGAAAAATTTTGTATCTACTCTTTTTCATATTTTCTCATTCAGATTCTTGCTTTAGGACTTTGTAATTAGACAAGCGCTTCTCAGTTAAATTTTAAACTTTTTTTCAAAACAGAAGTTGATTTATTTGGTATTGGCATTATATAGTGATAGACTACATGGCCAGGCTGATTTGGCCAAGACTCCTAGGGTAAGAAAAGACCTTGGAGCTCTTCTATTTTTTTGCAAGAATTATCCAAGGAAATCTTTCACTAAAATCAGATTCAATCATTGTCCTTCCTATGATACAAGAAGTCACAAAATTGTGATTAATGATTTTTCCAAATTAAAAATTATGAGAAGAAAACAGGGTGGACTATGTAATTATATTTGCTTCCTCTTGGAATACGAAATTACTTAATTTGATTGCTAATTTCCACTCTAACCTACCTACATCCAAGTCCTATGGATTTGAGGCACAGATCTCTATTTCCTGCTTAATTTAGAATATCAGATTGGAAGAGTAAGAGACCTCCCCCCCCAAAAAAAGGCAATCCCATCAGGGTTCAAACTTCTCTTGTGACAGTTGCAGTTCAAGCAACTTAGGCTTTAGAGTAATTTAGGGCAACTCTTTCATTTATAAGGAAGAAACTGAAGGGCAGAGAGATTAAATGACCTGTCCAAAGTAACATAGTTCACTGATTCCAAGTCTTAACTGCTCAACTGATTAGTCACCATCTCTCAATATCTGAATTTGATAACATTACAAAATTTCAGTTCACAGAGACCTTATAAACCATTTAGTTCAATATATTCCTAACTAGGAACCCTCTCAATGAAAGGAGAAATTCACTGATTCCAAAAAAAAAGGTCCATTCTACCTTTGAAAGCTTTAATTGGGAACTTTTTCCTTATATGAAGCTGAAACTTGTCTCTCTGTAACTTTTACACATTTTTCCTTACTCTGCTTTTTTTTTGGAATCAAGCAGAACAAATAATTCCTCTCACACAGAAAAGCTTTTCCACACTCTTTGTGATGTGGAATATGTAATCACACTCAATAGTAGCAGCTATGTGCTTCTAATTCTCACCTTTTCCAAGCCAAACATCAATCCTATGATATGGTGTCAGACCCTTCAACCATCCCAATTGCTCATCTTTAAACTCTCCAGTTAATCAACATTATTTTAAATTGTGACAGGTCCCCAGAAATGAAGATATTCTGGTTGGAATGAGACTGGACACAGCAGAGGACTGTCACCTGCCTCAATCTGAGTATTTGTTTTCTTGGCTATCGTATTATAAACTCTTTCTCTCCCCCCCCCATGACATTTTTATTGTTTTCCTTTTGAAAATTCTGAAAATACTTAAATTTGAAACCACAAAATAAATTGGCCTACTGAAAAAAATTAGACTCCATGCATATAGCATATGACTATATTTCATCACATTCTTTTTAAAAAATGGAAGTGTATAGCCTATGCCTGAACCTTAATCTCAGGCCTTGGGGTTTGGATAACTGGTTGTTGTTGAAGTTGACTGGTGGCTAAGGGTCGCACCTCTACAAAGAATCCCTTGAACACTCTGACCTCTCAGTTCACCCCTCTCAGCTCCTAATCCTTCTATCTACACCCTATCTCAGGTCCCCTCAGGGAGTGGAATTCCCTAGACCTCACTATTACTCCATCACTTTATCATTACATGATTCTGAACTTTGAAATTTTCCTGTCTTATTATATTCTTCCACCTCTACTTCAATTCTCTTAAACCTACTGGGTTTTTTTAGTTTTTTGCAAGAGAGTGGGATTAAGTGACTTGCCCAAGGTCATGTAGCTAAATAAGTATCAAGTGTCTGAGGTCAAATTTGAACTCAGGTCCTCCTGCCTCCAGGGCTGTTGTTCTGCTCCACAACTACCCAGTTATATGACCTTGGACAAGTCACTTAATCCCTTTGCCTTGTAAAAAAAAATCCAAGTAAAGGAATTTACATTTATTTTTGAGATTCAGCCCTCAGCCTTTTGAGATCTTTCTATATTGTGATATTATCATCCAACCAGTTTGTTGTCCCTCAATTTTGTGTCATTTCCAAATTTGACATCTTCTAACTATATTTCTATTCAAGTCATTGGCAAAACTGTTAAACAGTAAAGTTTAATTCCTGCACTAATCCACTAGAAGATTCTTTCTAAATTCATATAAACCATCAATGACTTGTCTTTGGATTTGGTCCAAAAATATGAAAGATTTTACAAAAACTAGATAAATGATATCGGAACCCAGGTACTCCTGACTCCAAGGCCAGTTCTTTATCCACTATGCCACCTAGTGGCCCCGATAAATGATATCTTTAACATTCTTTTGATCTATCAGTTTTGTATCCTCATCAAAAAAGGAAATCAGATGAATTTAAAGAATTCAGAGAGACAAAAGAATTTTAAAAATAAAGCAGTATGAAATATAAACTCATGGTTTCATACAGAATCTCATTTTTGTATTCTGCTTGTGGCATGGACATGTTCTTTTTTTGGTTTGAGTTCAGAAAAGCACAAAAGACTTCCTTTTGAATTGATACAAGGTGAAGTAAGTAGAACCAAAAAAAAATCTACAAAATTTACAACAAAATAAATGGAAAGAAGAATGAAATAGAATCCTATATAATTATAGCCCTATTTCAGCAACCTGACCTGGTTCAGCTGAATCTGGAATTGCGTCTAGCTCTATGTCAATACTGTGATTTATCTTAGACTAAACCTAAGCCCCATAAGTCTGTTCTCCCCAGTGAGTTTACATTTTAATATAGAACAAAGAAACTTGCTAGTTCTTCCAGAAGACCTTATTAATAGGAGCATAGTCCAGCCTACAGGAAAGAAAGATTTAAGGAATAAAGCTAAGAAAGTAAAATATTTCACAGTCATAAACTTTTCTCATCCCAAAATGACTACTCCTCAATGATCTTAAATTCTAACTGGTGAACAGAATCAGCTCTGGTTAACTTTATTTTTTTTTCTTACAAAGCCCCTGATTTCTTTTCCATGTTCAATACAAAATATCAGATCTGGCTTGGAAATGGTATAGTCTGCAAAGAGGCAACAAAAATAGTTTGATTTCCTTGAGCACTTAGTTTGTTTCTGGAATGGGCAATTCTTCTAGGAATATGAGTGTGAGTGAAAAAAATCCATGAGGATATCTGAGCCAGATTTGTTTGTAGGAGATGGCACAGAATAAGTACTAGCTAGGGTTAATGAGTTGAACACAATATTATGACAAAGCTACATAATGAAACTGATATGATGAGTGTCTAATATTATTATTATTATTATATCTTACTGGGACAAAAAAGAAAACAAATGAAAAAAAGTGAAAATACTGCCTTGTCAGAAAAGGACAAAGTAATTTGTGTTGGAAAATTCCCCAAAGTTAGCATTATGATCCATTACTTAAGCGAAAGAGAAGAATTCACAATGATGGTATTGAATGTGAAACCATATTTTCCACCCTTCAAAACTTTAACATTATAACACAGATCAATTTTTTTTGAGGGATTCAAAGAAGTAAGATCTTTCTTCAACATTCAAGGGCCCATGATAGTCCTGGAATTCCTGAGCAGCTATGCCTTACTTGGACACCTATTCCCTGGAAGAGGGTTTTGAAAGGTATGTCTTATGTGTGTTTCTCTTGGTTAATTCTTATGGATCTTCTCTTTGATTGATTGGGCAACTTGGAGGTACAGACACAGAACTTAAGTACTAAGCCACTGCCTTCTTGTTAAATGTGTCAGTAGAGTCTCGTCACATCCAAACAACCATGTTACAAAGCATTTTCCTCATAACAACCTGGTGAGGTAGGCAGCCATAAGTATTATACTAATTTTACAAAGAAGGAGGCTGAAACTTTAGAGAATTCAAGTACAGAAACAGAACCTAGACTCAAAGTAAGGTCTCTAAGTGCATATCATACAATCATGAAATTTAGAATATTAAAGGGACTTTAGAATAACCTTGTCCAACCTCAATTTACAGATGAGGGAAATTGAGCCCCAGATGGATTTATATTTTCCCAAGGGTAAACAGTAAGTAATTGATATTGCCTGAACTCAAACCCAGGTCCTTTGATTTAAATCCAATGTTCCTTCCACTGCCTAATGCTACAGGGCCTCTGGATTTCAGTCACCAGTAAGGTAAACTTCAAGATGTCTGCCAGTCCATCAAGGAGCCACAAAGGCCTTCAAATATTTGTTTTGAATTAAACAGATCAGTACTTTGAAAGGTGTTATGATGATCCCACCCCATCTTAAGGAGATTAGGGTCTCATAATTGATCCTCATGGCATGTTTATATAATTTCTTTTGGCACTTCTCCAAGTTCCCCCATTCTTCCTATGAAAAATTTATGGCTACATCATCAAACATCATGAGCACCTGCATCCACAAGCATAAAACACACATTTATTTTCATTTCCATGTTATTCTAGTCCTCTCTTATGAGGTTTATTTTTTGGTTGATCTTTTGTTTATGATATTTCTCCCTTCTTACCACACCAAGTGTCATCCCTTACAATGAAAAAGAAAAAAGAAAAAAGTCAGTTCAGTGTGTGTGGGATAAAAATCCACTTTAAAAAATATACAGATTCCTCTGAGCAAAAAAAAAAAAAAGTTTATTTTGGCTTTTCTCAAGAAAAGGGCACACTACAAGTCTTACAAAGGTAGTGAAGATCAAGGAGCTTCCCCTAATTGACAGTCAAGCAAGATTATATGGCCTAACTTGATGCCCTCCTCTTCCCTATCGTCCCTCTCTGTGGACTCATTGGTTAGTCTTCAGAGTTACATTCTACATGTGAAAATCTACCCCAGCAACAAAGAAAAGAATGAAAGGTTTTCATAAAATATTACCTCACCATCCAGATGGTGAGAATAACCTTCAGGATTATAACTATCCTATTAAAATAATGTAACTTGGGGGCAGCTAGGTGGCACAGTGAACAGAGCACTGGCCTTGAAGTCAGGAGTACCTGAGTTCAAATCTGACCTCAGACACTTAATAATAATTACCTAGCTGTGTGGCCTTGGGCAAGCCACTTAACCCCATTGCCTTGCAAAAAAAAAAAAAAAGAAACAAAAAAAGAAAGAATGTAATTTGTCTTGGAACACAAGGTCTAGGAACAGTCTACTTATCATCAAACAAGAGAAGTCTTATGAGCTTCTTTGGAATGCAAGGTTTTTCTGATAGGGAAAAGTCTACTATCCTTCTAGTAGTCAGTAAAAGTAGTCTTACCAAAAGTTAGGAGAGTGAGTCACCTGTTTGGAATACAAAGGGTTTTCTTTTAGAAATAGTTTAAGAATAATAGTTTGCTCTTTCTTTAATATTTCTTATCCCTGAGAGGACTTCACTAGGAATATTAAGCCTGAAATGATTTTATTGGGAATATTACACTCAAGTGCAACTAATTATCAACTGAATCTAAGAGCAAATGCAATGGTTCTAGTTCATAATATTTACTTCATCAAATAAGGAAAGGGGAGAGAGGAAAAGAGTTTGGAACTCAATTTTTTTAAAACTTGTTTAAAAATGTATAATTAGAAAAAGAAAATATTTAAAAAAGGAAAATAGATGCATTTTTTACAACTCTCCTTCAATGTCAAGCTTAGATCTTACAATTAGGTAGCATTCAGTCTTGAGTATTGTTGTTCTATTTATGTCTCTTAGTCAATATATATATATTATTTTATTCACAATCAGTTTACCTAAAACATCTAATGTTTATTTGAAGTCTTCATATATACTTCTTGTAGTATAGGGATGTTCAGTTAATAATTAATAAGAATAGCATATTTACAAACCATTTTACAAGTATTTTCTCATTTTATCTTTACAAGAAATATAGGAGATGGGCGGCTAGGTGTCATAGTGGGTAAAGCACCAGCCTTGGAGTCAGGAGTACCTGGGCTCAAATCCGGTCTCAGACACCTAATAATTACCTAGCTGTGTGGCCTTGGGCAAGCCACTTAACCCTATTTGCCTTGCAAAAAAAAACAACCTAAGAAATATAGGAGATAAGTACTATGATTATCTCCATTTTTCATAGGAAGAAACTGATCATTAGAAGTTAAATTGACTTCCCCAAGTTGGCACAGCAAGTAAGTATATGAGAATGTTTTTTAACTCAATTCTTCTGACACCATCTAGTTGCCATTAAACAAGGATGGCATAATTTGTCTGACTCCTTGTGAGCCCCGTATTGGATTTTATTTATTTATTTGTTTGTTTGTTTATTTATTCATTCATTTATTTATTTATTTGCAAGGTAATGGGATTACATGATTTGCCCAAGGTCAAACAGCTAGATTATTATGAAGTGATTAAAGTCAGATTTTGATTCAGGCCCTCCCAATTCAGGGCTGGTGCTCTATCTACTGAGCCGCCTAGCTGTCCCCATATTGGATTTTATTGACAGAAATACTGAAGTGATTTGCTATTTCCTTATCCAGTTCATTTTACAAATAAGAAACTGAGGCAAACTGGGTTAAGCGACTTCTCCAGGTTCATATAGCTAGGAAGTATCTAAAGTCAGATTTGAAATCAAGAAGATGATTCCTGACCCTGGACCCAAGTACTCTACCCTTAGTGAGTTTCTAAGTTCTGAACGTTTATTTTGTTCAACTGATGGTCATCTACTTAATTTACAATTTTTTGCTACCACAAAAAATGTTGCTGTGAATATTTTGGTGTATATGGGACTTCCCCCCCCACCCCAATCTTTGACCTTTTTGTACATTAGTAGTGAGATCTCTAGGTCAAGGGATATGAAAACTTGAGTCACTTTTTAAAAGCATAATTTCAAATTAATTTCTAAAAAGTTTGGGCAAATTCAGAGCTTCACCTAATATGTTTTGCTTTGTTGCCCTTCCTTTCAGCAATGACTTCTCACTGTTACCTGCTGATTTCTGAGTGTGAAGTGAAATCTCATAGTTATTTTTATCAGCATTTATTATTAGGGATTTGAAGATGGTGGTAGCTTATGCAAGAACATCTGTGGCAGAGAATAAAGTAGAAAAATTCTATGAAAACCTTAATGTCCAACCCAAGCCTTGATACTGGTTGATTCCATGGAAAAATGGACATGAAAAATTGTGAGAAAATATGTTGGAAATAATGGTTTTGACTAAGAAATGATCAAAGTCGAGGACTTACAGATGATCCAGAAACCTCACACTTCCATGTCATTAATTTTTCTTGATGGAAAAAGTTAGATGGCAGTGACTATGGCAATTTACTATCACTACATCAATTAAAAACACTAGTTTACACACCATGCTAATTTGCAAAAAATTATGAAGAAAAACATAAAATTATGAAATACTCCTGCCTCACAAAAAAAATGAAAGAGGAAGAGGGATAAAATAATTCAGCAAAAAAGAAAAAGACCCTACTAAATCAGATCATCACAAGACTATTTATGGATGAAATTATACCATTTATAGATGAAGGACAATAAATACTCACAAAATATAACACATGCCCATCATCAATGACAGTATATCCAATACACTATATAAGGAAGTGGAAATGGCAGCTATGAAGATGAAGAAGTTATGACTGTGCTTGACCAAATACACATACACACAAAACAACCAAAAAAAACTGTGCCAGAGATAATACAATTTTAAAGTCACACAAAGATCAATTTTCAAGATTTTTCAAAGGGAAAAATTCCAAAGACTATAAAGGATCACAGATGGTATTATTTACCAGAAATTAGTTATAAAGAAGAACCCAATCACTACTAATTCAGTTTTTTCTCATTTTTAAAAATTATTTTTAAGAATGGCATATATATATATATTTATTGAGGATATCTTTCATGATAACATGGGGGGGGGGGGTGTAAATGACTGAAAAAAAAGTGGACCAATCATGTAGCCTGAGTTAATAGATGGATACCTTAAATATTGTATTAGTATATACTACAAGTTAAAGACATCAGACAGCCTCTGTAAAGGATTTACAAAAAGGTATGGACAAGAATAGGGTGAGAAGGTATGGATGCACTGGTGAAGGAAGTCCTCTCAAGGGATGGATGAAACCACCTAATCAAAGGATCATAGACTTAGAGCTGAAGGAACTTGAGACACCATTGAGTCTAATTCTTCCTTTAGAGATTAGGAAACTGAAGCTCAGCGAGGTTGCTGAGACAGGATATAAAGTCTTTCTTGATTCAAGTTCAGCATGCTGTCAACGCCACCATCCAGCCACAAAACCAATCATTTTATAAGGGAGAAAACAAAGCCTAATGGTGACTTGCCTAAGGTCATGCGGCTAATACGGGAACCTCCAGTTTTCCTCCCTAAAATCTGCCTTTTCATTTACAAGTTTTTCCAAGAACTGGGATACTTCCCTATTGGAAATGTCTCAGTGTCCTCCCCACCCGATCCTGTACCTTCCCTTTCCGACTTTGTTCTCTGGAGTTCTAGACTTCCCTTTTTTTTTACTTTTAAGGTCTGTGCTGAGGTAGGGCTGGAGGGGGGGGGGTAGGGGAGACAACTAGGTGGTGGTGATGCAGTGGATAGAGTGCCTGCCAGGAGTCAGGAGGACCCGAGTTCAAATCCTGATCCTGATTCACACCTGACCACTGGACCCAAAAGGCTCCGGAGGACGATGTGAGGCTGATGACTTATCACAGTAAGCCCTCACTCAAATCCAACTCACTGGATGTGGCATCGCCTTCCAGAACGAAGCAGCAGCAGCATCTTGTTATCCTGGGGAAATGGGCTTGCCGGAGAGTTCAGGAATGAAGAGCTTTTTCTTTAACGAAAAATTTCCTTAATATATTTTCGTTAAATATTTCCCGAGTGTATGCAAAAAATCCTTCACATTCATTTTAAAATGCTAAGTTCTGAATTCTCCCCCTGCGTCCTCTCCCCCTCCTGGAGAAGGCCAGCGATTTGACTGAGATTGCACATCAGGGACCGGCCCTGAAGTCTCCCCACGCTGGGCCTGAGGACCCCGAGTCCTTCCCTCGGCGTGCGCGGGGCGAGGTGGGGGCTCCCCCCGCCACACCCCCAAGTCAAGGTCGGGATGGGGCCGGGGTCCTCGGCCCTGCTCCAACCCGCCGCTCCGTGGTGGGGATCCGCGGCGCCCCCCGGGCAGAGGGCACATCTGAGCCCCCCGGCCGTGGGGGATGAGAAACACGGGGGGATAAAGATTAAGGGGTGAAATGGAGCCCGGCTTGTGACAGGGCGCAGCCAGCCTGCCCGAGATGCCGAGGAGTAGGTGCGGGCCAATGACAAGAGTTTGGCGTTTATCCTAGGGGATGGAGAGGCATTGAAGGTTTTTAGGCCAAGAAATATTTTGAGATTATTCTTGTAATGGTGAAGTGGGGGGCGGGAGGGTGAGGGTAAGGGAGAACTGGAAACAGAAGCTTTCATTTAGAGAACTCATTTAGTTTTCTTGGCATACACTGGAGTGCTTTGCCCCTTCCTCCTCCAGTTCATTTTACTGAGGAAACTGAAGCAAACCAGGTTAAGTCATTTGCTCCGGAGGCAGAGTTAGCGTTTGAGGCTAGATTTAAACTCGGGAATAGGAGTCTTCGCATTTTAAGGCTCCCTTTTTCTATCTGCTGTGCCACCTGGCTGCCCATAACAATAGAATTAAAGATTTTATTTATTTTGAGTTTTACAATCCCCCCCCCCCCCCCGCCATCTTACTTCCCTCCCCCCAACTCTCCCCCCACAGAATGCAATTTGTCACTCTTTACATTGTTTCCATGCCATAAGAGAAGAAATTAAGTGGAGATTGGTGTGCTTGTGTGTGTTTGTGTGTGAGAGACAGAGAGGAAGAGAGAGAGAACATGAGGGGGGAGAGGCTGAATAAGGGTAATGGCAGGAGGAATGGAAAGGGACAGGTGCCAGAGACGATACAAAGGAAGAATCAGTTGTTACATATGGTGAATGACTGGATGCTAAGAGAGGACAGGATAATGATGCTCTAAACTAACTGAAAGGAATGAAACTAGAGGAAGAAAAGTTTTGAGGGAAAGGATGAGTTCATTTCAACTTCTTAACCCCCCATTGCCTTGAAAAAATAAAGTTGCTGAAGTGACTGCTGAGTAAGAAGTTAGAAAAGAGTAATTTAGACTAAAAGAGCTCCAAAATTCACTCCTGTTCTAACATTTCATGATTCTGTGAGTCCTTTTAACCATGTTCAAGGATACGTACTAGGTGGTTAGAATATATAGCAGAGTACAACCTGTTCTCAAATATGGCAATGGGGTTAAGTGGCTTGCCCAAGGTCACAGAGCTAGGTAATTATTAAGTATCTGAGGTCACATTTGAACTGAGGTCCTCCTGACTCCAGGGCCAGTGCTCTAACCACTGCACCACCTAGCCACCCCTACTTCAGCAACTTTAGAGGCTATCTAGCCTCTCAACACTTCTATTGTAAGGGAAATCATTATTTTGCAATCCACTTTTGAACAGCACCATATGTTTTGCCTTATGTCAAGCTGAAATCCCTTCTAACTTCTACCTCAAATTCTATCCAAATTTTTCTAACCTAATCCTCAAAAGTCCAAGTCTGTCCTTATGAGAATCCTTAAGTTATATAAAAAGTTATCATGTTCCTTATTTCCCTACCTCCATCTAATATTGCCTGTTGAAATCCAACTCATCCTTCAAGACCCTGCTACAATTCTGAAGTTGTTAGCATTGTAGTTAATAGAAAGTTAGGAACATTGGTGTCAAGAGGTGGAAGTTGAGTTGAGACTCTAAAAAAGATTTGTCAGCACTATGTCAAGGGACAGCTCCTAGCAATATGCAGCTGAACTGTGGGTTGTTACCGATCTACCCAAAACACCCAGATAGAAGAAATTAAGTGGAAATACTGTGTTGTGTGTGTGTGTGTGAGAGAGAGAGAGAGTGCTAGCCATGTAAGCAGGGATATGTCAGGAGCTAGAAAGGTTCATGTTTGTTTCTTTAGGGGCTTTGGATTGTTAACTCTTTGAAAGTAATACCCAAGGGGCTGCTAGATGGTGAAGTGGATAGATCACTGACCTAGGTGGCACAGATAGAGGTGAATAGAGCTTGGGCAAGTTACTTAACCCCTTTGCCTGGCAAAAAAAAAAAAACAACCGCCCCCCCCCAAAAGTAATGCCCAAGTGAATCTCTAGAATGAGAAAAATGAAATTATCTGGATTTCTAGGAAGTAAATTTCTTTTATGGATGTGTTTCCATATCTTTTCCTGAGGCATTCAAAGGAAAGAAGCAGTATAATTGTTTGTGTCTGTGTTCCTTCTTAGGATGTCATACGGTAGTGCTTATATTATCCTTAGAATGCAAGAAACCTATATTCCACTTAGATGTTGTTATAGATGAGCAACCCCCCCCCCAGCAGATTGCTACCCTTTTAACCATTCCCTTTTTCTCAAATCTTCCCCTCTCCTTACCATTGGTTCTTTCCTAAATTGACTTCAAATAGGCTCGGGTTTTTCCCCATTCTTAAAAGAGCTTCATTTAGACCCTACCTTCCCATCACGTTCTTGTCTTTTATCTTCTTCCTTTCAGAACTTCCTGAAAAACCTATCTATGCTCCCTGTCTCCCCTTGCTCTCCCCTCTTTCAGCCCTTTACGTTTACATCTAAACCTTATTACTTAACTAATCCTCTCCAAAGTAATCAGTAATCTATTACCTGTGAAATCTGATGGTCTTTTCTCAGCGTTAATTCACTTCAATCTGCTGCAGACTTAGGCTAAATGACTTACCTAAGTCTTCCTAACTACATTCCCAATGCTCTGTCCACCATACCACCTATCTGTCTGAATGGGACCCAACTTTGAGTTTTTATTATATGCACTGGAGTAGATCAGGGTGGGAGCAATATGTACATAACTCATCTTTCCTTTATAATACAAAGTCTTTGGCAGCAGGAAATACGTAAATTTTCATTTTTATATTCCCAGTACCTATTGCAAACATTAAATACTTCATATATTACAATTCAAGAAATATTTATTAAATTGAATTTCTTTTCTGTCATCTTGCACTGGCTCTAATTGGATTTTGATATGAGATCCAACATTAAGTAAAAGGGAGCAATCTGAACACTCCATATTGCTAACACTTACTGGATGAAAATGCTAATTTTCCAGACTATGATGAAAATGGTTGGACAGCTCATTCTAATGTTTGTTCTTCATTTTTTTTTGGCAAGGCAATGGGGTTAAGTGACTTGCCCAAGGTCACACAGCTAGGTAATTATTAAGTGTCTTTGAACACTTAATTTGAACTTAAGTCCTCCTGACTCCAGGGCTGTTGATCTATCCACTCCACCACCTAGTTGCCCCTATCCATTCTTTTTTTTTTTAAGGTTTTTGCAAGGTAATGGGGCTACGTGGCTTGCCCAAGGCCACACAGCTAGGTAATTATTAGGTGTCTGAGGTCAGAATTGAACTCAGGTACTCCTGACTCCAGGGCTGGTGCTCTATCCACTGTACACCCTAGCAGCCAGGTGTTGGGCCTAGAATCAGAAACATTCTTCTTCTGGAGTACCTCAGAATCTGACCTCAGAGACCTACTACCTGTATGACCTTGGGTAAGTCACTTAACCTATTTGCCTCAGTTTAACATTTGTAAAATGAACTTGAGAAGGAAAGGCAAACCACTCTAGGACAGTTCATTAAGCTAGTTCATAAATATCTTGCTGGGACAGATACCCCTTAAAGATGATAAGTTGAGCCCCTCATCTGAATTAGGAAGAAACAAGAACTGTATTTGAAAAATTAAGCAGTATTTCCAATGATCTTAATATGCCCTTTGTATAAAATATTTCCTTATTGATACTCTGTGGGTATAAAGCTTGGGTCACCAAAATCTCCAAAAAAATAAGAATGCAAGTGACCCAAAAACAAGGAGAAATACATGGTGGGTCCAGATTTGACATAGCATATTTCTAATGATGATGTAAATGCAAAAAATAATGTAAAGAATTTCATGGAGAAAACCTATTAGTAGAAAAGGAGCCAGGCCAGTCATTTGTTTAGAGGGACATTTGTTTAGAGTATGTATTAATTCCACTATGCTTCCATATCACAGGGTAATTCTTCTGTGAAGAATAAATGAACAGATAATACAAAATAAAGAGATATGGATAGGTTTAGATCTGCACCAATAGAGAGAATACTCATATTGATAGTATAATAAATCATTTAAAGCATTCAATAAATTTTATTCTTATTTTTAAAAATTTCATTTTGTTTTTTTTGTACACATAAATATATTTCCATATTCACTATAGAACAGAAGAGGATTATGAAACTATAAATCCCTATTACCTAGAACTTGCTTTTCAAGTACATAAAGAACTCAATATATAACTTCCAAAGTTGTCTTACTTTGTGGTTCCTTCTGGCTGCCCCTCCCTTCTATTCCATTTGGGGGGGGGGGCAGGACTCTATCATAACTCTTCTTCTTTCAAAACATCCTCAACCCACCATTGAGAAAAAACCTCCCCAAAATTCCTCTTTATAATAAATATTCATAGTTAAGCAAAACAAAGTCAAACAAGACCCTTGTCCAAAAATATACGCCTCATTCTGTACCTTGAGTTCATCATCTTTCTGCCAGGAAGTTGTAGCATGCTTCTTGTCCTCTGGTGTCATGGGGATCATTTCATCTAGGAGAGATCTTAAATCTGTCAAAGTTATTTTTAGATTTAAAGTAAGAAAATAGTCCAAACTAGATAAAAATACCTCTCTTCAATTCATTGCCTTTATTTATTTTTCTTTTCTTTTTTTAGGTTTTTGAAGGCCAATGGGGTTAAGTGGCTTGCCCAAGGCCCCACAGCTAGGTAATTATTAAGTGTCTGAGGTTGAGTTTGAACTCAGGTACTCCTGATTCCAGGGCCAGTGCTTTATCCACTGTGCCACCTAGCCACCCCTTCTCATCTACTTTCAAATCCCAAGTTTCTCTTGGCTCCTCATCCCACCTTTGAAGTCCAGAAGACTCTAATCTTTATTTTTTAAATTATAAATTACAAACACTTTTTATTGGAAATAACAAAAAAAAAAGCCTAAACCTGACTTCTAGGATATTTGACTTAGCTCACCTACTAGCAACCACTATTTAGAATATGAACTTGTTTACTGTAAAAAAGATAGGGATGTGAATAGAACTAAGTCCAGTAGCAAGAAACAAGCTGCATCAATAAAACTGTCACTGTAACCAGGGAAGACTATGCACCTGTGAACCTCTCTCACCCTGTTAGTTTGGCTTGGTTCAAAACCTAAAATATGTTCTAGGTATGCCCTAATCCTCTTTGCTGTAAGTTCATGATTTCTCAAAGACAAGCCTAGGAGACATGACTGCTTGCAGTAGAAACGGTCTTTATCAATAACTACCACTGTTCCATTAAACATCTTTTCCCTTATGAGCCCCTCTCCACCATTTCTCATTTAGTTCTTTTGAAGTATATCTTCCATACTTTCTCCATTATCCCCATGTTTACTGCAGCATGATCCAATGCACATGAAGAAGACATCTGACAGTTCTTGCACACACACAACCTCCATATATGTGAAGGATTCAGGAGATATCTGTTCACTGACAAGACTATTGGATTACTATTTATAGCATTCACATAGCTAAGACCCAACTCCCAGAGTGAATTCTGAGAGATAGCAACCCCTCAAGTTATGGGGCTCCATTCACTTAAAGATATAACTTCATTCAGTCAACAACATTTATTTATTGCCTACTATGTGCTGGGGATATGAAGAAAAGCAAATCCAGTCTTCATCTTCCAAGTTCACATTAACAGGGGCAACAACATGCAATTAACCATGTCAAAATAAGAAATATAGAGGATAAATTGGAGGAAGTCTTTAGTATTAAAATGCACTGAAAATGTTTCTTGCAAAAGGTGGATTTTAACTGAGACTTGAAGGAAGACTTGAAGGAGCCAGAGCAGAGGAGGGAGAACCTTCCAGAAAAGGACAGTCAGTGTACAGGCATGGAGCTGGAAGGTGAAGTGTGTCATAGGAGGAAAAGCAAGTAGGCCAAATGTCATTAGATAGTAGAATATGTGGAAGTAAAGTGTAAGAAGGCTGGAAATGTAGGAGGGGGTCAGTAGTGCACTTGATAATCCCAGATCTTTTGGCCTCATCCAGGAGTCTTACTCCATTAATTATCCATTTTCTTTCATCTATAGCTTCTGCTCTTTAACCTCTCCTTAAAAACTACTCTCAGGACTCCAATCTTGAAGAAATATTTCCTTAATGTTGAAGGGGTTATGCAAAGATAAGATACATTAATAAATTGAATGGTGAACCCATTTTGGAAATCAATTTGGAATTATGCAAATAAAGACTAAAATATCCATATCCTTTGAACTAGAAATTCTATTACTGAACTTACACCCCAAGGAAGTCAGTGATAAGATAAAACACCCAAAACCCCTATTCTACAAAACATTTACAGCAGTACTTTTTGTAATAGTTAACAGCTGGAAACAAAGATGCCCATCAATTGAGGATTAGCTAAATAAATTGTGGCATACAAAATGTAATGGAATATTATTGTGCTATAAGAAATAATGTGTCTGATGAAACACTGTAGATGAAACTGTGAACTGATAGCCATTTTGGAAAGAAATTTAGAATTATGCAAATGAAGGGACTAAAACATCCACATTTTTTAACCCAAAGATTTTGTCACTGGGTTTATATACCAAGTTATAATATATATATATAAATATATATATATATATATATATAAAATCCCAATAATCTTATCATTGATAAAAAAAGATCTTATATATGCCAAAATATTAAAAGATTTTTCTGTGACAGCAGAGAACAGTGGTACATGAATGTAACTGAATATTACTGTGCTATAAAAAACGATGCTATATAAATTGATGCAGAGTGAAGTAAGCAGAGCCAAGAAAAAAAATTATACAATGGCTACAATATAAATGAAAAGAATAACCACACAATTTTAAAAATCAAAAACATAGCAAAATTATAAAATCAAGTATGACTCAAAAGATATAAGAAGACACTCCCAACCCACCTTTTGTGGAATTGGGAGGTCCACAGGTGCTGCAGATTGCATGTTTTGGGACCTTTTCAGCTACTGTCGATTGTACTGGTTTTGCTCCCTCTTTTTCTTTTCTTTTTTTTGGGGGTAATGGTGTCTTTAAAAATACTATTTGTTAGAGGGGAAGACTCTCTAGGAGAGGGAGAGGAGGAATACTGGGAAAAACTTTTTAAAAAAACAAACTATATCCATGTACATAGATATCACACATGGCAAGATTAACAATTAAAAGCTTTCTTCCCTTATTAGGATCTTTGTGTATTGCAAGTTTACTTTATCTCCCTTTAGAATCCGAGTTAGCATTCATATGTAAACTTTCAAGGAAGAAAACCATTAAGAACCTCCTTTAAGGTCACATGACCAAGGCCATCCTCCTGGGCTATCCAAGATTTAAAATTTACTATTCTGAATACTATTGTAGTTTTATTCACTTCTTGCTTTCTTTTGTTTTCCTACCTAAAACTAGCCAAGGTTTCCTCCTGTCTTATAGATTGGTGTCCACTGGAGCCCAAGCATCCCCAAAGCATATCGATCATCTCCTTTTTTAATTATGAATAAACTGAGAACTTTTCCAATCCCACATTCTCATTCCCCTCACTCGATTACTATGTTCAAAGATCTAAATGCATAGATGTAGAAGTGGAGGAGACGTATCTTATTCCTCTGAAGCTCCACAGAAGAGGGAACATCTCTAAGCTGCTACCAAATCACCCCAAACTGGACAGATCTAGAGGACTAAAGTACCCCATTCCTATGTCCAACCAACTGTAAGATCCTCTAATAAATCTCTTTTGGACACAGGTTTTGGGCACATATTTACTCCTTTTAAATTCTCTGGTGGAGATATTGGGTTACCTCATGATCATTCATTTGTAGAGGCATTTGTTGTCAAATGTAGGAAGAAAAATGGGCAGGAAAAACTGATCATGTCTCCCTCTCATTTTAAAACTCCTTGATCACAAAGAGATCTTATTCTAACTGTGGCACTGAGTGGTCCTAATTTGAGGTCTGAATCCCAGTTTACTTTTACTACTTGAAAAACCTCGAAGTAAATTCTTTTCTGGGCCTCAGTTTCCTCATTTATAAAAAAAAGTTGTTCTAGATGAGAAGTGTCAAATTTGCAGCTGCAACTAAAAGAAAATGTAACTGAAAAATATATAACAAAATAAATATATATAATAGTCAATTTGTGATATTCTAAGTCAATACGTGACAATGTGTTTCTATGAGTTTGATGCCTCTGTTCTAGGTGCTTTTCAGCTCTCAATCTATGATGAGAAGGGATCATGAAGGAAGATGAGAAGGGAACAAAATCAGAAAGGTTGGTCTTGCCAAACAGAAGAACCATTTTTCTCAGACATGAGTCAAAAAAGAAAAAATATGAGATAATGGAGAGATTTTGAGGGTTAGGGGAGAGTAGAAGCTCAAAACAAATATTTTTATAAGCATAGAAAGCAGACCACACTCTGCAAGAAGTAGAACAGACAAATAGCAACCTCCATCACTTCAACCTCGAGAATGATAGGAAAACTTTTCTGCCTTTTTTCTCTTTCTTAGGCATAGGTTTCAATGTTGCTTCAATATTTGAGGATGATCTCAAACAACAGAATACCAGGGAAAGAGGCAGGAAGGGTGATTTGAAAGTGTGGCTAAAATTTTTTATCTTACCTATGCTTTTTGATTAAGAACTGGGTCCTCTTCCTGATTTTTGCCCATCATACAGATCTGTTCTTTGATGGCCACAATTCTGTCACACCTCTCTCAACTCCAATCAGCCTCTAATAATGCAAATATATGGTAACGCTTGCGTGTACTATCAGCTTCACTTGGGACATCACAGGACTTACCCTTGGTGTGTACTCTGAAGTGAGTGGCAAGTTTAGATTTATAAATGAAGCCCTTACCACATTCTCCACAAGAAAATGGCCTCTCGGGCTTGTGAATGCGTTGATGCCTAAAGAGATGGCCCTTTTGTCGGAAACTCTTGTCACATTCGGGGCAATGGAAAGGTCTCTCTCCTGTGTGAAGGCCCTGATGGCTAAGCAGTTGCCCTTTTAGGCGGAAGCTCTTATCACATTTAGGGCATTGGAAGGGCTTCTCCCCTGTGTGTGTTCGAATGTGTTCAATGAGTTTAGACTGTTTAGTGAAGCCCTTACCACAGTCACAGGAGAATGGCCTATCTCTACTGTGTAAGCGCAGGTGGGCCTTCATATCGGCCTTTACTCGGTAACTCTTATCACACTCAGGGCACCGGAAGGGTCTCTCCCCTGTGTGCAGACGCTGGTGACTGAGCAGCTGCCCTTTTAGGCGGAAGCTCTTACCACACTCTTGACACCAGAAAGGTTTCTCTCCACTGTGCACTCTCTTGTGTTCAGTGAGCTTTGACTGCCTGGTAAAGCTCTTGCCACACTCACCACAAGAGAATGGTTTTTCTCCCCTGTGTATGCATTGGTGGGCCTTCAAGATACCCTTGAGCCGAAAGCTCTTGTCACATTCAGGGCACTGAAATGGCTTCTCCCCACTGTGCAGCCTGAGATGCTCAGTGAGTTTACTCTGGTGGATGAAGTTCTTGTTACACTCATTACAGGAGAATGACCTCTCCCTCCTGTGTACACACCGATGAGCTTTCATGTCACTCTTCAGGTGGAAGGTCTTTTCACAGTGAGGACATGGAAAGGGCATCTGTCCCATGTGCAGGTGCTGGTGCCTCAGCAACTGCCCCTTTTGGCGGAAGCTCTTTTCACACTGTAGACACTGGAAGGGCTTTTCTCCACTGTGAACTCTTAAATGTTCTGTGAGCTTACACCGTTTGGTGAAACCCTTACCACATCCCCTGCAAGAGAATGGCCTCTCCCTGGTGTGAACTCGCTGGTGTGCCTTCAGCATGCCCTTCAGTCGAAAACTCTTGCCACACTCAAGACACTGGAATGGTTTCTCCCCTGTGTGTACTCTGAAGTGGTTGGTTAGCTTGGACTTTACCAGGAAGCCCTTGCCGCACTCACTGCAGGAGAAGGGCCTGTCCCTGCTATGTGCACGCTGGTGAGTCTTCATGTCTCCTTTCATGTGGAAGCTCCTGTCACACTTAGGACACTGGAATAGTTTCTCCCTGCTGTGTACTCTCATATGGTGGGTAAGCTTAGACTTCTCAGCAAATCCCTTGCCACACTCCACACAAGAGAAGGGCCTCTCCCTGCAGTGTTGATGGTGCTGATGAGCCCTCAGGTTACTCTTTTGGCAGAAGCTCTTCTCACACTCAGGACACTGGAATGATCTTTCTCCACTGTGCATAAGTTGGTGGTTGATCAGACTTCTCTTATGGCGATAGGTCTTTTCACATGTGGGGCATTGGAAGGACCTTTTCCCTGTGTGCACAATTAGGTGTTTGAGCAAGTACTGCTTCAGACGAAAACCCTTGTTGCACTTCCTGCACTGGAAGCCCCTCTGCCCCCAACAAAGCCTGGGCTGCTGAGGGAGGCTAGATGGCGGTCTCCCGCTTCTCCTACTCTTTGAACATTTCTGTGCCCAGGTCTCCCTGTGTGTTCTTTGGTGTTTTACCCAGTGGGTTTGACAAGAGAATCTTTTTCCACAGACAGAGCAGGGATGGAGCACTCTCTGCCCTGGCAACATTCCCTGGCAACCAGAGGAATTCTGGGGCTTGTGACCTGGACTTTGCTCCCAGGAAGCCGATTCCAGGGTGCTGTGTCCTTCTGGAATTAGATGCCGTGTGTCTTTGCTGCACAAGTCTTGGTCAGACCCAACAGAAACTTCTCCCATTATGCCTTGTGAGAGCTCACAAGAACCCTGAATTTGTAGGCTATCTAAATAGCTCTTCACTTTTCTTGGATGCATAGAAGTGTGGTATCCTGGAATTAAAAACAAAGATCCAAAACTATTTCTAACAATCTATCAACAAGCATTTATCAAGGCACCACCAAGTGTCAGGTTCTATGCTGGAGATACAAAGACAAAAATGAAACAGCCCCTGCCTTCAGAGAGATTAGATTTTAATAGAGGAGATGTCTGAACCTGGAGGTATATGAACAGGTGAGTCTGGACCATTTTGGTGAGCTCAGTGCTGAAGAACACTTTGAGATAAAGCAGTAATAATTACCCTCATTGGCCAATGAACCAGGATAAGTTCATTGACTTCTAAAAGAAAAAAAAAAGCTTTATTCTTATGGAATTTCCTATGAAAGTGTGAGGAAGGTGGTTTGGGTGCCACAAGAATGTGAAGGGAGATTATTAATAATATACATTACAAAGACTGGAGTCTGCCTTTATTGGTGCCTATGGGCAGGTATGTGACTGCAAGACAAAAGACTTAGCCTCAACCTGTCAAAATCTGAGATTAGATCAGGTATGCACTAGTTCTGAGCTAACCTAGGGTCTGCATCCTTCTCCTTTGCACATGTTCTAGGAGATTACTGTTCCCCTTCCCCAAGCTCATTAGTGTAATGTATCCATTAGATTGTGATCCCAGCCAATGGCTGGCTTAAAGGGGGAGGAACAAAGCCTTTCAAAGTGCATATAAGACTTAGCATCTCCACGACCCAGCTTCTCTCTCCCCTTGAGAGACGGTCCTTTTGTTAAGACTGTCTTAATAAAAGCTATTTTTTTTTTTAGGTTTTTGCAAGGCAAATGGGGTTAAGTGGCTTGCCCAAGGCCACACAGCTAGGTAATTATTAAGTGTCTGAGGTCGGATTTGAACTCAGGGACTCCTGACTCCAGGGCCGGTGCTCTATCCACTGCACCACCTAGCTGCCCCAATAAAAGCTATTTTAATCACTCTGGACTTAGTATTAATGAGCCATTTATAACAAGTGTCTCCTTCTCATGCCCCACCTCCCCAACATATATGGTTATTGTTTCCCCAAGACATGTGCTAATTGAGACTGAATCTATGCCTTGTGCCCTGGTTGGTTCTTCTGCCATTATTCTTTTCCTAAGCAAAGGTGATTGAATAGCATTTCTGAGATTGACATTTCTAGGCTTGAAGGGAATGTTATGAATTGGAGAGAGACTGAAAGTCCCTGAGTTCTTCATTAACTGGGATGCTCAATGGAAGACTCCCTCCCTCCACTCTACCCCCAACTCCCCACTCCCAGTAGCTACTACGCTCTTCAGACCACTGACAAGAAGATAAGACTGGCTTGGCTTAGTTTATCAGAAGACAAGGACTCTTTTGCATCTTGAGTATTTTGTGTGGGGGTGGGGGGTGGGAAAAGGAGTATAGGATGGAACATAGAATACACAAAGAGCTGTCTACCCCTGATCAATAGCATACTCTGAATACTGCTACAATCTCCTTTTGGAGGGAGACAGGGAGACTAGAAACAGGAGCAAAACCTTTGTTTTAAGTGACTTTTCCCAGGGCTCCAGGGTCAAGGAGTAAAGAGTCAGAGACAATGAGAAAAAAGCTTGACCATTCTCTTCTCTTTAGAAGAGGCTTCTCTGAATAAACCCAGTACAAACAGATACCATTTCCTGGCTCAGCTTAACCCAAAAGAAAAGCAGTACATAAAAAATAGATGTAGGAAAATCTAATGACATTATCCTAAGTTTCAAGATTCTGTTTCCTTATCACTTACCCCCAAACAGTTGTTCTTCGGGGCTTAAATCATTGCAACTGCTGGCAGTTTTTATTTCCTGTGAATCCTTCAGCTTTCTGATGAAAGGTTCTTCCCCCCGTTCAATCAAAGATATCAAATCTGGTTTGGAAATTGAATAGTCTGCACAGAGAGGCCAAAGAAATGCAGTTTAGTTTCTTTGGTGCTCAATTTGAAGATATATTCAGAAGTTTATAAAGTTTCCCTCATTTCCTTAGAGGAACAAGACATGGAAATAGATGTAGGGAAAAAAATGAGGCCTTGGAATACCATGAAAAGGAATAAAATCATCTACATGTCTGCACAATAATGGCTCAACTTAGATTTTTTTATTCATTTAAAAAAATTAACCACACCTCAGAATGTGCTATCTTGTTTAATAACTTAGATTACAATTGTTTTTGTTTTCAGAATTATATAAATAATTCTTGAGTTAGCTAGAAATATCACAAAATATTTTTTTAAAATGAGAGTGACAAATAACTATTTTGAGAGAATGCAAAACATCTGGCTCTCACTAAATATTCTCTACAATATTTCTGATGACAAAAACATTGAGTTCAAAAGACCTGACTATGAATCCTATGGCTAAGGCGATGGATTAATTATCAAACATCAGAGGTTGGTGGTGGACATTGAGAATCTCCTGAGTTGAAAGTCAGAATGACCTATAACCCCATCTTGGTTGGCTGAAAGTTCAATTCTACATTGAAATCGTTCTCTTGAAAGTCAGCAATAACTTGTCAGTCTCTTATTTCTAGCCCCAGGATCCTACCATTGCTTATTATATGCTAGACCAGGCATCAACAAATTATGATGCGAGGGGTTTGAATGGTTTTTACATTTTAAAGAAGGTTCTATTGTAATTTAAAATGCAAAAATCATTCTTAGCTTATGAGCCACAAGGTAGGCTAGATTTGATCCTCTGCCTAATTTGCCAACTCCTGGACTAGACATTACATAGTACACCTCTCTGACATCTGTCTGTATTTCACAGGTCATTTCAAGCCCATAGTAATGTCTCCCTTCTCTCAAATCTTATAATGTATATTACTCTATTATTCATTTCATAATTCTCTGTTCACTATCTTGTTTCTAGAATAGAAATATTGAACTATTGCTTATCTCTTGTATGGTCATTTAATAAGAAGCAAAACAAAGTATAGAGTAAAGGGTAATGGATTTGTAGACAGGAAATCCAGATGCAGATTCATGATCTGTCACTAGCTGAATGAGCCTGGGGAAACAATTTATTGAATGGTCATGTCAGACTAACATCATTTTCTTCTATGCTGAATAGAAATAACAACAACAATAATGGTAGGAGTTAACATTTAAATAGCATTTATTATGTGCCAGTCTCTATGTTAAGCATATTACAATTATTATCTCATTTGATCCTCACAGCAATCCCACAAGATAGGATTTTATAGATGAGGGAATTGAGACAGAGGATAAGTGACTAGTCCAGGGTTGCACTGCTAGGAAGTGCCTGAGGCAGTTCACATCTCATTTGATGCTCACAACAACTTCCTAGATAGGTGTTATTATTATTATTATCCTTATTTTAGAGTTGAGAAAATTGAGGCAGATACAGGGGAAGTGACTTGCCCAGGGTCATATAGCTAGTAAGAATTTGAGACTGCATTTGAATTCAGATCTTTCTGACTCCAGGACTAGTGCTCTATTAAAGGTCACCAATAACCACCACATCCCAACATCTTTTATACCTATATTCTTTTTTTTTAGATTTTTGCAAGGCAATGGAGTTAAGTGACTTGCCCAAGGTCACACAGCTAGGCAATTATTAAGTGTCTGAGGTCACATTTGAACTCAGATTCTCCTGACTCCAGGGTCAGTGCTCTATCCACTGTGTAATTATGATAATCTTAAGATAAAAGCTTAAGTATTTATCAAAGATTTAAAAAGTAGGCTAGTGAAAAATCATCTTCATGGAGTTGACTTTTGAGCACTATCATCAGATAGCACATAGAAAGCCTGTTTGACCTCAATATATCTTCCAAGATCTGATTCTATGAAAAGTCACACACACACACACACACACACACACACACACACACACAGCCACAGACAGAGTTTTAACTCATATAAACATATCTTACCAAGGGAGATAAGGATCTCATAATTGGCTTTCATTACATGCTTATAAAGCTCTTTCTGCCACTGAGCAAGTTTATTCCATTCTTGCTCTGAGAAATACATGGCTACATCATCAAATGTCATGGAAACCTGAAATCAAAGTTTTACACACAATTAGTTTTAGTGAAATTTTGCCCCTTATCTTCATTGTCAATTTTCAAGACATTTCCAACTATAATTTTTTTAAGACAACAATACTGCAAAGATATATAGGCCTTAAAAAAGTTCCCATCAAAACTTCAAACATATCAAACCCCAAACTCACAAATGATTCTATATTTTATTATGAACATAATAATTCTAATCTATGAAGGAGGATTATATGTGAAACTGTGAAATTGTTACTTCCATTATAAAATTTTAAAGAAATATATATTAAATTTATATTGCATCAGTAATATAACTGCTATTTTTGTTCTCATCTGAACTTCTTTATGCTCTCTTATTTTCTTCACCTTTTTTACTTTAAATATGTAGACTCTATTTTACAATACAGGAAAAAGATTTTTATTGATGTGAAAGAACCTGGAATTAGTTGTCTGTAGATTATCCTATTAACTAATCAGAACTAATATCTAAATTTATTTAAACCATAAATAATACAAACTACAGAAATAATGAGAAAAAATTGAGTATAATTTAAATGAGGGTATCTTTTTTTGTCTTGGATTTTTTTTCAAGGCAATAGGGTTAAGTGACTTGCCTAAGGTCACACAGCTAGGTAATTATTCAGGTCCTCCTGACTCCAGGATGGGTGCTCTATTCCCTGCACTACCCAGCTGCCCCAATGAGTCACTCTTGAATTAAACAACCTACTAAAAAAAATGAACAAAAAACTTATAGCATCAGTTTATGATCAAATTAACATATATATAATTATATGTATAAAACATATTAACATTAATTATAATAATTTCACTCAGAAGACTAATCAATGTAACAATTGCTATAAGGACTCCAAAGAAGCACAAACCTTTGTCAGCAAACAAGTGACTTTCTTGCTAGAAGGCTATGGTTGTCAAAGGATATATTAGGTCAGAATATAAACTTGTCTGTAAAATTTTACTGTAAAGGTAAGCTCAGTTAATGCAATTACATCAGTTCCAGTCACATAATGAACAGAACCAATGAACAGGCACAGAACAAACAAACCAAATAAAAGAATAAACAGTATAAACTAAATATAAGTCCTTAACCAACTTAAGCCAATTATAGAACTTTGACATTTGAATGAAAGATATTTTCTGAGTGATCTTGAGAAAAATCAAGTCACACACTAGACTATGTATAAACCAGTTCAATTTATTGGTTAAGTGATGAACCAGTGTACTGGAGAAAGTCGAGTTATAAGAATTCCAGTTTAAGAGTTAGAATCAAGTCCTTGAGTTTCTACTATTCTGCATTTCTCTTTCCTCCCTCTCTGTACCCCAACCCCTCCTTCCCTCAAATCCTCATATTGCCTGAGAGAGGGGAAGTAGAATAGATTGCACTCAACTGGGGTTAGAAAGACTAAACTGAGAGAAGACAACCCCTTCAGCCTGGGGCAAGACACACAAGAAAAAGCTGGTTCAGGATACAAACTCAAGGAACAGCACCCAAGAGGGTTAAAAGCACCCAAGAGGGAATCTTATTGAAGGAGAACTGTAGGAGAATACAATGAAAGAATAGGAGAAATAGTAAAGCCTCTTTGCTATTTGGGATCAGTATAAACTGATCTAAGCTTCTCTTGCCAAAAAAAAAAAAGACCCATTTTCAATCCTAACATTTTGCCAATGTTGTTACATAGCAGTGAGAAGCGGAAGAACAAGAATCAAGGTAATCATCAAAGGAACTGTGTCACAGTAAGAAAAGAAGGGCTGATCATGTGGCAAGAACTAGGGATGACAGATATCCATTCCGTTCCAATGGTACTCTTTCAATATCAAGGAAAAGTTCAGAAAGCAGCTAGTAACATTTTGGCAAACTTTGAAAACCATGGAAAAGAATCACACAGGATGGGGAAACATGGTTTCAAGTTATAGTGGGAACTGTTGAATGAATATGAAATTTTATTTGAGGTTTCATATAATTAGCTTCTCAAATATATCAAGACTTTTAATATAGTTACTATGACTTAGAATTTAATTAAATTTTAAAATTTGCAAGTACTTTATAGCACCCTTAAGATTCACAATCTCCCCATGAATTATTATTATTCATATATTAATATTATTATATAATTATTATTATTAACTATTTTAAAGATGAAGAAATTGAACTTGGGTAGTTAAGCGATTATTTTAAAGATGAAGAACTTGAACTTGGGTAGTTAAGTGATTCACTCATGTTTACATAATCAGTGAGCTACAGAAGCAGAATTTCAACTCACCTCTTCCTGATCACCTTTCTACACTACACTAGAGGTCAACATTTGAACCTTGCAAAATTCTCCAGTGAAATTCAAACCAGGTTAAGGTGTAATTTGGGAAATATTTAACAAAATGTTTTTTTTTAAATCACATAAATAATGTTAATTTGTGGTTTACCAAATCAACAGGACACGCAGGGATTTGGTTCTATTTGTGTAGGACACCACGCTGCTACCTTACTTAACTGGCAAATGTTTTATATCCTGTGCTACTGACTAGTCTTTATCATGTTCCCATTATATCAATATATTTTTAGTGTTCCTTACAGCTTTTTTTCTAATTCGTGATTTGGAGGGTTTTTTTTTATTACAAGGCAGTGGGTTAAGTGGCTTGCCCAAGGTCATTCAGGTATTAAGTGTCTGAGGCCGCATTTGAACCCGGGTCCTCCTGACTTCGAGGCCGCCGGGCCACCCCCCACTATTTATTATTATTAATTATTATTATTATCATTATTGTTATTATTATTATTTTAAATAACGAGGTTTAAATTCAAAGCTCGCGTAAAGCGCAGTGTTTTGCCGCCAAAGCCCGGGGCTTGGGTTGCCCGGCCCCAGCCTCCGGGGCCTCCCTCCGCGGCGGCCTCCGTGCGCACCAGACGGACCCGAGCCCCGGCCCCAGCCCGGGGAGAGGCCCACACGCGGCGGGGAACCTCACCGGCGCCGCCGCCGCGGCCATGGCCCTTCCTCCGCTGCCCGCGCGCCGGAGCCCCGCGACGCACGCTCCCTGCTCGGTGCCGGCGGCGCGCCCTCGCTCTGGAGCGCGGGGGGTGGAGAAGCTCGCGTTGCATGCCGGGACTCCAGAGCCCGGCTCGAGCGCCGCCTCCGGCCGGGAGGACTAAACGCGCCCAGCATTGTCTGGGAGGGGCTGTCCGGACTGAAGGGAAGGAGATGTCCGCGATGGTTAAACCCGGGAGCTGCCTCCTGGGAGCCGAGTGTTAAACATGTAGCAGCACATCCCTGATTCACAAGCAGTTTCTGTGCATCGACCTGGGTCAACAGACATCGTCTCAGGGGATTAAGTGTATTTATTAATCTAGGAAAAAGAAGCTCTTACAAAAGTTATAAAATAAAATCATATTTTGCAAACATAATCCTGATTAAAGACACAACAACTTTATTTTTAAAAATACATAAAAATTGAAAATTCAACATCAAAATATACATCAACCAATGACTGGCATCCTTCTCAATATCTATTGAGATTAATGGCATAGTGTTCCTTTGAAGAGATGTTCCTCCATATTATTCTTAATTATTGTAAACATTCCTTGGCAAATCTCTGAGTAATGCATTTAGATTACCAAAAAATATTAACGGTTATGGATGACTTTTCTCATACAAGTTACCTGGAAAAAAAAAATTCATCTCTCCATAGCAGCCTTCCTAACCCGCAGGGAGAGAATGGTTTTGACACATTTTCAATTTGAATCAGATGAGCAAGTTTTCTTTAAATTGATTTAAGAATATTCATTTATTCATACATATTTACTATGGCCCAGGCACTGTGCTAAGCCAGGACATGAAACAAGGGATTCTCTCTGCCCTCAAGGAGCTTACAAACTTATGGGGGGGGGGGGGCACACAAGGTAAATAGAAAATAAAAGAACATACGTTGTTAAAAAGACTTTACAACAAAGTGTACTTGGAAAAAGATTCCATATCTTCTTCAGATAATACTATATTGTAGAGGAAATAATGTTAGGCAGAAAAAATGTTATGCTAGCTGTTGACCTTGTGCTAACTAAAGACCATTATGCATATTCTGCATTTTGTTTAGACTTCTATCCTGTTTTTCTTGTCAAAGTTATTGTATCCAGACAAAAACCACTTGACACTGGCACCTCAAAACTATCTTACAAAGATGGGAGGTTGGGGTGGCTAGGTGGCGGAGTGGATAGAGTACCTGCTTTGGAGTCAGGAGGACCTGAGTTCAAATGTGACCTCAGACACTTAATAATTACCTAGCTGTGTAGCCTTGGGCAAGCCATTTAACCCCGTTTGCCTTGCAAAAGTCTAAAAAACCCCACAAAAACCTGGGAAAAAAGATGGGAGGTTGAGGCCCATGAAAAGTGTTGGGATGATAGATCATTGCACAGCTGCCCAAGGCATGAGCTAACTGTCCTTGACTATTAGTTGACTTTCTGACATATCTTGAGTATTCTTGTATTACTTGAGTATTCTTGAGCAGAAGGCATAGAAGAGAGGAGTGACAGGCTCGATGAGAAGGATTCTTGAGCACTGCGAAGGCTGTATGGAAAAGGGGGAGAGCTGGGGAAGAGTCTCAACAGTGGAGGAATGAGCCTTTCCGTGCTTCTATTAAGGTGGTGGTTGTGAGTATATAAAAGAGAAGGCATATGTGAGAGATACAGGGGCACAAACCATGCTAAATGACTGAATGGTTGCAGGGAGAGGGGAGAGTCAGAGACAATGCAATAGCTTCAAACACTGACACTGGATGAATGAAAATACTATTGACAAAGAGTGAAATGAGAAGAGAAGCAGGTTTAGATGAGAGCTTAACCTAGTGCCTGCACACAGTGATGCTAAGTCAATGTTGATTGATTGATTTTGGCCTTGCTCCGGTCAGGGTGCTCAATGGGACACAAAGTTGTGGCAGGTCTATAGTTAGAAATGTGGGTCGGGAGCTCAGGAGAAAAGCCAGAATTCAATATATATAGATTTGGGAGAGATGGGGAATAGTCAAACAGTGGGAGTAAATGAGATGGTTAATATAAAGCAGATAAAGTATGCGAACAGAAGCAGGCCGGTGAAACAAGACAGGGTCTCAGATGAAACAATTCTTAAATGTCCTGCCATAAACAAGGCACTGTAATAGGTGCTGGTTTAGTAATTCCCAGGTGGAGTTACCCTATAGCATTGCAGGGTGACACCTTCTCTGCAACTTCTGCCCAGAGCAGTTTGATACTGGAGTACTAAGAAGGTAAGTGACTTGCACAGGGGCACATAGCTAGTAAGTATCATTGGAAGGACATTGGAGGGACATGAATGCTAGCCCTCTATCCACTATACCTCACTGTTTCTAATAGCAAAAATAGAATGAATAAGACTATTTTTCCTCAAAGAATTTACAATAAATAAGAGAGATGGGCATGAATTAGGATATAAGTATATAAAAAAAGAACTAGTAGAGGAACACTATAAAAATGAAAAGAACTCAAGGATAGGGAAAGACGTCATAGAGGAGATGGCACCCAAAAGTAAGGAAATGGAGGTGGAAATCTATTCCAGACAGGGGATCAATGTGAACAAAAGCAAAATGAAAACAAGGGTCAGAGCCTCTTCCATGATGGCTAGAATATAGGGTAAAGGACGACTAGCTTGAAAGCAGGCTGCAAAGAGGGTCATGTTGATCAAAGCTTTGAAGGACCAGCTACCATAATCAGTACAGTCAGATGATGAAGAATGTTGGATACCAGGCAAGGAAGTTTGCACCTTGACAGGTAAAAGGAACAAAAGGTTTTTAAGGAGAGAAGCAATAAGAACAGTAAATTGTGACAGCCTGCACAGCTGTGGGAATTTTTTTTTTTTTACAGAAGGAAGGATTACTTAAGATCTGCTCAGACACAGTAATTCTGTGGATAAATGCCAGACTGACAATTCTAGCTCCACATTACTGACTTTTTCTTGCTCAATCTTGACTAGCAATCTCTTGTGATAATGCCTGATACTTCCTATCTGGAAACTATATCAGCTTCTTTCTTTTCCCAGTTAGATTTCCACCACAATCATGGACAGTGATAAGAAAGATGGACTGGAGAGTAAAAGCGAAAAGATCTGCTAGAAAGCTAGTACAATAGTTGAGGTGATGAGATTCTAAAATAGGATTGTAGGAAAGGGGAAAATATTTGAAGTAATACATCTATTGGGTGGAAGAAAGAAGGAAAAATAAAAAATTAAATCTGAATATGCCACTGGCTATCACTTCCATCTAAGAGACCAGAAATTAATTGTTTTAGAGCTCTCTGAAAGCAGAAAAAGAAAATGGAGTCAAAGGGAATAAGAATATGGTATGGAGGAAAAAAGGAAAAAAATATGGATTTGTGGGCTTAATTTTTTCTAAGAGGTAATGACAATGAAATCTCATTCCCTTGTTGAACCAAGTTATGGGAGAAACCAAAAGAAGTAAAAATTTCTTCTGGTGATAGATGAAATGAATCTATGGAATCTTAGGGAGGAAAAACCTTAAAGAACATCAAATCCAGTTCCATGTCACACTTGGGAAAACTGAGGCCCAGAGGTTAATTGACACTAAAAGTGATATAGGAACAAATATAGTTCTCTTTAAAAAGATTGTATCTAATTGCTTCATAAAGGAGAAATATAGTAAGGACAAAGAATTATATAAATCATTAATAACCAGAAACTAAATTGGTTCAAGTTCAGAAATCTTAAAAAACTTATTTTTATTTTTTACAAATCATAAAATTCCTTTAAAGATCATAAAATAAATCTGGAATTTATATAGGCAGGATGGTGAGGGATCTTTTCAGTTTTAATCAATAGTCCTGTGAAGGTGAAATCCAAATGGAGTGAAGTAGGAGAGGAGTTTTCATTCACACATATTGTTCAGGCTCTGATTTCAGGGTATTTGATGTCTGGATGTACATGCATGTTGAATGGTAACAAGAGTTCCTGTGGTCCTTTGAATGGGTTTTAATATGGTAATACTTTTTCTGCCAATCCTTCCCTCCACCTTCCAGGCTGGTCTGGCAGGTGAACCACTAGCCACACTCTCTGCTGGAGAAGGGTATTTGATCACCATGTGAGTTGTGGTGTAACTTTAAGGAGCAGCTTTTGTCACCATTTTGATGGTGGAAAAGCTTTTGTCCAACTGTGAATTCTTCTATGGGTGCTGAGAATGGACTCAAAGCTGAACATCTTGCAACACTCACTGCAAGAGGACTTCTCCCCACTGTGGAGGTCCTGGGGTATAGTCAAGTAGGCTCCCAAGCAGAGGCCCTTCCCAAAGACTTCACAGGAAAATGGATTTCCCCTGATGGGTATTTGCTGAAGCCCCTCTAAGTCAACCTTGCAGCAGAAGCTTTGAGCCCCTCAGGGCCACAAGGGGACCTCTCCTCCCCGTGAACCAGCAGGTGAGTGATCAGAGTTCATTTGAGAAACGAACTCCTCGGACACTGACAGGGATGAAAGGGCTTTCCTGGCAGTGGAGCCTCTGACTTTGCTTAATGATTTCCTCACACTTTGAATGCTGGCAGAGTGGCTCTTTGGGATGGCTCCTTTGGTGGAGTATTAACTAACTTTTCCTATGGAAGCTTTTATTAGACACAGAGCACTGGAAGCACCTCTGACAGCCCAGGGACCTGGAGTTTTATGGTTCAGGCTCTCTTCCTCTGGAAGAACCCCTTAAAAAACAGGGCTTTTATTTTTAATGTGATGGTATCTCAACAGACATGGAACAAATATTTCCTTTTTACCACTTTGATGGTGATCCTAATGGAATTCCTCTTCTTTTGTACTCATAGCTCCCTGGCTTTCTGGAATTAAGAACAAATATCCTGTTATTATTCCTGGTTGTCCTGTGAATCAAAATCCTTCTCGCCTTCATTCACAGAGAAACTATAACTTTGACTTTTAGTTATTTGTCATTAAGAAAATTAAAAATGGTCAAAATATGAATTATTTTAGATTGAACAAATCTAGAATGAAGCAATAAGATTCAAGATTCAAGATGGATCTGATAAGCACCAATAAAGTTATGGTTTTCTGGTTCATTTAAATAAAGCCCAGCCCCAATAGGTTTACCATGTACACCAATTCATCCAAGGAGGAAGGCTATTCTCAGCAGATGCTGCCCAGTGTGAAGGTGTCATCACTAAGGAGCTCAGGCCTATTTAACTAAGGAGTTTTGTTAGGGGATTAAAGAAAGTGCATGATTTAATCAGTAACGTTCCAATATTAAAGAACATGAAAAGACTATTTGTACTGAGCAAATATCAAATATGAGCATTTTTGTATATAAACAGAAGGACAGAAAGACAGAAAAATCTCTGTTACTAAATTATAAATCTCTATTATATAGAGTGCATTTTTTTAGAAAGCAGTTCTAAATTAAACTTTCTGTAGGAGATAAATAAAAGAAAAAAGTAGATTAAAACAGTAAAAGAAATAACAACATGTCCAAATTATGACATAAAGCAAAGCTGTCAGAAAAGATTTCTGAGAGAAAAGAGGCCCAAAGACAGTTGCTTGAGGAACACTCACCTCAAGTATTGAAAAGAAGATAATGAAGAAATGAAAGTCACAATAAAGAGTCATAGAGAGACAAGAGTAAAAAGATCCAGTAGGAGATAGTGGTCTTTAATGTTAAAAACTACAGAAAGGTCAATTTCCATTCCTGATCCAAAATTAACTTATGAAATAGTGCCAGGAACACCATGAAAAATTATAAGCAAGTACTGAGTTGTCCTGGGTTGCCGAGGACTGAGAATCAGTGACATAAAGAGAGGCAGGAGATGGTGGGATGTTTGGGAAGAGAAATGTTATTGGGAATAGAAGTCTCCGGGTGACCATAGTAGGTTAGGCTGGGTCAATTCAGAGCGTGACTCATTTGATGCCCCTGGCCATTGTTGGCTATATGGGTAATAAAGTTGCTTATTAAAAAGACAATTTGGTATGGGTCCATTTGTTACTTTGAACTCAGAGGATGAGGCAAAAAAGGTTTGAAGACTGGAAGCAATGCAAGTCTGATGCTTTCAATTTTCTTCATGCAGTAGGAGGCGCTAAGACATCTGATAGAAGTGTGAGAGGTGAGGTCATGATTGAAAAGAGTCATGGAAAAAGGCCAAGAAAAGAGAACCACAGTATAGATACTGACTACACTAATGAAATGAAAAAGTACATGTATAAATAGAGACTAATGGACAGAGAGGAACAGCTAGGTGGATGAATGGATAGAGTGTTGGGCCAGGAGGACAGAAGACTCATCTTCCTGAGTTCAAATCTGGCCTCAGACACTTATAAGCTCTGTGACCTTGAGCAAATGACTTCACCCTGTTTGTTTCAGTTTCCTTATCTGTAAAATAAACTTGGGAAGGAAATGTGAAACTATTCCAGGACTTTGCCAAGAAATCCCAATTACAAAGAAGTGAATACAGTTGGAAGTGACTGAACAACAAAAATAGACAAGAGAATGTAATGTACAGGGAATCAGAGATTATAATTGATTATGTTTTATGAACATAATTCAGAAGCAGAAATTCAGTTTTACATGCAAGTAATTGCAAAGGTATATGTGATTGATTTTGTAGCTTAAAGTTCAGTATATGACAAAGTATTTTAAAATAAAATTTTTTAAAAAAGCAAAAAGAGAGGACTAAGGAAGATAACTTAATGACAATTCTTATCCTCCTAGGTCTTAAAAAGACTTGATTTAGGGGCGGCTAGGTGGCGTAGTGGATAAAGCACTGACCCTGGAGTCAGGAGTACCTGGGTTCAAATCCGGTCTGAGACACTTAATAATTACCTAGCTGTGTGGCCTTGGGCAAGCCACTTAACCCCGTTTGCCTTGCAAAAAAACTAAAAAAAAAAAGATTTGATTTATTCATTCACTGGAATAGGGCATGTTGGGTCTACTCTCTCCTCTAATATGCCCTACCCCAGGTGATTTTAAAGAAGTTAAGAATGTATATAATGAGTATATAATATAAACCTATCCTAGGTTTCTCTTCTGTAAAATGAGGATGACTTCCCTTACCTAATTAATGCAGCTACTATAAGTATAAACTGAAAATAACTTCTACAAAAGCACCTTGTAAATTATAAAGTGAAATTTGATTGTAAAGGTATATTTATTAATAACAGTAATAGGTGGTGATATTCACATATTCAGAAGCTACTAGATTGTACAGTAGATAGAGCACAGATCTTTAGTCTGAAAGGCCTGAGTTAAAATCTGACTTGTATACTTTTTAGCAATGCTACCTGGGGAAGTCACTTAGCCTCTGTTTGCCTCAGTTTCCTCATCTGTAAATTGGTATGACAACAGCATGTACCCCCAAAGTTATTGTGAAGATCAAAAGAAATAATATTTGTGAAATTTCTAACTTGTATGGGGTTTTCTTGGTAAAGATACTGGAGTGATTTGCCATATTCTCCAAAGGAGTAAGGCAAATAAGAGGTGAAATGCCTTTCCCAGGATCACAGCTAGTGTCTTAACCACACCTAAACCCAGGTCTTCCTGACTTCAGGCCCCAAGTCGCCTAGCTGCCTTCATAAAAAATGCTATCACTATCATGCTCTTCATTTTCCTCAAGCACAACTCCTCCTCACTCTGATTCAGAAAAGTAAATTTAAGTGGTCAAGGCTTATTAGACTGCTGAAAAATTGCAGCCAAAAATAAAATTGAGACTGCTATAAGTATCTTCATTTTAAGTTATTAGGGTTTAGGGTTGCTCCTTTCCATCCAGTTTTAAATTTTCCTATATCCAGACTTTTAAGTTCCTTGCCTTAGATCATTTTAAACAAATAATTATTGTACTCAGTGGGATGGGAAAGGCAGAGTTTCTCTGAGATCCTTGGGAGAGAATGCCTACATATTTACTGCTTAAAATCCCTGAAAGGGCTTTCTAGATGAGGTCCACAAGGAACTATTTGTTTCTTTTTAGATACAAATATAGATTATGTGAATCACAGTTCTGGGCTTCTAAAAATATAATTTAGCTGCTGGTACTCTAAATATATAATCATCTAACAAATTAGTAACTATAATAGAAAAATATATATCTTATACATAGTTTTTATTATCAAAATGAAATTTCAGCTGAATGGATGGCTAACAGATTCTTTTTAGAATTCTTAGGATCACTGTAGCATTGAAAGGAATCTTAGGGGCATTTTATAAATGAGAAAACTGAGGCATAGACAGGTTAAATGACCTGTCCAAGGTCATTACATGAAAGCACCAACATTAGGAAGACCCAGTGAAGGAGACATAGAAGTTAGAAAGGTAAAAAGTGAATCAAAAGAATATAACACCTCTGAAACCAAGGACAAAGAGCTCCAGAGGATGTATCAAAAGCTACAGAAAAGTCAGAAGGGATTAAACCTTCTAATTTCTATTGGTTAGTTGTCCCTATGTTCAGTGCTCTCTAAATATGAGTTTCAAACAAGTATAAAGAAAAGAAATATTTAGGGTAGTTAGCTAAAAGGTTTGAAGAAGGGTTTTTAATCTCTTCACACTCATCAAAAAAACTGCTACTTCTCACTGCTTTCCTGATTGCATTCCCCATTATCACCACAGCAGGTCACTGTTCTCTTCAAATCTATCACATCGTTGATGAATGGTTCTTTTTACCCTGTCCAATCCAGGATATGAAGTCTGATTTTGGAGTAGCAAGATCTGCAGAGAGGGTAAAAGAGGCAATTTAGAGTCTTTGAATACTCATTGTGCAAATATATCCACAGTTATTTTATTTTCCTTGAGTAGAACAGATACATACAGAAAAATGGATAGCCCTAGAATAGCTGAACTTGATCACAATCAGGGATATGAAACACTGCCCAAAGAGATGAAAATATAACTAATTCTAGCTAAAATGTATTATGTAATTAATACATCTACATTATCATCTACTTGAAACGGTTGAATCTTTCGGCCAAGACTTAAGGGGCAGCTCTTTGATTGGTGTATGAAGTGGTAAAATGCAAATAGAAGATGGGGGTACTGGCTGTGCCCAATTTTGGACATAAGGAATCTTATGAACATTTTTATGCTCCACATTCTCTCATTTAACTGAGTAACCTCTTCCTGCACATTCAATTCAACTTATTTTCACAAAGGTCATCAATTACCACTTTTAGGTAAAAGCCATTAGCCCTTTCCTCCTCCTCTTTTAGGCTTTCTATGTCTTTGGACACATCAAATCTTTCCTCACTCTATTTTTAGAAAATTTCCATTTTTTCTAGTCTTTTTTTTCCTAACAATTACCCTACAAACTCAATGTGTGTCAATCAACTGATTCTGTTGACTGATTTTGCTAGCTAGATTGTTAGCATCTTGAAAAACAGACTGTCTTATTAATCCTTGCAGCACCCTTACCATCTGATTAAGTTACCACACAGCTGTTTATTGAATACTATATGGAACCAGAGTGTATTTAGGGGTTTTTTTTAAAGATTTTATTTGAGTTTTACAATTTTTCCCCCACCTTACTTCCCTCTCCATCCCCCCCACAGATAGCAATTTGTTGGTCTTTTCTTTGTTTCCATGTTGTACATTGATCCAAACTGAGTGTGATGAGAGAGAAATCATATCTTTAAGGAAGAAACAAAAAGTATAAGAGATAACAAGATAAGACAATAAAATATCTGGTTTTGTTTCTAAATTAAAAGGAATAGGCCTTGAACTTTGTTCAAACTCCACCGTTCTTTATCTGGATACAGATGGTATTGCAGAGAGCCCAAAATTGTGTCTGATTGTTGCATTAATGGAATGAGCAAGTCCATCAAGGTTGATCATCACCCCCATGTTGCTGTTAGGGTATACAGTGTTTTTCTGGTTCTATTCATCTCGCTCAGCATCAGTTCATGCAAATCCCTCCAGGCTTCCCTGAAATCCCATCCCTCCTGGTTTCTAATAGAACAATAGTGTTTCATGACATACATATACCACAGTTTGTTAAGCCATTCCCCAATTGAAGGACATTTACTTGATTTCCAATTATTTGCCACCACAAACAGGGCTACTATGAATATTTTTGTACAAATTATGTTTTTACTCTTTTTCATCATCTCTTCAGGGTATAGACCCAGTAGTGGTATTGTTAGACCAAAGGGTATGCACATTTTTGTTACCCTTTGAGCATAATTCCAAATTGCTCTCCAGAAAGGTTGGATGAGTTCACAGCTCCACCAACAGTGTAATATTGTCCCAGATTTTCCACAACCCTTCCAACAATGATCATTAGCCTTTCTGGTCATATTGGCCAGTCTGAGAGGTGTGAGGTGGTACCTCAGAGAAGCTTTAATTCGCATTTCTCTAATAATTAATGATTTAGAGCAATTTTTCATATGGCTATGGACTGATTTGATCTCCTCATCTGTAAACTGCCTTTGCATATTGACCATTTGTCAACTGGAGAATGACTTTTAAAAAAAAATATGACTCAGTTCTCTGTATATTTTAGAAATGAGTCCTTTGTCAGAATCATTAGTTGTAAAGATTGTTTCCCAATTTACTACATTTCTTTTGATATTGGTTACAGTGGTTTTATCTGTGCAAAAGCTTTTTAATTTAATGTAATTGAAATCATCTAATTTGTTTTTGGTGATGTTCTCCATCTCTTCCTTAGTCATAAACTGTTCCCCCTTCCATAGATCTGACAGGTAAACTAGTCCTTGATCTTCTAATTTGCTTATAGTATTGTTTTTCATGTCTGTAGCCATTCGGATCTTATCTTGGTAAAGGTTGTAAGGTGTTGGTCTAATCTAAGTTTCTTCCATACTAACTTCCCATTTTCACAGCAGTTTTTATCAAAGAGAGAGTTTTTATCCCAATAGCTGGACTCTTTGGGTTTATCAAACAGCAGATTACTATAATCGTTTTCTGCTATTGCACCTAGTCTATTCCACTGGTTCACCACTCTATTTCTTAGTCAATACCAAACAGTTTTGATGACTGATGCTTTATAATATAATTTTAGATCAGGAAAAGCTAAGCCCCCTTCTTTTGCAATTTTTTTCATTAAATCCCTGGAAATTCTTGACTTTTTATTTCTCCATATGAATTTACTTACAACTTTTTCTAACTCATTAAAGTAATTGTTTGGAATTTTGATTACTAGAGCACTAAACAGGTAGTTTAGCTTTGGTAGAATTGTCATTTTTATTACATTAACTCTACCTATCCATGAGCAGTTGATATTTACTCAGTTATTTAAATCTGATATAATTTGTGTGAGAAGTGTTTTATAATTGTTTTCAAAAAGTTTCTGAGTCTGTCTTGGCAAATAGACTCCCAGGTATTTTATATTGTCTGAGGTTACTTTGAATGGGATTTCTCTTTCTACCTCTTCCTGCTGTATCTTGTTAGACATATATAGAAAAGTTGAGGATTTATGAGGGTTTATTTTATATCCTGTAACTGCTAAAATTGCTAATTATTTCCAGTAGCTTTTTGGATGATTTCTTGGGATTCTCTAGGTAGACCATCATATCATCTGCCAAGAGTGAGAGTTTTGTCTCTTCCTTCCCAATTCTAATTCCTTCAATTTCTTTTCCTCTAATTGCTAAAGCTAACATTTCTAATATGATATTGAATAGTAGTGGTGATAATGGGCATCCTTGTTTTACCCTGATCTCATTGGGAATGCCTCTAGCCTCTCCCCATTGAATATAATGCTTGTTGATGGTTTCAGATAGATACTACTAATTATTCTAAGGAACAGTCCATTTATTCCTACACTCTCTAGTGTTTTTAATAGGAATGGGTGCTGTTGTCAAAAGCTTTTTCAGCATCTATTGATATAATCATGATTTCTGATAGGTTTGTTATTGAGATAATTAATTATACTAACAGTTTTTCTAATATTGAAGCAACCCTGCATTCCTGGGATAAATCCTACTTGATCATAATGTATTATCCCAGTGATAACTTGTTGTAATTGTTTTGCTAAGATTTTATTTAATATTTTTGCATCTATATTCATCAGGGAGATAGGTCTATAATTTTCTTTCTCTGTTTTAACTCTTTCTGGTTTAGGTATCAACACCATATTGGTTTCATAGAAAGAGTCAGGCAGAGTTCCATCTTTCCCTATTTTTCCAAAGAGTTTATATAGAATTGGAACCAATTTTCCTTAAAATGTTTGGTAGAATTCACTTGTGAATCCATCAGGCCTGGAGATTTTTTTCTTAGGGAGTTCAATGATGGCTTGTTGAATTTCTTTTTCTGAGATAGGGTTGTTTGGGTATTTAATTTCCTCTTCATTTAACCTGGGCAACTTATATATTTGTAAATATTCATCCATTTCACTTAGATTATCAAATTTATTGGCATAGAGTTGGGCAAAATAATTTCAAATTATTACTTTAATTTCCTCTTCATTGATGGTGAGTTTACCTTTTTCATTTATAATACTAACAATTTGGTTTTCTTGTTTTTTTGTTAATCATATTGACCAAAGGTTTATCACTTTTTTTGTTTTTTTATAAAACCAACTTTTGGCTTTATTTATTAATTCAATATTTTTTGCTTTAGATTTTATTAATTTCAGAGTGTATTTTGTTGAGAAATATCCAACAAGTGAACTCATCTTACCCAAGGATGTTAAGGTCTCATAATTCATCCCCCTCTCATGTTTGTAGATTTCCTTCTGCCACTCTTCCATGTTTCTCCACACCTTCTCAGAGAATATATAGTCACATCATCAAAGGTCAAGAAGGTCTGAAGCTGAAAACATTGAAAACACACTTAATACTTTATTGCTGACCCCAACATCTTCTTATATAATCTAGTTACATTTTTTAAAAACTATCAAAGCCACTTTCAAATGGCTACAAAAGTATTCCTTTATGGCTATATTTTCAGCATTTTGAAGTAGTTTAATAGCAGCATTCCAGCAGAACATCTATAAATATATTTTCCAAAATATCTGGGACTCATTTCCCAACTATAACCAAAATACTCTTGGCAAATTCTTCAAACAAGTCAAATTAACCTCTCAACTGTGCTATGGAATTCTGAAGCTTTGGTTTGCTATTTTTATTCACTGGTCTTGGGAGAATTATCAGATAAAATTATTTCATGAAAGCCATCAAAAGTTCCTCTGCTAGGTGGCTAAATATCACTTTTAACAAAGTTCAAGGTATTTTTATGTATATCTGAAAGTAAACTGGTAATGATATGAAATGGGTTTAAGTTCAGGCTCTACTATTCACTTCATATTCCTCACCTATACAATGGAAATACATCCATATTTGAATGGTACTAGACTCCTGAATGATCATAAGCAATCCTACAGAGAGGATTTACCCAGCATCATGTTAGGGGTCCTTCTCAGATCTTTCAACATTCTCTAAGTACCAAGAAAGATCTTGGGCTATTACTCTATGATTCACTGCTCTTGTTATATGAATGACTCATCTACTTTTCCATTCATATTTGCTGGATTATTTTTATATCATTTTTATATGAAAACAGGTTTTGATCATATTGTTGCAAACTGCTGGAGAGTATCTCTCATTTAATTCACCCACTACCTATTTGCTGTGTCTTCTGTGAATCCTAATGTATCACAAAAATATGAGGTGCTTAATAATATTATCACTATTTATAAGACAAACTGAATGTCCTACCTGCAAAAATACTGATAACTAGTATTAGCTTATCTTAATGACAAAGTCTCCCTGATTCTTTTTTTTTCATTGCACATCACTTATTATAGTGAACAACAAAAAGGGGGAGGGGAGGAGGTTAGTACAGTTAATGTTAAAGCTGATGAAGACCCAGGTGGTTGGACATGAGGTAGAAGGCAGTGGGAAACTGAGACATATTTCAACATAATCTAGGAGCATTTCACTTCCACAGAACAGAGCAGGGGTTATAAAATACACAGTGTAATGTATTTCTTTACCTCTTAGAAATCAAGGAACTCTCCTGTGATGCTTCTTGAGATGTCTGATGACGACCAAGTGGGACAGTTTAATTTCAAAAGCCACTAATAACCAGTCTGAAAAGGGCCTTTTGTGAAAGCAAATGCATCAAGTAAACATTAAGACATGATCTCAACCTCCCAGGTTAATTTTTCTTGAATTAGGGAGGGCAAACAAGACTTTAATGACTTGTTAAATGACCACCTGAGTTATGGGCAGCTTCCTACAACATCCCCTGAGAGGGCTGCTCTACTGGCACAACTGGCTCATAGGAATAACTGGAACAATTGCTTCTTTGACCCACAACAGTCATTTCTTACTAGGTCTCCATCTCTAACCAGGTCCTTAATGGGCCAAACAACCCAGGAGGCATTTTGACTAAAGTGGTTGAAGGGGGATCAACAAGAGAGAAAGGAATTGGTCTGAAATAGGAAAGAAGAAAATGAGAAAAGGAACTATCGGTCCCCCACCTGCAGCTATGTGTTATGATCCCTAAAGCAATGGTCAGTGTGTGGAACAGGCAGGGGAGAGACCGAGTGGTGGAGAAAGTGAGAAGGGAAGGACTTGGCTACTGCTGTACTGACAACCCACTTTCCCTTCTTGGCCTTGCCCTGGGCTGCCACAGCCTCCATGGCTTTGCGAATGATCTCTTCATCTCCAAGGAACTGCATTGGCTTGATAGGTTTCAGATTCTTGTCTAATACATGATGGGAATGGGAATGCCAGTGGGCAGATTCAGCTCCATGACTGCTTCTTCAGACAGACTCTAAAGATGCTTGACAATCCCTCGAAGACTAACGCTATAGGCTGCAACCAGAACTCATTTTTCTTCCTTGATCTGAGGGATGATTTCCTTGTTCCAGAAGGGTAGAGCCGGAGCAGTGGTGTCTTTCAAGCTCTCACAGGAGGGTAGCTGATCCTCAGTAAGATCTGCATAGCAACGGTCCTTGCTGATGTTGCTGTAGAAAGGGTGGTCAGTCTCCATTGGAGGTGGAGGGAAGTAGAAGGACGCCGCCAGATCTTCACCTGGGCCTCACCATGCTTAGCCGCTGTCTGCTTTGCTGCCACTCATTGAGGTGCCAAGTCCTCACAACAGGCAACCACATCTGGTCAATGGCATCTAGTATTGTCCAAAGGGTACGAATTGCTCTCTTCTGGACAGAGGTGAAGCAGATATCAAATTCATAACCAGCATCTCATAGCGCCTGGCCACTGTGCTTGGCCACCTCATGCCTGGCAGGGCTCAGGTCCACATCATACCAGCTGCTGAAGCATTTCTCCAGATTCCAAGGTGTTCTCTTCATGCCTGATCAGCACCAGCTTGTAAGTAGCCATGGCGGGGCAAAGGCTCAGGGCAGATGGCACAGAGGGAACCAGTGGACAAACCAGCGTGCCTTCCTGACTCTAAGACCAATACTCTATCCACTGCCACTTAGCTGTCCCAGGTGGCCTGCTCATCAGATTTGAAGATGCCCTAAAGCTGATATGGTTAACAAACATACTGGGATGAGTGTTAGTATTCAAAAAAGATTCTGACAGGCCAAACTATTAGGTTGAATCTAGAAAGATGAGATTCAAATGTAAAGTCTTTATATGTATGTATCATATTTATAAATTTTAGATGAGGAATGACTAGACAGCAATTTGTCTGAATAAAATCTGGGATGTTTTAGTGTATTACTAGCATTGTGATGTGGCAACCAAAAAGTTAATGCAATATGGTGCTGCAATAAAAGAGGCATTGTTTTCAGGAATAAGGTGATAATATTGTTGAATTTTGTTTTTGTCAGTACTCCACTATTGGAGTACTGTGTTCAGTTCTGGATACCACTTTAAAAAGGACATTAATGAGTTAGAGATGGTCCAGAAGGTCAACCAAGATGATGAAGGCTTGGGGGGGTGGCTAGGTGGCGCAGTGGATAGAGCACCGGCCCTGGAGTCAGGAGTTCCTGAGTTCAAATCGGACCTCAGACACATAATTGCCTAGCCATGTGGCCTTGGGCAAGCCACTTAACCCCATTGCCTTGCAAAAACTAAAAAAAAAAAAAAAATGATGAAGACTTGCCTTAATCTCTCATCGTATTGGGAAAGGTTGAAGGAACTAGAGATACTCTGAATCTAACAATGTGGGGAATGTCCCTGCTATGATATGTTCCTATGGCTGTCATGAAACCTTTTGTTCTATCTAGGTCCATGGTGCAATGTTTCATCCATGTTATTTCAGGGAAAAGGAAGAATCCTCAGTCAAAATTCTTTTTTTTTTAGGTGCCAATTTTAAATACTTTATTTTCCAGGACAAAGAATTGCATTTCCACTTTTTTACAGTACTGATAAAGTGCAATGTTGTTCACTTCTCCCTCTGCACATATTCAAGTATTCAGAATGCCCAGATTTATACAGTAGCTTAAATGTTACTTTTAAACTGGCTACTGCCTTAGCTAAAATTTGAGTCCTTCAATTTTTGGAAAGTTGTGTGGAAAATTCTTAATTGACCCCATTGACAATAGGAGACATCTAGAGAACTGGTTTCCTGTTAGACATCTAGAGAACTGGTTTCCTGATGAAAATTGACCAAAGAATATGTTATCCTCCCTCTTGATTGCAGGCTTAGTTCTGCAGCACCCCCATCTCCTTTCAAAGCATTCTCATAAGAATGAGAAATGTTTTCATATCTCCTGTAGAGGAAAATTTGATTGTCCATGGAAACAGAGCAAAAACACTTGTTACAAGGTATAAGAAGAAATAGAAAGGGAAATCTCAACAGGTTTAATGAAGTGAAATGGGATAGATCACTAAAGGGAAGTCTGAACAGACATTTATCACACAATAGGGAAAGAGACAGGTAAGCCATATAAAGCTGGCAAGAAACTTAAGCAACCTTCAACATAAATTTGAATAACAGAGAGATATAACTGGCTCCATGAAAACAGCTTCCAGGACTTAAACCTTTAAGTCCCTACACTTCCTTTTGTCTTTTAAAACCAGAATTATTGTTAAAATAAATGTCAGGGGGTGGCTAGGTGGTGTAGTGGATAGAGCACCGGCCCTGGATTTCAGGAATACCTGAGTGCAAATCCAACCTCAGACTCAGACACTTAATAATTACCTAGCTGTGTGGCCCTGGGCAAGCCACTTAACCCCAAGAAATCTTAAAAAAAAAACCCAACCCTAAAATAAATGTGAATCCATGCTCTGGGTACCACAGCTTAGGAAAATCACTGACAAACTGGAGAGCAACCAGTAGGATCTATTTCTTATGAGGATAGGTTGCTGGAAATGGCAATGTTACCCTGGGAAAAAACACAGAAGGACCACCAGAGAACAATCGGGTAGATTATACTGATTTGCCTAGAGAGGTTTCTGAGAAAACAGGTTCATTTCCATCCTTTAATGAAAAACATCCGGAGGATTTTAGTGACAGTATCTCCTCTCCTCAGCACAAATGAAAGCTTTTCCCCAAATCTAGAGAGACCGAGTCAGGTCCCCTCAAGACATGAAATGTGGGAAGAGGGATGAAGAAGCTGACAAGGTGGTCTTTTTGTGACTGTTTCCTAGCCCAAATTGGCTAGTTCAGGCTTCCCTTCAGTGATCTATCCCATTTCACTCCATCAAACCTGTTGAGATTTCCCTTTCTATGTTTTCTTATACGTTACAACAAGTGTTTTAGCTTTGTTTCCATGAACAATCAGATTTTCCTCTGCGGGAGACCATCCTAGCGCCAAAAGTCCTGACTTGGAAGTCAAGACCAAGAGGCCATGGCTGGTTTCCGTGTTAAAACCATTTAATGAGCTAAAAGTCACTTTTCTCTCTGGGTTTCAGGTTCATCATCTGTACTGGGGAAGCTCGAAATCCAAATAAGCTTCCGATTTTTCTTTAGACTGGACGAATGCCTGAAGCTTTGGCTGGGAGTAAGGAGGAGGTGAAAAGGCCCCCAAAGCGCCCCTTTCTCCCGGTCCCTCTTCCTCCTGTAAACGAGCCCCCACAGTCCAGTGGGCTCAGGGGCGCCTCCAGCTCCTGCGGCGGGGGGCAACTCCCACATCTCCGACTCTGGAGACTTAAAGAGCCCCCCGCCTCGGGGACGAAGGCCCAGGCCCCCATGGGTGTTGGAGCCCGACCACCGCCCCTCCGTAAGCGCAGGAGCAGGAACCTTGACCGTGACCTCCAGCTCCCGCAGGCACCAGCCCGGCCCCTACCGCTCCGGCTTCCAATCGGTGCAGCCGCAGACCCTCCCTCCGCCCGCCCCGCCCCGGGCCGCGTCGTCTGTTGCCAAGGTTACACGCGGGGAATCCTGGGAACCTTCCTTCCCCACCCCTGCAGCTCTGCCCTTCTCGCCCTGGCACCTCTCGCCCTGGCACCTCCTGCGGGCCTGCGGGGTAAAGGGGCCCCCGAGGTCCGGGGGGACCCCACGGGGGGGGATTAGACGGGTGTGGAGGGGATTTCCATATCCAGGGCCAAGAGACATCGAGGAAGAAAGACCCAGGGGCCAGGATGGGCCTGGCTTGTGAGAAGCTGGGGGATCCCCGCCAGAAATGGAGGGAAAGAGAAATGGCACGTGGGGAGAGGAGGTGGAGGCCCAACCGCGGCCGGTCTCCCCCGGGATGGCTGACAAACACAGTGTGGACTTCCCTGGGGACCGGGGGCAGGCGTGCCAAGCCGGGCGAGGGGGCAGGGGCGGAGAGATGGGAGGCTCGTGGAGAAGACTCGGAAGAAATGGAGTCGTGTGATGGGCCAGGCTGGATGCAGGGGCTGGCAGCCAGGATGGAAAGGGGCAGCTGCCGCCTGGGCCGAGGCGGCACCCAGCTGTTGCTTGGTGAGTGACTGCGGGGCATGGCTGGATATGTGGCTAGACGGCAATTTGTCCGAGTAAAATCTGGGATGTTCCAGTGTATTGTGAGCACTGTGATGTGGCAGTCAAAAAGTTAATGCAGTGTGGTGCTGCAGTAAAAAGAGGCATTGTTTTCAGGAATAAGGTGATAATATTGTTGAATTTTGCCTTTGTCAGACCACTTTTGGAGTACTGTGTTCAGTTCTGGATACTACTTTAAAAAGGACATTAATAAATTGGAGATGGGCCAGAAGGGTAAACGAGATGATGAAGGCTTGCCTTAATCTCTCATTATATTAGGAAAGGTTGAAGGAACTAGAGATGCTCTGAATCTAACCATTTGGGGAGTACCCCCAATTTTTGTGCTTAACCCCATTTGCCTTGCAAAAACCTAAAAGAAAAACAGACGTTGAAAACAAAACTTGCCTGCTAAAACATTTCAACTTTTAAATTAATTGCATTCACAGAAGAAATTATTCCCCAGAACACCCTCTTCCTTTTGCTAAGATCACATGCTCGACCTTGGTTTCTTTTTTGTTAGATTTCACATTTGGTTCAAGATCCTCACTGAAACATTCCTTGACCACAAAGAACTTAGATTCTGTATTCATGGTAGATGGCAATTTTATAATTTAAAATATTTCAAAACTTCTTTGTAGATCACACATTTAAAGGTGACAAGATAAATATCTTTTATGTTGAATATATTAATAAAAGCCTAACTTTGAATATCAACAAAAAAACTAGATGTGTTTCTTGTTTTTTTAGGGTGTTTTTTTTTTGCAAGGCAACAGGGTTAAGTGGCTTGCCCAAGTCCACACAGCTAAGTAATTATTAAGTGTCTGAGGCCGCTTTGAACTCAGGTACTCCTGACTCCAGGGCCAGTGCTCTATCCACTGCACCACCTAGCTGCCCCTAGATGTGTTTCTTAACTATACTTAATTTATACATATATAATAATTTTAAAAATGATTTTCTCTAAGACCTTTCAGGATTCTTCAAGAGAAGTATCCAGAGGCAAACTGCATTTTAGGATGAAGAATTGAATGTTATATCCTCAAATATTCCATTTTTTCCCCAATTGTACGGCTCTCTGTTTTTCACTTCCATTTTCACAGGGTTGTGTTTTCAAACTGACATCCATATTTGGGTTACAGTTTCATGGTTTAACTTCATCAATAATCTCTTGAATTGTTTTTTTTTAAGGGTCTTGAGTTCCTTCCTGATGGAGCTATCAACCTTTTGTTTCAATAAACTGAAAAACCACTCTGATATTTAGGAGGAGAGAGGGAATGAATGAACAGAAGTTCCTCTATCTATAGAGGAACTAGAAGTGACTGATTGGATATTATAAGAAGGGTATGGAGAATAGAACCCAATTAACTGTCACTAGCAGAGATGGATGAGACTAAGAGGTGGAAATTTTTTGGAGAAAAGATGATGAGTTTCAATACCAATGCTTCTTTGTCTATACTTTCTCAAGTTCATGAATCTCTGTTCTTTTCTAATCTGCTTTTCCCATTGGTGGCTTTTGTCTTAGATGTATATTCCATAATCCATTTTTGAAATGTCTTAAATTATACAAATACTAGCCATTAACTACTATTATAGGATATAAGATCCTTGAGAGCAAGAAATACTTCATTTTTCCCTTTTTTTATCCTCAGGGCTTTTTTAAAATGCCTGCTATGTGGCAGGCACTTTATAAATACTTGTTGAAAACATGCCAACTCTTCCATTGGAATGTAAGTCTCCTGACAATACAGTCAAGACAAGAAACATTTATTGAGCATTTACTCTAGGTCAGATACAATATTAAGCTCTGAGAATACAAATACAGGCAAGAGAGGACAGGAAAGTAATTATTTGAAAAGGCGGGAGGAAGGTACCTGCATTGGAACATAGTGGCAAATTTCAGAGAGCTAGAAGAAGAAATAGATGTTCTGAAGGAGGGTTCACAGGGACATGTGAATGTTCCAGGATAAGAATAGCCCAGGAGATGAAAGAAATGCCAGGGTGAGAAGACAGTTGAGGCATGGTGGCAAAAGTCCAGAGTCAGCAGAGCTAGCAGAAGATTGAAGTATGGCAGGCATGGCCCCATCCTCAAAGTTAAGGTTCTGAAGCTGGGTCAGGAAACTACCAATGGGAGAGTATTTTGAATCTGTATCCTTGGTACCTAAATAATGAAAACTCCGTGACTGCTCAATTGATTAACTCTTACCATGTGAATGCCTCACCCGCAGCACAATGTACTTTGAGGATGTCCCTTGCTGTAGTGCTGATTCAAACTCTGATTCTAAGCTTCACTTTCAACTCTTTGTGGTGCTCAGCACTTCCTCTTCATTGCAATGTTGATATCTGCAGGGAAGATGTGGAATTCGATGTGGATTTTGAGGGATGAATGAGATTTCAGCAGGTCTATATTAAGGGATAATGAGTGTGAGTTGAAGGTGAGAGACAGAAGAAAGGAATATGATGACACTTGGAAGATTTGGCTTGTCCTTTATATAGCTCCAGAGAGGATAGGAGACAAAGAACAGGGTGAATGGTAGGCATTATAGAAAGGTAGGTTATAAGTAGGCAGCAGTGAATGAGGCAAGCTGAGCTGCCAGTGTGCTGAGGAGGCTGGATTTTCTTTCTGTTCCCTTTCTCTCTAAAAGGATTTGCTTTCCTTTCGAATTCAGCTGGCCCAGAACAGCTGCATGCAGTTTGAAAATGAAAGCATCCTTTCCCACTCTTTCCTGCCAGTTGAATCATATGCCAGGCTTGTAACAGTTTTATGCTTCTCTTCCACATGGTTCTAGTCACTCCAGTCCTAAGACTACCTACCTCTGTCAAACATTTAGTTTAGATCAAGGAATACTCCCATTCCCTTGTATTTGCTCCGTTTATTTGTGAGCCTCAAGTATAGCTAAGCATTTCTGATGGTCAACAAATTTAAGCTAATGATCTCTTCATTGAATGCAATAAATGAATGCAAACTAGCTAGTTTACCCTGCCAACTGTAAGAGGGAAAAATACCTTTGCTAGGAAGTAAAAGTTGTCCTTGGTTCTTACTACTCTGGAGCAGATCATTGGTTTGGGGACTCCCATTATGGCACATATGAGCATATGCTTAGTCCAGATCTTCTGATAGGCTAGCATGGTTTAATCTATTGACATGCTGTCCCTTTCTCTGGTCTCCTTTTTCTTCTTACCCAGATATCATTAATCTTTTTCTTTTTCTTCCAAAAGGGTAAGTTTTGAAAGCAAGGAATCAAGTTTAGCTCTTCCCACAAATCTCTGTCTTAAAGTCAGTGAACATAGGTGAAAACCACTAAAAACCAGAAGTAATATTGTGAGTTAGTGATCTCCCACTCACTGGAAGCATTTCAACAGATTGTATAACTGCAAATGTTGCTGAAGCATTTCATGGGCAGCATGTTGGGTTGGAACAACCTCTAAGCTTCATTCCACCTCCAGTGTTCCATGATTCTGTGAGTCTCATTACCTTGTTTATTCACAAGAGACAAGAATGATGGGGGAGATACTGTCAGAACAAATCTGAGTGATGTGAAATGAGGAGGAGCAAGCTCTTGGCAAAAGGAATCTTTTTTTTTTAATAAGATGTGAAGCAAAGTCTTAGTTGATAGGGTGGCATTAGAGGAAATACAGGGAGGTACGAGGGGGCATGAAAAGGTTTGGAAAAGCCTCTCTGGTTAGTGGGAGTAAATTAATTAGAGAGATATAAAAGGCCTGGTTGAAGTTAAGTAACATAAATGTATAGTGGATTTGGCACAATTCTGTGGATTTCTCCAGTTTTATTCAGTAGAAAAGTATGAGTAAAGGCAACAGAAAATGGGAGGCTTGGCAGGACAAGATAAGCTTGATGAAAAGGGACTGAGATGAATTGGTTTACCAAGAGGTTTACCAAGAGAGGTGAAAGAAAGAGAGAGTAGAGGTGAAGGGGTGATGGCTTGGGAAAGAACTGTGTTGAGAGATCCCTTTTAATACAGAAGCTTTGTACTTCACATAATTAAATCTGATTTTACATTTTTCTAAGATTTTTTTCTTAGAAATAAAATAACTCAGGAATATGTATTTATTTTTTTATTTAGAAAATATAGTTATTATACCTTTACATTGTAGTAAGTATTCCTAATGACTGTAACTGGGGTGATGAACTAGATTCCCAGCCTTGTAACTAATTAGGAGACTTCTGAGTAGTAGGAAGCAGAGAGAGATTTAAAGGTTCATATCAAAATAAATTTAGAGCTAGAGGGGACCTTAAAAGTCATCTAGTGACTAGATTCTAGTCAATCACCTCATTTTATAGGTTAAAAAACAGACCCAGAGAGTTAAAATGACTTGCCCAAAATCACATAGGTAATAAGAGGCAGAGGTAGGATTCTACAGAAATTCTCTGACTACAAATTTAGTGTTCTTTTTTTGAATTCAAATTTCGGCATTCTTTTCGTTCCAAAGAAGTACATTTTCCACTTAGGTAAAATAGGCCTTATCAATGTAGCAGAAAAATAGAAAAGCCTGATTACAGATATATAAAAAGAAATGGAGCTGCAATTATTTCTATGTCTCAAAAAAAGCATTTTAATACTGTTTTCTTTCATCTTTATATCTATGACTCAGAACTGCAGATAAAAATTCTTAGTATTTTCAAGTACAATTAGTTCATAAAAAGAATATACAGGGGCATAGAATTGCACATGACTGAGATTACTGAACTGAATGTTCTAGGCAGCAGGACTAGAGTTAGGAATGTAAGTATGAATAATGAAGCAGTCCCTACGCTCTAGAAGTTTATGTTCTAATGAGGCAATCAACAAGCACTTATAAAATGCATACAGAATATAATATAAATACAAATTATTATTTTACTATTGCTATTTACTATTATTATTAGTGGGAGATATTATATAATACAAGGCACAAGCCCCTGATAAGGGAGAGATCAGGAACGGTTTTGTGCAGAAAATAATGCTGCAGCTACATCTTAGAGGAACAGAGGAATTCTGTGAGCTAAGCCTGTGGGGCAACCAGGGCAAAAGTTGCAGAGATGGGAGATGGAGTCATATTTAAAGAACCGAGAGAAGGCCAATTTGACCGGATCAAAGAAATGAAGAGAGGAAGTGATGTTCATTGAAGCCGGAAAGCTAAGTTGGGAGCAGGGCTTTAAAAGATAAACAGCAAAGTTTCTATTTTATCCCAGAGGGAATAAATAATGGATTTGGTTAAAGAGGAGAAGGTTAGATCTGTGTTGAAGGAACTTTTACTTTGGCAGCAATGGATAACTTAGGGTGGAATGATAAGACTTTGAGGGAGAGAGAGACCAGTCGGAAGGTGCGAGGTGATGAGTGCTTGGACTAAGGGAGCTAATGTGCGAGAGAAGGGAGAGAAGGGGACAGCTGAGAGAGGGTGAAGGCAAAACCTGACGAGCGATTCACTCTGTGGGGCAAGGGAGAGTGCGGAGTGCGGGCTTATGTTGAGATTACGAACCTGGGACAACGGAAGGGTGATGCTGTCTTTGACAGAAGTTGTTAAGTTGGGAATGAAGGAAGGGTTACGGGGGAAATAGAACGCATTCAGCTTAGTTGTGTGGAACTGAAGACGTGTTAGGGATGCCGCTGAAACCATCCAGTCGGCAGTCGGCTTGCCTGACCGCAGTGCTAAAGGGGAGACTGGCCGGGCCGGGCACAGGGACTCCGGGAAGCCCGCGGAGTAGGGGGCGGCCCAGGGATGGGGGAATGGGGCAGCAGAGGCCCGAGGAGCGGCCGGACAGGCGGCAGAAAGCCGGGGGAGCCGTCCTGAAGCCCGAGAAAAGTGGGATCGGCGGGGGAGGCTGAAGCCCGAGGACAGCGCCTGCCTTCTGGCAGCGGGGGCTGAGCGGGGCTGGAGAGTTGCGCGGGGAGAGGAGCGGGACGGCGCGTCTGTGGGCTGGTCCGGCCCGGCCGGGCCCGGCTGGGGGCGGGGGCGGGGCGGCCCCGAGGCCCAGGCTGACGAGCGATCCCCACAAGTGGCTGCCTCCAGCCGGGGGGTGCGGGGAAGGGGGCAGGAGTCCCAGGATGCACCGCGTGGGCCCGGCAACAGCTGGCGTGGGCAGGAGGAGACGAGCGGGGCCGGGGCCGGGGCCGGGGCCGGGGCCGGGGCCGGGGCCGGGGCCGGGGCCGGGGCCGGGGCGCGGGTGCGGAGGCTCAGGCGGAGCCGGAGCGCGGGACGCCCGACGCCCCCGGGACCTCGGCGCCCCGCGCCCGCCCCGCTGACTCGGGCCCGCTTGTCCGAGATTCGGCGCCTCGGGCCTCGGAGGGAGGAGGCTGGGGAGAGGCTGCGGCTCGGACCGGACTCGGGCCGCGGACACAGACCATGGCCCGGAGGAGGCGCGTTAAGGTGAGCCGCGCCGAACTCTCCCCCAAGCCCGGCCTCGCCAGGACGCGCGCAGGGAGGAGGGGACTGGGGTCTGGGGTGACCCCGCCTGCCCCGGCCCACGGGCAAGACCGGAGGTTCGGTGTGGATGAACGAGGGGAGTCCGCGGCCCTGGAGACTGGGAGGAAAGGGCGACTTGGGGGGACTGCCTCGTCCTAATTCGGGGTACACCTAGAAGATGCGAGCTGCGCAGGGGGAGTCTGCCCTGGTCCGAGCGTCCGTGTCAACAGATTGAAACAGCCCCATTTTAGCTCGGTTTTGGGGGGCAGCGCTCGCCCCAAAACCTCGCCCTCCGTCCAGTGGGTGGCAGGGCCAAGTGCCCCGCGAAAGGAAGAGCTGACGGCCCTTGTGTGCTCTCAAGTTTGCCAGGCTCTTTACATACATGCGGAGAAAATCCCGTCATGGGAGGCTGAGCCTGGAACTTCCCCTGCGAGCAGCGACTACTGGCCAGTTACCATATCACTATAGATCAGGAAAATGCAGCATCTTCACGTTAGGCAGAAAAACTGATTCTGTTTCTTCCAAACTGGTAAATTCTTTTCTTGGTGAAGATTTCTTATTCTTTATTCTTATTCTTTCATATTCATTTCCCTCTTCTTTGGGGACAGAGTAATGATGATAGATCAAATCTTTACAGGTAAGAAGCACTTTAGTGAAGTATAAGAAGATGACTTTAAAAAAAAGATGACTGTTTTGAAACCATATCTTTTTATTACAACATGTGAACATGTGGTGGTCCTGCCGAGATCACTGTACCTCTACTACTCTTATGCCAAGGTCTTATACGCTGAGGAGTCTGTGTTTCTGTCAATCCTCCTGGGACCTATTTTGGGCAGCATGACTCTGCTTTGCTGTCTGTAGCTGCCAACCTTTTCGTTGCACTTGGAAAAAGGGCTTTCTTGTAAGAAGAATCCTCTAGGTGTTCCCCTGGAATACTTATGTCAAATAATGGAAATAAACACTGAGAAGTATATAGAAAATGTACCTTGAAAAATATGATTTTTCTTTTTCTAAAGGAAAAGCCTTCATAGATGATTTTAAAATATGGCAGAAGTGAAGGAAGATGGTGCCGAGGATTATCCTGGGCCTGAGTCAGTCAATAAATAAACATTTTTTAAATGCCCATTAGTGGTGAGAATCTGTTGTAGTTCTTATGAGATAATGTCATTTTTCTATTTCTCTTTTACTAAGGCTCTAATTACTAATAGATCTATTTTTTAGTCACCCAATGGGTCTTTTTGTCTGTGGAGGGGGGGAGAGACACACACACACACGGGGAGGGGGGGAGAGAGAGAGAGAGAGAAGAGAGAGAGAGAGAGAGAGAGAGAGAGAGAGAGAGAGAGAGAGAGAGAGAGAGAATATGAATTATTATGGGGTTCTGGATTTTATTGTAATTAGGAAAAGATCCCCAGATGTCTTAGATGAATCTACTCAAGCAGCATCCTGAAATGTTGAAATAAAGATCACCTTTAAGATGCTTAAAATATACAATGAGAAGAAACTGCTTTGTAATATTTTTTTTTCTGATAGGGCTAATCTTGGTCTTTTAAAAATGTATCATGAGGGGCCGCTAGGTGGCGCAGTGGATAGAGCACCAGTCCTGGAGTCAGGAGTACCTGAATTCAAATCCGACCTCAAACACTTAATAATGACCTAGCTGTGTGGCCTTGGGCAAGCCACCTAACCCCATTGCCTTGCAAAAACCTAAAAACAAACAAAAACCCCAAAAATATATCATGAAAAAAAAAGAGGTAACTAAGTGGGGCAGTGGTTAGAGTGTTGAGCCTAGAGTTAAGAAGACCTGAGTTCCAATGTGACTTAGGTACTTCCTAGTCGAATGACACTAGACAGGTCACTGTTTGTTCACCTCTTTCCTTATCTGTAAAATGAGGATAATGAGAGTACCTACTTTTTTGGAATTAAATGATGAGAATTAAATGATGATAATTAAAGAGCATTTAGCATAATGTCTGACCACAGTTAAGTGCTATCTAAATGTTAGTTATGATTATGTTTCTGATTCCAGGTGTCTGTGACATTCGATGATGTGGCTGTGTATTTTTCAAAGACTGAATGGAAGAAGCTGGAATGGTCCCAGAAAGAACTTTATAAGCATGTGATGAGGACTAATTATGAAACTTTGATCTCTTTGGGTAAGAAAGTTTCTTTATACACTCTGAGGGTAACTCTCATGGAATCAACATAGATAGCTCACCAACTCTCAATAGATAGTGTGATTTTTTGGGGGTTTTTTTTCCGATAAGGCAGTGGGGTTAAGTGACTTGCCCAAGGTCACACAGGTAATTATTAGATATGTGAGGTCACATTTGAACTCAGGTCCTCCTGACTCCAGGGCCGGTGCTCTATCCACTGGGCCACCTAGTTGCCCCCTGATAGTGTGATTTTTTTTTTAAAACATATTTTTTCAATTTATAGATGAGCTTCTGTACCTTTATTTAAACTGTACCTTTACCTTTACTTTAATCTAGGATAAAGCATCTATTTTTAAAACCTTTTTTAAGGTACATTAAAATGTTTATATGTTTAAAGCAACCATTTTATGTCTACTTTGTCTTTGAAATCTAATTAGAGATTGTATTACTCATTTCACATCTTTGCAATTTTATATAAACAATTTTAATCTACACCAGATCTTAGACCTTTTTTAAAGCATTTAAATAAAAAGGTTAGATTTGGGGTTTTTTAAAGGATATATTTCTTTTATCCACTGCCAGTTGTGATGAGGGTAGATACACAGTGTCCTCAGAGAGCTGCAGTGAATGTACTGACAGAAACTCTCAGTCCCTTTCTTGTGTAGATGTTATCAGATGGCTGAAATGCTATTATAAGCATAATCTCTCCCCTTGTTCCTGTTTTTCTAAGTAAAGTCAATACTTATAGCTGGAAATCATGCTGAGGTGGGAGAAGGGCTTGGGGGTCCCTCAAGATATAGAGATAGCATCATGTTGGTGAAAGTAAACCTATGTATCTTAGGGAAGAGGGCAGAGCTTTCCCTGCTCCTGTGGTAAGGGAAGTGAAGGGAGGTTGCCTAGCAATGGGTTGGAGGCAGAGAAATATGGACAAAAAGACATAAGCAACAGTAGAATGGTCAGGAGAGATGATAAAAATAGTTAAAAGGGGGGCAGCTAGGTGGCGCAGTGGATAAAGCACCGGCCCTGGAGTCAGGAGTACCTGGGTTCAAATCTGGTCTCAGACACTTAATAATTACCTAGCTGTGTGGCCATGGGCAAGCCACTCAACCCCATTTGCCTTGCAAAAACCTAAAAAAAAAAATAGTTAAAAGGGGTTTGGGACTAATGATGAGAAAGAGTGGGGTGGAAGTGGGAAATGTGATATTCTTTTTTTTTTTAAATTGACCTGTTTCATTTTGGTACAATGATTCCTTCTTAATAAATAAATCCTATTCTCCCTGTACCTTTTCTTAAACAGAAGAGAACGAAGGAGGAAGGGAGAGAGAAAGGAAGAAAGGAAAGGAAAGAAGAGAAACAAGCTTCCCCCCCCCGTGTGTGTGTGTGTGTGTGTGTGTGTGTGTGTGTGTGTGTGTGCATTCCAGGATGCCACTTGAGTGTGTATGTACACACACACACACACACACACACACACAAATAAACCTTAGCTAATAGCATAATATACCTTTTTGGTGGATGGTGTTGAAAGGGACCTGATTAGAGAGATTGTTCAGTGCTTAGAATAGAAAGGATTCTATCTTGTTGACTTTAAAATTCATGCAAGTTCTGAAGCTATCAAAGAATGAATATGACATTGACCAGAATATGTTGGAGAAATGTGTGTTCTTGAGGACAAATGCTATTTCCTTTGTTTTTGTGACCCAGAAACTAGCCCCAAATCAGAGCTTAATAAATGTTTATTGCATAAAATTAATTTGCTTTTAAAATTAGAGTTGCAGGGCAGTTAGGTGGCGCAGTGGATATAGCACCAGCTCTGGAGTTATGAGGAGCTGAGTTCAAATTCAGCCTCAGACACTTAATAATTACGCAACTATGTGACCTTGGGCAATTCACTTAATCCTCTTGACATAAAAAAACCCCCAAAATACCAAAAACAAAATAGAGTTAGCATGAATATATTGGTACACATGATAACTTTGTTTTTGTCATTGGCCTCCTTGGAGATATATACCTAATAGTGAGATCATTGGATTAACTAGATTTGGGTTCTTGAGAGACTTTTCTCACATACTTCTATTGTTTCCTAGAATCATTGGTCAAATTTCTAGCAAAATTAGTGTTTCCATTTTCCTATAACTCCTCCAACAATGATCATTTCCATCTTTCACTATCCATGCCAATTTGACATATATAAGGTGAAACTCAAATGCTTAGTTTATATTTCAGTCATTCTTAACAATTTGAAGAATATATTGAAATAGTTGTACAGAGCACAAGGGCACTTCCTCCTAATTGAATTTATAAGATGAATCTAACAAATGGTTATCCCAGGTTATGACAGGTATCTACATCCTTAATACTGCAGTTCATAAATCCCCACCAAAGTGTTTACCTTTGATAGTCAGCTGGAAGACGCAATTAGCTCAAGACAAAAGTAAAAAAATTGTAACAAATATCTTCCCCATTTACTTGGACTAGAGAATATAGTAGATACTCATAAAGAACACAAATATAAAGGTATACGTGGAAGGAATTTCTATAATAATGATAGCATCTTTATAACTCTTTAAGGTTTGCAAAATGCTTTACAAATATTATCTGATTTTATTCTTTACAATAACTTGTGGAAGTAAAGTCTGTCTTTGTCCTCATTTGTACAGATGATGTAACTGAGGTAGAAGAGATTAAATGACTTGCTTAGGGACACATAGTGCTTTAAAATGGATTTGAGGGGTGCTAGGTGGCGCAGTGGATAAAGCACCGGCCCTGGAGTCAGGAGTACTTGGGTTCAAATCCGGTCTCAGACACTTAATTACCTAGCTGTGTGGCCTTGGGCAAGCCACTTAACCCCATTAATGGCCTTGCCAAAACCTAAAAAACAAAACAAAACAAAAATGGATTTGAATTCAGATCTTCCTGACTCCAGGGCTAGCATTTTATCTACTGGGCCACCTAGCTGCCTACATTTGATGTCACTTGATCTTCAAGTTAGCTATGTATAATTTATGCAAATTTTATAATGTGCTTCTTTGTTTCCATTTTTTTCTACCACAAAAAGAACTTCTGTGGACACATTGTTTTAGTAATCTACATAAGTAGACTTTTTTCTCTTTTTGAACTAATACCAAATACTTTTAATGTTTCCTGATTTATATTACAGACTGGGATCAGGTAAATTTAGGTATTTTTTTACTTTATTTTTCTTGAGAATCTAGATCTTTTGCTCTTTTACATGCAGTTTTTTATTACTGTGTCAAGTTTTATAAACTAATCCCTGGTAGTTTGTATAGCAAACAGTCTAAAATAATATCATATTACTAAGATAATATGATTTGTATTATATTGATATGGTCTAACTATGGTCCAATCTCTCTCTCATAATGAAGTCTTTGTTTCTGTCAAGTATTGAAATTTATAGGGGACTTTGTCTTATATCTCCTCCTAAATAGATTCATTATTGGGATCTCTGGGTATAGAGATGAAGCATTGCATAATTTTTTAACCTAATTCCAAATTGTTTTTGAGTCAATAATTGGGCCAATGTATTAATGTATCTTTCCTAGCCTCTCCAGAATTGACAGTATCCTTCTTTTAACATCTATATTACTTTGATTGGAATGAAATGTAATCTTGCATTTCTCTAATTATTGAGAATTTTTCCATGTGATTGTTGATAGTTTGCTATCAGTTTCTTCTTTAGAAAACTATTCCATGCAGTTTTACCACTTTTCTATTGGATAATAGTTTCAGGTCTTAAACCTTTCTATTATTTCTCTCTGCATATTAGATATTTATCACAGGTATGTTATAAAGTTTTTTTCCTGACTCAATATCTCTTTATACTTCATTGTGTTCATGTTAAAGCTTTTTAATTTATAAAACTGATGATTTTATTTTTTATGATCACTGTTAATGTTTCAAATTCTTCTATAGCAATCAGTCTGAAAGATACTTCCTTCCATTGTTCTTTGCTTTTTCATGTGACCTTTTACATCTAAGTGGATTACCTATTTGGAGTTTATTGTGATAAATAGTTAGATACTGGTATAAACCCTTTTCCTGCCTAATGATTTCCAATTTCTCCCTAAGTTTTTTCCTTTTTCTTTTTTTTTTTAATAGAGACTCCTACTTAATATCTTTTATTTTGGTGTATTAAATCCTATGCTATTGTGTTTGATACATTTGGATTGCAGTATCATAAAAAGAGAACTAGAATAAAACTTGCATATACTGTAGTCTTGTCTCACTTACAGAAAAGGAAACTAAGACCCAGTTTCCAATGACTTAGTAATAAGTGGCAGAATTATGATTTGTCCTCAGTTGTCTGATTTCAAGACCAACACTCTCCACTTCAACATATTCTTCTACTAATCTACAAGAATAGACTCTTTTCTTTTTTTAAACAATGCTAAATATTTTTAATGTTTGTTGCTTCATATTATAGATTGAAATCAGATAAATTTAGGTTTTCCCCCCTTATTTTTCTTGAGAATATAGACCTTTTGCTCTTTCACATTAATTTTTTTATTATTATGTTAATTTTTATAAATTAACCTCTGATATTTTTGTAGCAAGAAATATATATATTTACTTAGATAATACCAGAATTTGTATTATAATATGATTCAACTATAAGGAGTCTTATAATGATGTCTTTAGTTCTATCAAGTGTTTTATAGTTGCATTTAAGATTTGATGTGTCCTGGTAGATTAACTCCCAGATATTTTATAACTATTTTCAGATTGATTTCTCTATCATTGCTTCTTTTTTGTAAGTAAAAGCAGATGATTTTGTTTTGCTGGTCAGATCTCTCAAAGACAGATTTTCTTTTTTTAGGTTTTTGGCAAAGCAATAGGGTTAAGTGACTTGCCCAAGGCCACACAGCCAGGTAATTATTAAGTGTCTGAGGTTGGATTTGAGCTCAGGTACTCCTGACTCCAGGGCCAGTGCTCTGTCCACTGCGCCACCTAGCCACCACCTAGCTGCCCCCTTTCCAAGATAGATTTTACTAATATATAAACACTTTTTTTGGAGAAAGAGTTTGTGACTGAATTCCGTTAGCTATTTGGGAAAGCCTTCTGACTTCAAGAAATGTCCAACTCACATTCTATGGAAACTATGAAGTAAAAAGAATTAGAAATACAGTAGTTACTTAATAAATATTTATTGATAGCTTGAAATTCCTAAGCAATGAAAAAAATAAAAAGAACCTAGTTTGTTAGGATTTTATAATGATTTATCAGGGTTTTATCAAGGTTAATGTCATACTTTAGGAAAGATTTTTCTTCTCAGAAAAGATGGCTCCTTTCAGTTTAGGCTATATTAAATAAGAGGGACATTACTTATTTTGCTTTGATCCATGATAAATTAATTAAATTTTATTAATAATTAGATTTTAGTTATAAAAAGGACATTCTCTCTATTGATCTTGTATGAACTTCTTTGGAGCATTAAGTACACTTCCTATTTTCATTAAATTCTCAATTCAAGTAAGGAAAAGGAAACAAAGATTCCAGATCAAGGATATTGTCATATTTTTTATAATGCAATTGAAATCTTAGTTGTTTGTATTGGTTTCCATGTTATTAATCATCTCAATTAGTTTCTTCACTGATTCTTTTCTGTTTTCTAATTCAATCATTATATAGTCTGTATATAAACATTTATCTCTTTTTTCCCAGTATTTATTTTCCTTTTTTCTTGTCTTATTGCTGTAATTAATATTTCTAGAACCATGTCAGATAAGAGGGAAAAGAGGAGATCCCCTTCCCTATCCCTATAATTCTTGACAAATACTTCAATTGTTTCTTGTTGCAAGAAACTCTTGGTCTTAGATGCATAGTTTTGATCATTTTAAAGAGAGGCCCTTCCATGAAAATACATTTTAGGATAATTTTACATAGCTGCTTTATTTTATTGTAAGTTTCTTTTTCCTCATACGATACTGATACAGTTCTCTAAGACTATAAGTTTTAGAATTTTAATTGATCTATATTAGTAGAGTACATTTCTACAACAAGATCACTGATCTCGAGTGGGGAAGACTATACTAATTATTTTCTGATAGATTATATTGCTTTCCTGATATTTAAATACTCCAGAGTACAACCCCTTAAAATTTAAATAAGAAATATTTGACAAAATAAATAAAAATACAATAGAACATAGATAACTTTAATATTCAGTTTCCTAAGAAACAGCCAGAGGGATCTTTACAAATTGTTTAATGACCTCTAGTCTCTATTTTGAGTTTGACAGCATTTATATAGTCCATTTTTAACCTCTTTCTCTGCTGGATTGATCCCTGACTTGGGTATTTGCATTTATCTCTTTTTTTTTTAAGATTTTTTTTTCAAGGCAATGGGGTTAAGTGGCTTGCCCAAGGCCACACAGCTAGGTAATTATTAAGTGTCTGAGGTCGGATTTGAACCCAGGTACTCCTAACTCCAAGGCTGGTGCTCTATTCACTGCGCTACCTAGCTGCCCCAATGCATTTATCTCTTTAAAAAGATTTGGTAGATTTATTTCTCAGTTACTGAGAATAGTGTTTTTTTGGTTTGTTTTTAGTAGTATAGTTATTAACTGTTCTTAAACATTTGATAGAATATTTATTGTAAATCTCTGGTTTAGGATTCTTTGTTTTTATAATTGTTCCTGGATGACTTCTCAGATTTCTCTTTCTGAGGTTTGATTATTTAAGTTCTCTTTCTTGTTTTACTAATTTGGTTAAGTTATATTTTTGAGGATACTGGGGAACAAAATATTGGTGGAAGTGGTAGGTATGAAGTTACCCTCCCTCCCCTTCCTCTTCCCTTCTTATTTCCTCCCCCAACCTAGGAGGATCTTGGAGTCAGAAGGATGGGTGTTCGAAACCAGCCTCAGACACTTGATACTTACTAGCTGTGTGACCTTGGGCAAGTCACTTAACCCTGGTTGCCTCACATCTGGCTACTGGACCCAGATGACTCTGGAGGAGAAAATGAGGCTGGTGACACACCACCTAGCCGTGGCCCCCCCCCCCCCCCCCCGTCTAAATTTTTGAAAAGTTTCTTGTAGGGGCGGCTAGGTGGCACAGTGGGGCAGCTAGGTGGCACAGTGGATAGAGCACCGGCCTTGGAGTCAAGAGTACCTGGGTTCAAATTTGACCTCAGACATTTAATAATTACCTAGCCGTGTGGCCTTGGGCAAGCCACTTAACCCCACTGCCTTGAAAAAAAATCTTTAAAAAAAAGTTTCTTACATGTGGCAAATAGTTAGATTTTATTTCCTTTCATTTTCCAAGAAGTTTAACCCCTTTACACCTAATATTGTAATTTTTAAGTTTGTGCTCCTTTTTATTTAATTCTTTTGTATTGATTTTACAGCATCCCACTCCTGCTTTTTGTCTGAGATCAGTACTTGATCTCTGTGCTTGATTTTGTTTATTAATTTGATTCCAGTCTCCTTCCCAACAAGATTCTATTCTCTACCTCTTGTATATTCACTTGTCCCAGGTTCCTTCAGTTGAAAGTAATTGTGATTTTCTTTTTCTTTTTTTTTGGGGGGGGGGAATGAAGGAATCCAGTAGATAGAATGCTAGTCCTGGAGTCAGGAAGACCTGTATTCAAATCCATTTTAAAGCACTAGCTATGTGTCCTTAAGCAAGTCATTTAATTCCTTCTACCTTAGTTACATCATCTGTACAAATGAGGACAAACATAGCATTTCCTTTCACTGGTTGTTGTAAAGAATAAAATCAGATAATATTTGTAAAGCACTTTGCAAACCTTAAAGAGTTATAAAGATATTATCATTATTATAGAAATTCCTTCCATGTATACCTTTATATTTGTGTTCTTTATGAGTGTCTCCTATAATCCCTAGTCCAAGTAAATGGGGAAGATATTTGTTAAAATTTTTTTACTTACTTTCCAAAAGATTTTTTTCTTTCAGTCTAAATAAGATCAGAATCCTCCTGCCAGTTCTTTTACATTTTCTCTCCATTTCTACCCCAGTCACTTAGCATGAGTAGCATTCATTTGTTATGCCTTTTTCTGGCAACTTCTTATTTCACCCTTCATTATTTCTTTTTCCTTATAAGTTCTTGAATCTAGTGTACCATTTATACATTGCAATTAAGATTGAAATTATCTTAATAATCTAGTATTAGCTATACCATTCAACTAAAATCTAAATGACTTATACAAGTGGTTTATTGGAGGTAGGCTCCTGGTAGGGTACCACTGGTGTATGTGGCACACTTCATTAAGGGTGTAACCTCAGAAAATTTTTTTAAAAGGTTTAAAAGACAAACATTTATTGATTTCTCAATCACACAAGTCATTATTTTTATTAAGTAAACTAAAACTTAACTAAACTTAATGTTTTAAAATTGCTTTGATTTCCATTTTTTTGCTATCAGCTTGGATGGATGGGTTGCTTTTTTTCCCAATGTATTTTGTGTTTTTATTATCTTTTTTTTTTAGCAAGGCAATGGGGCTAAGTGACTTGCCCAAGGTCACACGGCTAGGTAATTATTAAATGTCTGAGGCCAGATTTGAACTCAGGTACTCCTGACTCCAGAGCCAGTGATCTCTCCACTGTACCACCTAGATGCCCCTTTGGATGGGTTTCTTTGCTAAAATATTAAATCAAACCCAAAAAACCTTCACTCCTGATTTTGTACATATTTATTCTTATCCATCCCAAATTTGTCCATTTTTTCTACATCTATTCCTATCCTTTGTAAGCAATAAGTATAAGTAAGTATAAATTAGTAAGCAATAGCATTTAGAGAACACTTTTACCATATTTCATTTTATCCTCTCATCAATACTTAGAGGTAGATACTGCTGAACCCAAAGAGCAATACAGAGACCAGAATTTGATAAGTTTGGAGATCTTTAATTTTCCAAGGACTGCCTGGGGATGAAGAGTACCCAAATCAGACAGTACCTGAGTGTTCAAGGGATAGGGTTTTTATAGTGTTTTGAGGGGGGTTACTGAGAGCAAGCAGGACACAGAAGCAAAGACAGCAGTTAGATTTATTTTCTTGTCATACTACTACAAATATATGTAAATATATGGTTAAGTATAGATAAGGGACTAGACAGAATGGGAAAGGGAAAGGGTCATGGTCTTTGTGTTGTCTTAACACATTTCCTGAGATGGAGGCAGTCACATATTCACAGGCTTCCCACAGGTTTGAGGGAGTGAAATTTACTATCTTATGGTTCCAGTTGCATCTGGGGAAGGGGAGGCAATCCTGAGAGGAAGCAGGAATTTGACAGATATAACAAGATAATTAAGCTAACAAGGATGCTTTGTGAATCTTAGACAAATTTATGTTATATCTGTGACCCCCAGAGTCAAGCATTTGGATCCTGTCAGATTATTTTCAGACCCAAAGGCACCTAGCCAAACAGAAAGGTATCAAGGACCCCTTCTATAGAGGGATTACACAAATATTGATATTGTACTTCAATACTAATATTATTCCTATCTTATAGACTTGGACATACAGAAGGTAAATGACTTAAGTTTATGAGACTGAATTTAAACTCAGATCTTCCTGACTTTCAGTCTAACACTCTGTCTTCTACTCCACCTTGACTGCCTTTAAGTTCACTTAAGTGTAATAAACTTAGAGAAATATTGTTTCTGTGAAATTGTCTCCCGTCTGAGTCCTTACAAAATGTGCTAAATGCCTCTTTGTTCTCTCTGTGTAGATTATACTATTCCCAAGCCAGACTTAATATCCTATATTGAACAAGGAAAGGAGCCAATCTTTAAGAATCTGGCAAATTTGGGGACAAGTGTGAGAACGATCCAATCTTGCAGTGATGAGCCTAACTCCAACAGCACTGAAGAAAAGCACTCTGGCAATGATGAGCCATGTAACTCTGACAGCATTGAGGAAGAACAATCTGGTAATGATGAGCTATGTAATTCCAACAATGCTGAGAAACAACAATCTGTCCCTGGTAAGTGGGAAGGAATTATGACCTTGTGGCAAAAGATTTAAAATGAAAAAGAAAGAAAGCAATTCAGCAAAATTAATCAAGATCTGAGAGTATCTTTAATCTATATTTTTTGCAATGAAGAGAAAGAGAAGGATTTTCTCTATATTTCATTGCCAAGCCTGGTCATTATAAATGTAATGTTCAATTTCAGGGTTGTTTGTTTTTGTATTTTTTTCTTTCCATATTCATTGTTGTGGTTTTGTATGTTGTTTTCTGATTCTACTTAAGTCCTCCCATGCTCCTCTATTTTCTTCATATTCTCCATTTCTCACAACAGCTTAATATTCCATAATATTCATATGCCACAATCTGTTTAGCTGCACCTCCAGTTAATAAGCATTATTTTGTTTTTAGTTCTTTATTATTCAGTTCAAGTCAATAAACATTCATTAAGTGCCTAACTATGGGTTGGGCACAGTGCTAAGCACTAAGACCACAAATAGGGAAAAAAAAGTATCTCCCCTTAAGGAGTTTACAATCTAATCAAGGAAGACCACACTCAAAAGGAAGCTTTAAAGTGACAGAGAGGGTAGGGGAAGGGGATGGATGGCCACCAGGAGTTGCCCACGACTGGGGTATCTTGTTCTGTCAAACAGTACACAAAAAATGTAGATCATAACAAGTGCTGCTTTGAATATTCTGGTGTATATGAAAACTTTCTTTTTTTCTCTCTGATCTCCATGGGGGATTTGCCTACCAACCTATTAATGTTTCCTTCCCCTGGCAGACCCTCTAACCATGACTTATTTCTATCTTTTTATTATCTTTGTCGATTTGGTGGTGGTTAAATGAAACTTCAGAGTAGATTTGCTTTTTATTTATTATTATTAGTGATTTGGAATAATCTTTCATTGGCTTTCAATTCTCTTAAGAAACTGTTCATATCCTTTGACAATTTATCCATTGGAGAATAGTTCATGGTTTTATTTCTTATGTATCTCCAGTGTTAGATCCATTATAGATTAGACATGAATAAGAATTGTACCTTTGTTCTTTCTTTCAGGAAAGCAGAGAGCTAGGCAGCTACAAGCAAAGAAATGCCATTTTCATGGTCCTCAAAACCAAAACTTAACTGAATCTTCATCACTTAAAGCAAGTGTTCTCTGTAGACCTGTCCACAGAAACACCTTGAAAGATCTCTTCTCCCCAAACAAAGAACCTTCAATTCCAGCAACTAATAGATCCACTGAGAGGATAGAAGAACACCTAGGGACTGTCAACTGCCGCAAAATCCCCTCTGGGCATAGATTCTATCCCTGCCATGTGTGTGGGAAAAGCTTCCAGTTCAAAGGTCACTTGGTAAAACACCAAAGGAACCACACAAACAACCAATGCCAGTGTCCAAAATGCAAGAAGAAGTTCAGCAGGCAATCTGACCATAGACAGAAAGGAAAGAACAAAAAAAAGAGAAGGAACAGAAAAAGAATCTATGAGTGCAGTGAATGTGGTAAGAGCTATGGCTTGAAGAAGAACCTGAATGCCCATCAGCGTAAGCACAATAAGGAGGATTTCCTTCAGGGATCTGAAAGGAATGAGAACTTCACTCGCAAGGTCAATCCAAGGAGGTCTTCACGCACACTCAGCCGGGCAAGAGTCTTCACTTGTAGGGAGTGTGGGAGCAGCTTCTGCCAGGAGTCCTACCTGCGAACCCATCTAAGCCTGCATAAGGAGGAAAAGCTGTTTATCTGTGGTGAGTGTAACAAGTGCTTTTCTTATCAGTACAAGTTCATTGAACACATCAGGGTCCACACTGGAGAGAAGCCCTTCCAGTGTACCAGCTGTGGAAAGAGCTTCCGCCTGAAGGTCAATTTGAAGATCCACAAGAGCCTGCATAATGGGGTCAATCCTTACCGCTGCAGTGAGTGTAAAAAGACCTTTGCTCACAAATCAAGCCTTGTTAAACATGTCAGAAGACTTCATAGACTAGATAGGCCTTTTAAGTGTCCCGAGTGTGACAAGACCTTCAAAAGGAAGACCACCATGAGACTCCATTATGGCCTCCACAAAGGGGAAAGACCATTCCCTTGCTCACAGTGTGACAAATGCTTCAGCCAACAAATTAAACTCATTGAACACATGAGAGTTCACACTGGGGAGAAACCTTACCCATGTCCTGAATGTGGTAAAAAATTTCGCCTGAGGAGAATTATGGTTGCCCACCAAAGCGAACACAGTGGGATGAAGTCCTTCATCTGTGGGGAATGTGGCAAGAGATTCCTTATGCAGTACATGCTCACAGAACACTTCAGGGTCCACAGTGGGGAGAAGCCTTTCCAGTGTGGTGAATGTGGCAAGAACTTTACCCGGAGAACCAACTTGAATGCCCACATGCGGATCCATACTGGACAAAAGCCATTCTCCTGTAGCCAGTGTGGCAAATGTTTCCCTCATCATTCTAAGCTCGCTCAGCACCTTCACGTGCACAACAAGGAAAAAACCTTCCAGTGTCCTGAATGTGACAAAAGCTTTCGCCAGAATAGAAGTCTGAAGGCCCACATGAGCCACCATAATGGGGAGAAGCCTTTCACTTGCAAAGAGTGTGGCAAAAGCTTTGCCTTGCAGCATGTCTTCAAAGAACACATCCGAGTTCACAGTGGGGAAAAGCCCTTCCAGTGTCCTGAATGTAACAAGTGCTTCTATCGGAAGGCTACCATGAAGGTCCATCAGAGCAGACATAAACAGCAGAAGTCATATCCGTGTCCCAAGTGTGAAAAATGTTTTTCCCAGCGTGGTGAACTCACTGAACATGCTAAATCTCACCAAAAAAAGGAGGCCTTCCAGTGTTCTGAGTGTGATAAGAGCTTCTCCCAGGAGAAATCTCTGAAGGTCCATGAGAACCTGCACAAAGCAGGAAATACACTCTCCTGTGATAAATGTGGTAAGAATTTTACCCGGAAGTGTGAGCTAAGTAGACACATCAACAATCACACTAGGAAGAAGTCCTTCCAGTGTCCTGATTGTAAAAAGAGCTTTGTCCATAAGTCATCCTTGAGGGCACACCACCATGTACATAAGAAGGAAAGACCATTCTTATGTTCTGATTGTGGCAAGAGCTTTGCTTATGTGGGTGCATTCAATACCCATACTGCAGCCCATGCTAAGGAGAGAACCAAGAGTTCTAGGCCTGAAAAGAGTTCCAGGTCAAAGGTAGTACCCAATAGTTCCAGTTCTTTGGACCATCATTAGAGTTAATTCTAGGTATAATTCGATAACTTGATGGGAAGCTATAGCAGGATGCAGTCCAGCCAGATGGGTGGATGGTTCAGAAGAAATAGAGGGTTGAGGGGTTCCAAGAATCTGAGAGACCTTCTAAAGCCTTACATTGAAGCCTTTTTTTTTTTGCCCCTTCCTAAGAATGTCCTTTCATTTGCATTTACAGTGCTCTTATTGACTGCTTTAGTGCCTTCTAAAGGTATAAACAAGTCTATACCTTTTGATCCTTCTTTCTTCCTCTCCTCCAGGGATTTCATATTCTTATACACAGAAAACATTTTTAAAAAGACCATGAATAAAGACATGTGAAGAAGTTTAAATTCTCCTTCTAGCTTAACTTAGTCTCAATTTCTCTTTCCCAGAATTCTTTGATAAAACTTAACAGGATCTTTCCTATAAAGTTAATAATTTCTAATAGAGTGCAGTTTTCTGGCAGATAGCTGTTTGAATAAAACAGTAAATCCAGTTTTTAGGATAATTATCCTCTTAAATCTTGATAATTTCCTATTAAATCTTTTATTTTGCCAGAAAATGACATTGTTGGTGACAACAATAGGCTTTATATTTAACCCCACTTTATTTCCTGAGATATTTATTACTTCTTAACAAGCTGTTAGGATAGCTAAATAAAATCCCAGATGAAAATAATTCAGTAAAACTTTGACTACTTTTTGTTTTTGTCGAAACTCAATACTAGGGTGGCTAGGTGGTGTAGTGGATAAAGCACCGGCCCTGGAGTCAGGAGTACCTGGGTTCAAATCCTGTCTGAGACACTTAATAATTACCTAGCTGTGTGGCCTTGGGCAAGCCACTTAACCCCGTTTGCCTTGCAAAAAAAAAAACCTCAGCACTAGGTTTTTTTGTATACCTTGTGGCGTAAACTACCTTGCAAGAGTTGTTTTTTGCTGTTTTTTATATGGTAAGTGAGCTTAAGTAACACACATAGTTATGTGTCTTATGGGGCTATATTACAGTCTGTAGAGAAATTTACTTAAGAAAGAACAAGTAAGGCTTTAGTTCACTTTTGAACATTCTCAAAAGACTTATAACTTTCTGTCACTTGCTGTGTTATTCTAGACTAGGAGAAATTTAGCATCTTCCTTCTGATTTTTAATCCCTAGATGATTTATCTATATGTTTGTGTGCATGTACAAACATATACCTATAGATATAGATATATTTAGATAGATTTATTTCCATATATATATAGTAAATGATGATTAATTCATCAACCCTTTTTAAACATTTGCTTCTGGGGTTTCTTTGAAACACAAAGTATGAGCTGGAAAAATTTTTCTTAATCTACCACTTTTTAATTATTTGCCTTTTTAAGCTCAAAATTACTAATAAAGCTAACTTCAGATTGATAACTAAAGATTACACATTACTCTTCCTCATAAACTTAAATTTGGCCTCTGCTTTTTTATTATTAAAAGGCTAAACATCTTTTTCGTCCCTATGACTATCTTAAAACAAAATAGCGCAGAACTATTTTAAGAATTTTAGCAGTGGTACAAAAATATAAATAACACATTATGAATTTCATTAGGAAGATCAGAAAAGTTGTATTTGGGCCAAACTAGAAATCACCTGCAAAGTTTTCAACAAATATTTATTGAATGCCTACTATATACAAGGACTACTGTTAGGTAATGTGAAAATTTTAAAAGAGCTTCTGCCATTGACCATTGTAAAATGAGAAGGGTCCCTTTAGATCAGTGATTCCCAAACATTTTAGTTTCAAGACTCTTTTATCCTCTAGGACCTCCCTTCACCCCAATAAGCTTTTGGTTATGTGACTAATATCTGTTGCTACATACTGGAATAGAAATTAAATTGCCATAGTATTATTATGAAAGTAGTTTTGACTTTAAGAATCTCCAAGGAGTAGCTAGGTGGCGCAGTGGATAGAGCACAGGCCCTGCAGTCAGGAGTACCTGGGTTCAAATCCAGCCTCAGACACTTAATAATTACCTAGCTGTGTGACCCTGGGCAAGCACTTAATCCCATTTGCCTTGCAAAAACCTAAAAAAAAAAGAATCTCCAACATCTAGAAGCACTGGAACACAATTTGAACCACTGCTTTATAGCTTTACATGATCTCTAAGTTCCCTTTCCAGCCCTAAATCTGTGATCCTATAATTATGCCTTGGAGAATTTTTTTTTAAAACCAAAGTGACAATTATAATTTCAGAAAATACAATAAAAATAAATTTAGTTAAGAGAAAAGAAACTGCTATATGCTTAAAAAACATTATAGATAATGAATGATATCGCTTCTGAGTATTTAAAGAAAAAGGTAAATGAATTATAAGTCTTCAATAGTAAGATAGTAATTTTTGGAGACCTTTCAGATTTAGGAAACAAATAAGGAATAAATTAAAGACATGAACGAATATTTTCTTTCAAAAACTAGACACAATAGCTATTTGGAGATTGAAAATGATAATCTTAAGGAATATACTTGTTTTTCAGCATTACACATCTCTGGCAAAATTAATTGTGATAGGGCAAAGGAACTCATAAATAAATGTAGGTAAAACCAAGTGGATGAAGAATTCCTATTGTTCAAACTAGTATATACAATTATAAGGAAAACCTATAAACCTTGTCCATCCAGCTGGAACAAATATCACACATGGACCATTGAAAAGGAAGCAAAGAACAAGTTGGATGGTTGTTGGGGAAATCACAAAGTTTTAATGACTCAAAACTTCTCACTGAAACAGATGCATTCCTCAAGTGATGATGTTTGGTTGAGAGTCATGAACATTTACAATCTCTAAAGAATTGAGTTGAGCATGACTTAAAGAGCAGTGAGAGAAACACAGTGGACGTGAGTAAGATGCAACATATTATGAACCAGGTTTTACACAAGGGAAGTGTAAAGTGTAACATGTCATCAAAGAAATATACGATCATATAAAAGATGAGCCAGAGACTATTTTGTATCCATAAAATGGGAAGAGAATACAAAGAAGGCCCCCCCAGCCTTGTGATCTACTATTGTTTAGCCCTCAAGTCAGGAAGACCTGAGTTCAAATTTGACCTCAGACACTTAATACTTACTTAGCTGTGTGACCTTGGGCAAGTCACTTAACCACATTACCTTGCAGAAAAAAAAATTTAAAAAGGGATTTACTACTGTACAATCAGATCAGGGTTTTATGAGTTTTTCATGCTTTGGTAGTGAAGCTATATATCGATGTTTGCCTTATATGTGCATGTTCCCTCTTGTTAATTTTGTTTGGAGGTAATTGTCTCTTTTTCCAATAATTTGGTATGATCTGAAGGACATCAAAGATCAATGGGTATTTGAATTATAGCTCTTTTACTTTCCATTTGTATGCCATATTTATGTTCATTCCTGTGCCTCATTTGTGTGCTATCATTTATAAGAGGGTTGAACCTCTAAGGTCCTTTTAGTCCTAAACTTTATGATTCTATAAGTTTGGAAAGGAAGAATTTCATTGAGGGAATTTTCTGAATATTTTGAATAAATTGGGAATAAAATATTTTTTTCATTTTGTTGTAATTAAACATAAAATCTCATATTAGAAAATTTTATCAGACTTTTCTCCCAATGAGTAGCCAATATTGTATTAGCTGAGAAGAATTATGTAGGCCACTATCAATTTATGTATCATTTTATGAGTTTGTGTGAAGAATTTTTTGCACATAAGAAATCAAAGGACAGCTGAATTTGTCTCAGTATTTTGTGTTTTTATTTTATTTCTTAAATAGGCATGATTTTGATATTAGTTTGATAGTTCAAAAAGTTTAATAGGCTACAAAATGGTCTTTAGTTTACTAATTAGAGCTATTTCATGTTTTCTTATCTGTTTTGCATTTTAATTTTATTTCTTCTATAGTAGATATGATTTTTATTTGATGTTAATTTGATAATCACAAATATTAATTAGATAGAAAATGGTTTTTGATTTACTAATTAGAGCTATTAAACCATTTTTTGTAATTCAAATTTATATCAGTGACATAATGGTAACATTGTCATTGATAAGAGAAGTTCCCCTGTGTAAGGATGGAAATTCAGGGAATGATTTGAGTATTTATATCACTGATGCAAGGAAAGAAATGATAACAGTAGCTCTATTTTGTTCTAAATTTAAAAAGAAATTGAAATGTCAATCCCATAACCCAGAAGAATAGGGTGTGGAAAGGGATTAGAATGCTGGGAGCCAAGAGACAAGAGGTAGTATGTTTGCTTCCCCTGCATTTGCTTGTTTACCAGTAGTTTGTTTTACCAAGTAAAGTTCTATTTAAAAATCAAAGGAGAGCTTCTAATTGTTTTATCCTCCATCACAAGTGATATTTTTAATGTAATTATTTTTGTTCATGAGCCTCAGAAAATCAAAGATCTCTCAACATTGAATTGTGATTTTATTTTTCTTTTTCCAGAAAAGCAATTGCTGCATTTGTCATGTGGCTGTGAAATCAGTTCTTGGTATAAGCTCTGTCTTTGATTTTTTTTCTTATACCTCCACATTCCTGCCTTTTCTCTTTCCTTCTATTTAGAACTGAGTTTTAATCTTTAGTCAAAAGTTTAAATTCAAGTTGATTCTAAAACCTGTGGACTTGTAAGGGGGGAAAGACACATCTTTATTTCAAAATAATTGGTTTCCTTTGAAGTCCTATGTATTTATTTTATGTAATTAAAAATATTATTCCAAGAAGGGATCCATAGGCTTCATCAGATTGCCAAAGGGATTCATGACAGGAAAAAATTTACAAGTCTGTGGTTTAGACCATTAAGTAGGGAGAAAATTGGATTTTTGTTGTTTTGGGGGCGATTTTTTTAATGTGATAGGCAATCATTTTTAGGTGGGAACATTTGACTTTCCTAATCACATGTGCCAGTCTAAGTGCAGTACTTGTTCAGAGTAAATTATTTTTTTAAACCTAGACTAATAATATGCAGATCTAGTTGGAACTATCCAATCTCTTAAAAGTTTTGAAAAATTAAGTAGATAATAGGACGATATACTATATCTTTGCAGGCAGGAAGATCTAAGACTAAATATATTTACTCAAAAGACTGGAAAAATAGGGAAAACTATGCTTGGGAATCTAGTTTCACAGCCGAAGATACAGTGTTTTCAGCCAAATTATACAAAGACGTGCCAAATTATGGAAGAAATGTGAAAAGTTTACAGAAAGTTTGTCATATGGAACTGAACTGAAAAGGAGCTTTGGGTCCCTTTGGCTTCCTTTGGCTTTATGGAGAGTGTGTACACATATGGAATGATTGCTCACCTAATTCAGAGATGTGTACAGATTTGCAAGAAAAACAGAAATGCATTGGGTAAAAGTAAGGAATGAATGGCAGGCCCTAACAACATATCCAGAACTTAGGAAATGTGATTTGAAGATAAAAAACTGTATGCAAAGTATTGATCAATAGTGCCTTACAGAGAAAGTAAGAAATTAAGTTGACTGGGAGAGAAAAATGCACTAACTTGAACTAACAGTGTCACCAGAGTTGCAAGCAATTTGTCATCAACTAGAAATTTAGAAAATTTAGAAAATTGAGCAGATGGAGGCAGTCAGGAAACAAAAAATAGAATCAGGAGAGATTAAATGAGGAATTGAGTCAGCACAGTATAGACTTGAAATGCAGTTGAAGAAGCTAGTAAGGTGGTCCTGAAAATGCCCTGGAACACCAAAAGAAAACCATATGCAATATAAGACTTAAGCAGATAAATATACAAAGCAATTGAACATTTCCAGGGTTCATTTAATTGATCAGGATCTCAATCAGTCAATCACTTAACAAGCATAAATGTCTTCGGGGAAGCTAGGTGGAGCAGTAGATAGAGTACCAGTGCTGGAGTCAGGAGGACCTGAGTTCAAATGTGGCCTCAGACACTTTAATAATTGCCTAACTGTGTGACCTTGGGCAAGACACTTAACCCCCTTGACTTGAAAAAACCAAAAATTTCTTCTATGTACCAGTCATTACTCTAGGTGTTAGGGATACCAAAAAGAAAAGTCTATTAAGGGAGACCTTCCGACACATACACATATGGATAGTTGTATAACCTAAATGTATGTATACACATGTATGTGTGTATATATGCACATATGTATATATACATATATAGAGAGAGATGTACACACAGAATTGATATCTACATGTATTAGGACTATGCCTATCATTTCATTGGCATAGGTAATTTCTAGATGAGGAAATTGCCTTTATTAATGCAGATCAACATCTTATCTACAGAGAATGCTACTGGTATTGTAAAGGTAGAAATGACAAGATTTGTTAACTGACTGGATAAACAATGTGAGAAGTCAGAAGTTGAAAATAACACCAAAGTTACAGATTTGAGAAATTAGAATAATGAGGCTCTAAAATAGAAATGGGGAAAACCAAAAGAAGTAAGTTTGGAAGGAAAAATGAGTTCTGTTTTGCACATCCTGAATTAGATTTGTCTTTTGAAATGTCGAATAGACGGTGAATTGATATTACTCATGATGGTCTCAGTTTTTGATACATCCACAGAAGAAAAGTAACTGAAGGTTTGTTCTCTGCTTGTTTAAAAATTGATACAAAGTTCACCTAGAGTGGGGAGAAAACAATAACCCAAACTAGTAGCTCTTAAGCAGCTTTGCATTTTGATCACTGAACTAAGATGTAATGTACTCAGCCCTATATAGACTGCATATAAAGACAGTGATGTTTGTATTACTATATACATATATATATATATTTCTACGGCAACATTTTGGCTTATTAAATGTTTAATATATATTTGTACTTATAGATACAGGTAGATCTATTTACATTTAAATATATAGAAAGTATAGTATACATATGTACTTTTGTATACCTATTGCCTTCCTGAACTTTTTAAGAAACCAGATAATGCCAGGCCTATCCATAGGTCCCTGTAGTTAGTATATGAGACAATCTATGTTCAATAAATAGCCATCTTCACATGTGTGTGGTGAATGATCTATTTCCTAGGCTAACCACAAGCCAGGCCAACACTCTCCATCAATTCTCACCCCTTCTCACATAGTGATATCCAAAGATCAGAGCCAGGAGAAAAAATTGCACTTACCTTATCACTTAAAATATTGGCAAACCCAGAATGGGAAACAAAAAGTCAAAGCTAGCACCCTAAAGAAGTGACCCCCTAGTACAAAATCATAAAGACAAGAGTTATTATGTATGTTATCTAACATGTTCTGTGCCTTGGGTCATGTTTCAACTTAATTAAGGACCAGTCACTGTGGATGTGTCTTTGATGTGTTGATGAATTAAAATAAAGACATGTAAATATAAGTATTGCTTTCATTTCTAAGTTGATGGGGGTATATGGTTTTTTTTTTATTGAAGTATACAATAGAAATTGGAAAGTCATTCCCAATAATTTTATGTCCACCTACCACAAAACTAAAGCCACTCTTGACAACTATGTTGAAGCAAACTTACCAAGGTTCAAGGATACCAAGATCCAGTGTAAGACATGGAACCTGGGAAGCAGCATAGATCTTTAGACAGCTTGTATGAACTGGCAAGAGTCGATTGTTAAATATTCAAGGTGAATATTTCCATCTTAGAAATTGGCAAATGCTACAAGTTGATTTATTGTTTATTGTCAATTGTCTAAAGTTAAGAAAGTGATGGGAAAACAATAATGCAGATTAAGCTTAAAAAGTATTCTGCTTACATAAATGGTTGTTGAATGTGTGTCAGCATGGAATGAAAAAGATAATAGAGCAAATCAACTTCAATGTGGTCAATATGACTATTGAGTCAGCCCCTTATGTAGACATAGGGGAAGGACCACAAAAGCAGATTCATTAAGGTGATAGAGCTTTTCCTATTTCATTGTTTTCCTTTCTTGAAGGGATCAACTCCATCTGGTTAACCTCAAGTCTGACTATATTAAAACTTTTGAATAATGATAGAAATTTTCTCCACCACTAAAAAAGAATTAAAAGAAACTCAGCACAACTGAACTATTAAGATTAGTTCTGTAATACTCAGACCAAGACCTAACTAGAAACAATCTTCCAAGAGAGCCCACACCACCTTTCCTCCTTGCCCCCCTGCCCCTCAAGTTCTTTTGGCCCTTGGAAAAAACACCTAAGCATTTCTTAATGTTTTCAGCAGCCACATAGCTTTAGATAGATAGAGCTTCCATTGTTGTAATCTTCCTATATATATATATATATATATATAGATATATATATAGATATAGATATAGATATATATGTGCTCATGATCATTCAAATTTTGCTGAAAGCAACTTAGCAAATAATAGCTGCCAGATCTTATAAAACTTAAGGGATGTAGTTCATTTAAGCCAAGATCACTTAGCTACTTAAATATACAGATACTTAAATACTGCCAAAGAACCTTAAAGGTAGCTGCATATCCCTTTTCTGCCTCCTTTCCTTTTTTGGGGGTATTAACTCTTAGTAAATTTTTCTCATTATTTTATTGTAAAATATTCTTGGTAGAGAAAATAAAAACTAAGAATTTTAAAAAGTCAAATAAAAAATTACCTGTTTTGTGACAGACATTTTTCTAAGCTATGGCTGGACTTCTCTTTTATACCTATCCCACCCTTTTGTATCAGAGTTGTTTGTTTCCCTACATGCCTGCCCATATAGCCTCCTTTTTACCCTCCCCATTATAAGATTGTGAACTCCTTGATACTAGAATTTCTCACACAGTCAACCTAAATGTAACATAATGCTTTACTTATGTATTAATGGTACTACATTTAAAAAAACATAAAAAACATTCTTAGATCACAAGCTGAACCCCCCCCCCCAAAAAAAAAAAAAACAAGCAAACAAACCAGTAGCCAGGCTGAATTTAGCCCTCAGGTTATAGTTTGCCAGACTCCTGTGTCATCTCATTAGTGTGGCTTCCTTCTAACAGTGAAGAAGCCACTTCCTCCATCCTGTGAGATTCTCAGCCATGTTATTCAGAAAGTTTTACATCAAAGGTCCACTCAAACTCCCTCTGGTTCTTTCAGTATCTGGGAGGTACCAGTATACTCCTGAGGGCATCTACCTGTCAACTTTTATATCACCTTGTTTTTATTTAACTATCAAAATAGCAAACTCAACTGATGTTTTCCCTTTTTTTCCCTGTTTTTTAAAATAATACTCCCAAATGTTCTGTCCTCATGTTCCACAGGTGAGCTTATATTCTAAATTAGTGAACATATGTTTTTAAAAATAAACTTTTATTGATATATTTTGTTTTTCATCACCTACATTTTCTCTCTGTATCTTTCCCTCTCCTAGAGAGACTCCATATTTTCTGAAAAGTTTTTTTTTAAAAGAAGTAACTGATTTATTTGTTTGTTTGTTTGTTTGTTTGTTTATTTATTTATTAGGTTTTTGCAAAGCAAATGGGATAAGTGGCTTGGCCAGGGCCACACAGCTAGGTAATTATTAACTGATTTTAAAAAAGATTTTTTTTTAGAAGAGAAATCAGGGTGGCTAGGTGGTGCAGTGGATAGAGTACCGGCCCTGCAGTCAGGAGTAACTGAGTTCAAATCTAGCCTCAGACACTTAATAATTACCTATCTGTATGGCCTTGGCCAAGCCACTTAACCCCATTGCCTTGCAAAAAAAAAAAAAGAAATCAACAAAACTGATCCATATATATATATATATATATATATATATATATATATATGTATATATGTATATATGTATATATGAATTTGACAAAATTTTGACAAAATATCATACCCATGAAACTTTATTAGACTTTGTCCCAATACTCTGCAAAGGAGAGCAGGGTAGGTTGGGGGGGAGGAGAGGTGTCCTCTCTTAATCTTTTCCTTGGGACTAATATTCTTATTGGTAATTTTCCAACATTCATTTTTGTTAGTAATCATAATAAATGATTGTATGAAAATCATAAACATTTATTTTACACCTACTATGTGCCAGACACTGTGCTCCTGCTAGGGGATAAAAAAAAAAGAGGCAACAGACAAGGAGCTTACAATCTATTGGGGGGGGAGACAATATGCAAACAAATATAAAAAAGTTATACCTATATTAGATTACTTTCTGCCAGAGGTAGGGGGAGGGAAGGGAGAGAGGGAGAAAAATGAAAGACCTCAAAACCTTGCAAAATAATGATTGTTGAAAACTACCGTTGGATGAAGTTGGAAAAATATATGAAATATTTAAAAATAAAATTAATTGCAAGTTATATACAGAATAAATAGGAAATACTTAACAGAGGGAAGACACTGGAATTAAGAGGGGGTTGGTCATCTCTTCCTAAGAAGAGATGATGGACTCAAGATGCAGAATGTGGCATATTTCCTAACACGGTCATTGATGGGAATTTGTTTTTCAAGATTGAGCATATTTGTTGCAAGAGTTTTGTTTTTCTTTTTCTTTTTCTTTTTTTTTGCAAGGGGGGAAGGGAAGGAGAAAAACACAGTTTTATGCATTGAAAAAATAAAACAGGGGCGTCTAGATGGCGTAGTGGATAAAACACCGGCCTTGGAGTCAGGAGTACCTGGGTTCAAATCCGAACTCAGACACTTAATAATTACCTAGCTGTGGCCTTGGGCAAGCCACTTAACCCCATTTGCCTTGCAAAAATCTAAAACATAACAACATAAAATAATAAAATAAAATAAAATAAATCCGGCCTCAGACACTTAATAATGACCTAGCTGTGTGGCCTTGGGCAAGCCACTTAACCCCATTTGCCTTGCAAAAATCTAAAACATAAAATAACAACATAAAATAATAAAATAAAATAAATCCGGCCTCAGACACTTAATAATGACCTAGCTGTGTGGCCTTGGGCAAGCCACTTAACCCCATTGCCTTGCAAAAATCTAAAAATAAAATAAGATAAAATAAAATAAAATAAAATAAAATAAAATAAAATAAATCCGGCCTCAGACACTTAATAATGACCTAGCTGTGTGGCCTTGGGCAAGCCACTTAACCCCATTGCCTTGCAAAAACCTAAAAAATAAAATAAATACAATACGATTTGCTCCGTTGCCACTTTAGGACTCCGCAGGTTGGAGACGCACAAGCGCGTCCAGCGCCAACCGGATGAGAAGCCTCGGGGGTCCGGGCGCGGGGATGGCCCCCGTCCCCGCCGCCTCGCGCCGTTACTCCTCCACGCCAGAGGCGGCGCTGTGTCGCGGGAGCCCGGCCGGCGGCCGCGCTTCGGGCCGTGCGGAGTCCCAGGATGCACCGTGCGTCCCCGGCAACTGCTGCCGGTAGCAAGGGCGATCGGCCGGGGCCGGGGCTGGGGCCGGGCCGCAGGGGCTCAGGCGCCCGGGGCAGCCCGGCGGGGGGCCGGCCCTCCAGGGGACGCGCTCGGCTCCCCCGCTCCGGCCCCGCGCCCGCCCCGCTCACACCTCCTGCTCCGACCCGCGCCCCGGGCCGGGCCGACGGCGGAGCGAAGCGGGAGGAAGGAGGCGGAGGAGGGCGCGGGCCGGCGCCGGACCCAGGGCCATGGCCGCGGCGGCGCCTGCTCCGGTGAGACTGCCCCCGGGGAGGCCGGGAGGGGGCCACAGCGCCGCGCCCGGAGGCCTCGGAGAGGCGCGGGCCAGGCTCGGGCCGGCCGACGTGGGCCGGATGGGCGGCGCCCTTTGGGGTAGTAGCTAAGTTTTTAAAGCACCTTATTATGAGTGTCACTTGAGCTTTATCGCCCCCGGACCCCAAGAACTGCCACGCGCAGTTGGGGCGCCTCCTCCCCCACATACACTCATGGACGTGGACACCCCCCTGCACCCCACGCCCCAACCCGGCCCCAACTTGTGAGAAGGAAAGAGAAAAAGAGTGTGGCCCCGGAAAGTCACTTAACGTCCCTGGACCTCGGTTTCCCCGTTTGTAAAATGATGTGGTTTGACCCAGCCATTCCCAGACACTTGTGTGACCCTCTGCCCGCGACACCACCCACCCCTCAGGGCTGTTGTAACGAGCCAATGAAGAATGTGTAAAAAGTATTCATATTTATAGTAGGCATTTTTTTTAAATTAAAGATTTTATTTATTTTTATTTTATTACAGTATGTATTTATTTGTTCGTTTATTTATTTATTTATTTTTATAATAACTCTTTTAAGGGCCATTCTAGTGTAGATCTACCGTCCTGTGGAATGCTGCCTTATGCTCTCAGACTGGTTGCAGGTTTTAAGTTAAACAGAGTGACAACTTATGCAACATTCTTTTGTGTGAGCCTGTGTATGTTTTATGTGTGTCTTGCCTGTCTGTGTAAGTGTTTTGGACCAACATGGAGCACTGGACAATCAGCCAGACTTAGAATTGAACAAGAAGAAGAGGGCAAGCTGGATTACTTTTTGGAAATTACAGAGTTCTTTTGATTACCCAAAGCTTCTACCTAAAACAGAAATCCAAGTTTTTAAACACCAGTGGTCTCCTGTGATGCTCTATGACTACAAGTCGTGGAAGTCTATAGTTTCCAAAGAACTGAAGTTGAAGATCGCTCCATAGGCCAGTGGAGAGGCACATGTGGGAGGGAGCAGACTGACACAATCCAAAGAAAGAACTAAACAGAAGAGGTATAAAGGATATCTTCAAAGAAACATAATTGAAGAAGTGTGACCAGTAAAAAAGAAAAAAAAAGTGAGATAGAAGAAAACCAGATAGCTAATCAACATAATGAGCCCCTTATGACAGATTTATGGGAGATCAAGGATCTTGTACCCCCTGGGGAGGCAGGCACAAGGGTAGTGCTTCAACTACATTAAACATTCTGTTCCAGTGCTTAGCACAAGTCCTGGAACATGGTAGGTATTTAATAAATCTTTATTTATTAATTGATTGTTACAAGTACTAGAAAATATTTGGTCTTTCCAAAGAGATCACAAGAAAGAGTAAAAAACCTCCACGAACAAAAATATTTTATAGCAGCTCTGTTTATTGTGGCAAAGAATTGGAAATTGATACATGAATTAATGCTAATCAAAGGGAGCAAACCCAACAGAACATTGTACATATTAACAACAACATTGTGAGTTGGTCAACTATGGTGGAAGAAGCTCCTCTCAAAGCAGTTCAGAGATCAAGGACAACCTTAAGAGACCTGCTATGGACAATGTCATCCATGTTTGGAGGGGGGGAAAACACAGAATCTGAATATATACTATGGTCACTTTTCTAAATCTTTTATATTTTTCCTTCCTATTTCATGGTTTTCTTAATTTTCCCTCTTGCACAATATGACTACTTTGTAAATGTGTTGAACACAGATGTACATATACCACTTTTACCAGACTGTTCACAGCCAGAAGGAGGGGGGAGGGAAGGGAGGATGGTAGATTCATTAACCATTTGAATGCCAAGCTAAAGTCACATGATAATTATTGACCAAATAAGTCTTCTTATTTCTATTATGTGTTTTCAACTACATTTTATTGGAAACTGTAAGTACAATTTTAAGTTCATGAGAAAAGACTTTTTTTTAAATTGCACACCACCAATAATTAACTTAGTTGTTGTCATCCTTGTATACTAAGTGTGTTGTATATTTTTACATAGTCATGAGTGAATGTATAGGAAGTATTTTGGTGTAGTTCATAGAGCTGATCTCAAGTTACAAGCCAGGGTTCAACTCACTCCCTTGGACACATGCTGGCTAAGTAAAATCACTTATCTTCTCAGTGTCCAGTGTAACTCTCCAATCACCATTTATTAAGCACCTGCCTACTCTGTGTCAGACACTGTGCTAAGCACTGGACCATAAGATTGCCAAGAAAATGCCCATTTGCATTTGTAGAGGAAATTTCTCACAAGGAATTCTTTATGTCAAATCAGAGATTTGAGCCTTTCCCACAATCATTATAAAATCTTCTGTATCCTTTCTTGTTTACCCCATTTTTCCTTACTTTTTTTATAAAATCTTTTCCATATTTCTTTTTTCAATGGTTATGTATGTACACTCTTGCCTATGATGTATGATGATGTTTTAAGCATTGCTCAGGCCTTAGACATTTATATAGTTTTCAGTTTTTAATTAGTTGGGATTTTTATTTTTATTTGTTTAGATTTTTTTTTTTTGCAAGGCAGACAGGGTTAAGTGGCTTGCCCAAGGCCACACAGCTAGGTAATTATTAAGTGTCTGAGACCCGATTTGAACCCAGGTACTCCTGACTCCAGGGCTGGTGCTTTATCCACTACGCCACCTAGCTGGCCCATGGGATTTTTATATTTTAAACTTTAATTTGTGACTTTTTTTTTACACCACAGCAAGTATTCCACATCCTTTCTCTGTCCAGCACCACTAGTGAACCCTCATTTTGTAACAAAGAAAGACTGTTAAGGAAAACCACCTGATTGTATCTGATGGCATAGGCCTATGGGTCCTTTACATATCTTTTGAGGTGGTACTTCATCAATTTTTCTCTAGTCAGACTAAGACTAGTCATTTTAATGATTGCTTATAGTGTTTTGGTTATATTAATATGGTTATAGGTAGTGTTATTTTTAGATTAGGGACTTGGTTTTTTTTTTATCACTTTCAGTTCCAAATATGTCCCCTGCCCTCCACATAGAGTCATCTTTTATAACAAAGAAGGAAAAAAAAATGAGCTCAAAACTAACGAATCCTACATTTTATTCAGTGATCCACATTCATAGTCTCCTGTCTCTGCAAAGAAGGAAAAGAAGTATATTTTCTTATTTTTTGGGGGGGGGGGGTTAAGTTTGGATAATACAATTTTGTAGTATATCATTTTGATTTTTTTTTTACAATATTGCCCTTGTGTTTATTGTTTTCCTGGTTCTGCTTAATTCACTTTCCATCAGTTCATATAAATCTTCCCATACTTTTCTGTCTTCAAATGGATTCAAATGAACTGCAAAGTCTCTATAAGAGCAGCAGTGGATTGGTAAAATTATTTATGATTCCAGGTATCAGTGAAGTTTGAAGATGTGGCCATATATTTCTCAGAACAAGAGTGGGATATCTTGGATGATTGGCAGAAAGAGCTTTACAAGCATGTTATGAGGGCCAATTACTCAACTCTGGTTTCCTTGGGTAAGTTGTGTTTTCTCAGACATTTTTAGATAATTCTGTTGAATTGGAAGGCAGCTACATGGCATAATAGAAAGAATGCCAGACCTGGAATTAAGAAACTTTATCTTCCTGACCTTAAATCCAGCCTCAGATATGTATTAGCTGTGTGATTCTGGACAAGCCCCTTAACCTGATTGCTTCAGTCCTTCATCTATAAATGGGCTGTAGAAGGAAATGGCAAGCCACTCTAGCATCTTTGTCAATAAAACCTTAAATGGGGTCATGACACTACTGGAAAAGCTTCTGAATAACAACAATAGATTTGGATGGTGGCTATCCAGGGGAAGACTCAGAACTGCCATGGAAGCATAAAACAGTACTTTATCTTCTAGGAACCTAGGAATGTTGAAAGTTTAAGCTGAAAAAATAAATAAGAAACTCTATTGGTAAATAAAATGCCAAAACTGTATAATAAAGAAACCAGTTTGTAGCAATACTATAGGAATTTTGATGAGAGATTAATGTTTATTGAAATAGAGAAAAGCTAAAGGAAGGGTTAAGATTTTAGTGTCAATGAGATGGAAGAACATTTAAAAAACCAGAGATGGTATTACACACATGCACACATGTGTACGTGTGTGCACACGCACATACATAGAAAGAAATTGATTTGACTAATATGATGAGTTTGTACTGAGGAATAATAATCCAAATAAACTAAACACTCAGGGAAAATAAATTGTTTCTATGTGACTTTTCTTGACAGACTATACCATTCCCAAACCAGATTTGATATTCCGGATTGAACTAGGAGAAGTATTATTTGTCGGGAACTGGAAAGATTTGGAACAAACAAAAATAGGAGTCAGCCTGAGTGCTTATGAGCATTTCAACTGGAAGGTCACTGAGAAGCAACTGTTTAGGGGTAAGTGAGAATAAACCAGCGCCATGAAAATAGTTCTTACCTTTTCTCGGCTAAAGTTTTTACAATTTTGAGACATGGAGGTAAATGGTTGTGTTCCATTGATCTAAAGTTTCCCTTTATTCTGAGAGCTATTATTGCTATAAAACTGAATAAGGTAAATATTCCTCCAATTCTTAACTCTAAAAATTAAAAATATTATGTGTTAGAGGCAAATGTGTAGCATCATAAATGGAGTGATTGATGAATGCTGTTTCACCTTGGCTTTTTCTTACCATTAGATCATAGACCAGGATACTTCTCCTTTGACCAGGTGTCAAACATACAGCCCATTGAGTGCAGTCTGAATCACATTAAAATGTAATTGGGTAGGAGCGGCTAGGTGGCGCAGTGAATAGAGCATTGGCCTTGGAGTCAGGAGTACCTGGGTTCAAATGTGACCTCAGACACTTAATAATTATCTAGCTGAGTGGCCTTGGGCAAGCCACTTAACCCCATTGCCTTGAAAAATCTAAAAAAAAAATGTAATTGGGAAATATTTAATAAAATAAATAAAAATACAATAAAACATAGCTGACAGTTCATTTTAAAACTAAGTCAATATGTGATCTTTATATATTGATTTGTGATCCCCATTTTTATTTGAGTTTGATACCAGTACTCTCAACCACTAATAGTTTGCCCCCATGATAATATAACTAGGTACCTAGTTAGCTCCACTTGAAAGGGAATAAATCAAAGTCATAGCTAAGACTAACAATCAGAAAGAAACAAGTTTGAATTCTATTGTATTCCTTTTCCTAGGAAAGACAAAGTACCAATTATTTCACCTGGATTAAGCAATAAAAAAGGGATGTTTTATCCTGGTTAAAGGGAAAAGAATAATTTAAAAAGATTTGGGCCTACGAAATGATGGAATTATTATATCACTAAAGAATTGTATAAATATGAACTATTATTATTACTGTTTGGCATTATTATGTTGTATTAATAACAGTAATAATCATTATATTTTGTAACTGTGTAGTTACAAAACAGCTTTACATATATCATGTTATTTGATTCAGTTCAGCAAATACAAGGGTTTGTAGTTGTGCATTTACTTATTTTTTATTTTTCAGGAACTTCAAGAAAAATTCCAAGAAATTAAATGAGTCGTCTAAAATCACATAGGTTTAAGTGACTGATTCAGTTTGCAAGCACATAGTCAGTATTCCTTATAGCTATCTATACTACCTTAACTTTGTTTTAAAATATGATGCTTCCATCCTCATTTTAACAGTTGCAACTGTTTCTTCTTAATTCATGATTTTTAGCTGGAGAACACCTTCTAATATCTCTGTGGTTATTTTCCCCAACAAATTCCCCTTCCTTTCCATAAGACCTGGCAAAGTTTGGGGGTCTGTACACCTCTGTTTCTAAGAGCTCATCTCTCATATATAGTATTTTTAGTAGACTGATTGGAAACAATAGTAAAATTCATTTTTAAACTGAAAAAAAAAAGTGCAACTTGCAATTTTTGCCATGGATAGATTCAAGAAAATGTAAAGCAATATATATATTGTAAAAATCCATTTTTGTTATGATCCATAGTCTTATATTCTCTGGTTTAATCTATTTAGCTAATAGAGTTTGACTTATGTTACTGTACATATAGAAACCTTACATTCTTTTTTGTCAGTATTATCCCTGAGTATGCTTTTCACATATAAATTGGGTCCCAACAAATCTGGTTATATTTGGTGAGTGATAAGGAATTTGGGAACAAAATTGTAGATTTTGTGAGAGAGAAACCTAAGAAAAGATAAAAGCTAGATTACTAGTTGGCTAGAAATGAGTTTTTCAAGTTCAGTTGTAAAATGGGGAAATCTTTTTAATTCACTCTACAACAGATGCTATAGTAATGGAATCTTTTATTTTTAATTCCAGGGAACCATGGAGCTGCAAGAACAAAAAAAGAGGAAGGCAATTTATATGGTCTCCAAAGTCAGTGCTCAAAGGAAAGGAAAGAGATTTCCTCCAAATTTGTTCAAAAAGCCACTGTGGAATATTTGTACATCCAAGACCCACAGATTCCAATTCCAAAATTAGAGGACTCCACGCAGAATGGCAGATATGAGAGCTACAAAACCTTCAGCTCACCCAGTCACCAGGAATCTCCCATAGGGCAAAAAATTTGCTCCTACCCTGTCTTTGGGAAAAACTTCCAGACAAAAGGGCATCTAGTGAAACACCATGGCAACTCCACAAAGAACAATCCATGCACATGCTCAAAATGCAAGGAAAAAGTTAGAAAGCAGTCTGGTTTACATGTGCATTATGGGAAGAAGTGCTTCCAGGCTAGTGAATGTGAGAAGAACTTTAGCTATAGTGTGAACCGGCATTATCGACAGTTCATACCTGTAGGGAAAAAACTATTCCAGTGTTCTGAATGTGATAGGAGCTTTCGATGGGAGGCTGGTTTGAAATCCCACCAGAGTCTACACAGTGGAAATGGACAGTTCTCTTGCAATACTTGTGGCAAGGTTTTCATTCGAAAAGCTAGATTTATCACTCATATCAAATTACACACAAGTGAAAATCCTTTCCATTGCCCAGTGTGTGGCAAGAGGTTCTTTAAGAGGAAATACCTTCTCAGACACCAGCAGCTACACTCAGGAAAGAGGCCTTTCCAGTGCCCCGAGTGTGGTAAGACCTTCTGTCGAAAGTCCTACATGAAGGCCCACCAGCGCTTACACAGCACAGAGAGGCCATTTGCCTGCACACAGTGTGAAAAGGACTTCACTCACCAGTATAAACTCACTGAACATATGAGAGTACACAGTGGAGAAAAGCCTTTCCAGTGTCCTGAGTGTGATAAGAGTTTTAGTCGAAAATCCCACATGAAGGCCCATCGACGTTTACACAGTAGGGACTGGCCTTTTTCCTGTAGAGAGTGTGGCAAAGGCTTCACCCAGCGCTATAGGCTCACCAGACATATGAGGGTGCACAGTGGAGAGAAGCCATTTCAGTGCACCGAGTGTGGCAAGAGCTTCCGACAGAAGGCAAGCCTTCTGCATCACCAGCTTATGCACATGGGTGACATTGCCTTTCTCTTCAAGTGTCCAGAATGTAATAAGAGCTTCCACCAGAAGAAAAGTCTGCTCAACCATCAACTCATGCATACAGGTGAGAGACCCTTTCAGTGCCCCAAGTGTGATAAGAGGTTCCGCCTCAAGGGGAACATGAAGGCTCACCAGCGCCTCCACAGTGGGATCCGACCATTCTCCTGTGCAGTGTGTGGCAAGGGCTTCACTCATAAGTCTAAACTGACCAGCCACACCAAGGTACATACCGAGGAGAAGCCCTTTCAGTGTCCTCAGTGTAGCAAGAGCTTCTGCCACAAGAGGAGCCTCATTAATCACCAGCTGGTACACACAGGGGAGAGACCCTACCATTGCCCTGACTGTAACAAAAGCTTCTCTTCGAAGGCCTATGTGAAGGCCCACCAGCGGATACATAAGGGAGAGAAGCCATTTTCCTGTAGTGAGTGTGGCAAAAACTTCACCAATCAGTTTAGGCTTACAGAGCACATCCGAGTGCATACTGGGGAGAAGCCCTTCCAATGCCCCGAGTGTGATAAGAGCTTCCGTCAGAAGAGAAGCCTCATCAACCATCAGCTTGTCCATACAGGTGAGAGACCCTTCCAGTGCCCTGAATGTAACAAAAGCTTCCGATGGAAGGCTGGGATGAAGGCCCACCAGCGCCTCCACAGGGGCGAGAGACCATTTCAGTGCCCTGACTGTGACAAGAGTTTCTCTTTGAAGGCCTATCTGAAGGCCCACCAGCGAATACATAAGAGGGAGAAACCATTTTCCTGTAGTGAATGTGGCAAGAACTTTGCCGATCAGTTTAGGCTCACGGAGCACATCCGAGTGCACACTGGGGAGAAGCCCTTCCAATGTCCCGAGTGTGACAAGAGCTTCCGTCAGAAGAGAAGCCTGACAAATCACCAGCTTGTACACACAAGTGAAAAACCCTTCCAGTGTCCCGAATGTAACAAGAGCTTCCGGTGGAAGGCTGGAATGAAAGCCCATCAACGTCTACACAAAGGGGAAAGGGTATTTTCCTGCAGTGAATGTGACAAGTGTTTTACTAAGCAATCTAAACTTGATGAACATATCCAAGTTCACAGTGGAGATGAACCCTCCTAGTGTTCTAAGGTGATCAGCTTCCATTAAAAAAAAAGAAGCCTCGATAGCCTCCAGGCCCACCAGTGCCTAGCTAGTTATGAAACACTCTTTGCCCGCAAGCAAGGGAGTTAAGTTTCTCCCAGCAGTCTGAGTGCATCCCTTCCATGGGCTGACCCACAAAGGGTCATGCATTAGAGTTTCCTAAGTGAACTCAGCAGCACTTTGGACCAATAACAAGGTCACTGGAGCTGAAACAGCTGACAACATGAAGGATGTCCTGGAGCTTCCAGAGCGCATACTGATCCCTCTCCCTCCTTCAGTTTCCTAAAGCACTTTGTCTAAAGCCTCTCCACTGCCTCTGTTACACTCTCCTTTGTGTATCATACTTATTTGTGTGCATGAGATCCTTTGAGTTGCCCCTCCCCCCCCGAATGTAAGCAGCTTGGGGGCAAGGATTGTTATTTTTTTATCTTTATATCCCCAGCATCTAGCACCTTGCACAAAGTAGGCACTTAATAAGTATTTCTTGAATTTTACTGAATGTGGCAGAACTGCCGACTATCTGAGGAGCCATGGCAGTTGACAGACAAGCCTGGGATGGGAATACCCAGAGCTGAGGGCTTATGTTATCCAAAGATGACAGGCCACCTAGTAAACTGAAACTTCATATTGCAGTCATGCTTCCTGTTCATTGCTGGAAAAATTCTCTTGTTCCCATAATCCAAGTCCTGATTCTTTTAGCACAGCACTGAGAAGCTTCTCCACATACTGACAGCACCCTGAAATTGGAACTCAGTTGGGAAATAGAACACTGGCAAAGCTAGAATCCTAGCCCTGGAGTCTGGAGAAGAGATAACAGCTAGCTAGTCTTTCTCTTAGGTCTGCACTGTGCCTGACTTCTCTCCTCAGGCCTAGAACTCCTATGGGAAGTGATGCACAAGCCACTTGATGGTCATGTTCAAATTAAAGAATTTCAGAAAGGAATGACACTGAGACTTAGGGTTTTAGACTGGAGCAAGATGTATTCTGAGGGTGCCTAGGATCAAGCACTGCTCGGTGGCCTCTTGTCCTAAACTAGAGCAGCCCAGAATTGATGTACAGTTTGATCAGCCATGCCTCATTCTGGACCAAATTCCTAATTACTAGGGACACTTTTATATGTTATTATTCATTTTTTTTAATGCATGGTAGGCAGTCAAAACCATTCCTCCACCTGCCGAGTTGACTCAGTGCCCCTTGGACAAGGGATTATACAAAACTGGCTGGATATAAAACTACTGGAAGTGCCTTTAAGATATCTGGGACAGTCTTGTGCCCAGTCTTTAAAGGGAAGCTGGGGCTAGAAGAAGCTTGTGACAGGTGACACCCCTATCTGGGGCCAAGAGAAGCTAATTTCTGGGAAACTATAACTTAGAACATGAGCATATGTCTATTGTTAGGAGAATTAATGAAGTCAGTCCTCAATACAACTATCTTTCACACTCCCAGTCCTTGATTGCATTGGACTGCAGTCTAGGAAATATAATTAGCCTATTGTGATTACCTATGTCACCATAGACAGCAGATCAGAAGGTCCAAGGAGCAAGTTTTCCCTCTTGTATATGTCTATGAGTTAGAGCTAGTAGGGTTGGTGCCTCAGGCTTGTATACATAGGTTCAGCCACTGGGGGGTCTTTCCAGGTATATTACATAGTGCATTTTTGGGCCTCTTAAAAAATTGATGCTTTTTTAAAAAAATTCCACAACTGTTTACTAATATATCCCTTCTCCATGGAAACCTGCCTTGTCACAAAAATGATGACTGTTTGGCAGTGTATGCAGCATTCTAATCCCATAATTCCCCACCTTTACTGAGAACAAAGTATTTTACTGTCTGTTCTTAGGATCAGAATTTGTCACCGTAATCTTGAGTTCTGCCTTTTAGTGTTATTTTCATTTATCTTATTGTAGTCATTATGTATATTGAGCCAGTGTTGCTTACTTTGTTCTGTCAGTTTGTATAAGTCTGTGTTTCTTGTCTTTTACAGTGCAATATTCCATTACATTCCTCTATAACAATTGATTCAGCTCTCCCCAATCAATGATTACTGTTTACACTTTTTTTGCTACCACAAAAAAACACAATTCCTTAAGTAAACTATAAACCTACAAAAAGTATAAAACCACATGCTAACATAGAAATTCCTAACAATATCACTCATAGAATTGCTAGAAGCACAAGTAAAATTTATTGTCTTGGCATTCTAAGAGGAAAATCTCATCTGGAACAAGAATTCAAAGTAGTTGTTTTAGGAAAGACAGGATTCTGCCATTGCCTGATGAAACTGCTAAACTATCTGCAGATCAAAGGTAATGTCACCCACGAGGGAGAGACTAATTCAAACTGTCTTGTCCATTTACTGTTTGGTTTTTTTTTTAACACTCTAAGTTTTCATACAGAAATGGAGGAAATACAATCCCAAAATAGGGCCAATGGGGTAGGGCACACAGTCTTTCAAGGATTCTGAGACTGAATTCATGACTTTGAATTCATTGACTTTCTGGATAATTGCCTAAGCACAGTTACTGTCCCTATTTGTTCATTCATCTCTCCAGGGTGTCCAAAGGAGGACTCGGACATACTGTTATCCAAGATAACTATCAAACAGCCCTATGCCAAACTCTAGATTCCAGGGAGGGAGGTTACCTGGGACATGTGTCATCTCATAATACATAAACTAATTCTACAAGGGAGATCCAAGTTATTTACCACTATGGATATCTTGTCCTCCAGCAGAAAGCATTTTGGCAACTCAATCCAGTTCATTAGGACCTGGCTGCCAATTTTCAGGGATGTTTGTGCATAGCCCCAGACCTAATCACTTACAGCTTTTGGGGGCTGAGTTGTCAGAAAAATAGGTCGGTCTTAGATGTTTTTAATTCATATTCCAACTGGTCTCAAATGCTCTTGAGTTATGTATGCATAGATTGAGGAAGGAATCTCTTTATAGAGCTTGAGGTACCTAGGAGTAATTTGCCTTGCCTGCAGTAATGAAATATGAATTGACCAAGCAATATAAATGTTTTGCTACCTGGCTACATTTTATATCATACTGAGCTTCCCTTTTGGGCTTAGATATTTTAAATTTTGGGTGTAATCTTCAAGCTACATTCTGAATTTAATTTTGTTCTTGACCCAAAATATAGAAAATTTGGAAATTTCTAGTCAAATTCATCATTTAAGAAGCTAAGTGGACACTTAAGTATTGCATTTCAGAGGTTATTTTCCCACCATAATCCAATTGGATAACCCTGCCTTCTGTAGAATAATTTGAGAACAGTGACTTGCTTCAGATAATCTGCAGGGTTGCTATTACCCTTAAACAATCTTGTATGCACTAGCTGTCTCAAGGCTACTGACTATTTGAGAGCATCCCCAGGTATTACTGATCTCCTATCTAAGAGACTTGGTTCTGTTCCATCACTCTAGAACAGGTGGGATTCTCAAGGGATATCATTAAAATTTCAGTTCTCATGTTCGTAAAGATAGTGACAGAACCTTGTTTCCATTTCTTTAACCTTTTTCTTGTCTCCACATTTCCCTATCTCTCATACTGTGTGGCCAGTGACCACTCTTGTGTCATACAGCTTCCATGATGTGAAGGCCAGTAAAGCAGAGGCTGGCAGCACACAACCTCTGAAAGAATCTTCTCTGCAGTGATTAGACTAAAAAGTGTATGCTGTGAACTGACATCAATCCTCCATGGCACTCTATAAGGAAAAATCTAGTTTCTGTTTCACTCTGAACATGGAATGTTAAGATAACCCCCTAATTGTATAGCAAAGAATTAACTGAAATTAATGCCCATGAGGACACATTTCCAAACTTTGGCTAAAGTGACTCTAATGAGAGAGCCACAAATATCATCTCTGCCCTCAAAACAATCTGGTAAAGTAATTGCTGCAGACAGCATCATTTTACCACTAATAGAAGAAGCTCCAGAGAGGTAACAAGTTAGTCATGAGCATGCTACTAGTAAACAGAAGATATATAAAAAGCCAAGGCCTTTTGACTCAGGATCCAACATCTTAGCTTCCACACCAAAGCTGTGTGATTATAGGACCCCGCCCCATAATACTATGCACATTGATCCAAAATTATGTTTCATGCTTTCTAGCTAAACCCTCACAATACAGTTATCCATTTATCACCTCATGGAATTCCCATTAATGCCTACAATGGAATGTGTGTACAAATTATGTGTATCTTTAAAGTATGTTGGTTTGGTGGGTTTTTTTGTTTTTAGGTTTTTTAGCAAGGCAATGGGGTTAAGTGGCTTGCCCAAGCCCACACAGCTAGGTAATTATTAAGTGTCTGAGGCTGGATTTGAACTCAGGTACTCCTGACTCCAGAGCCGGTGCTCTATCCACTGTGCCACCTAGCTGCCCCAAGTATGTTGGTCCCAAGTATGTTGGTTTGACATTGGTTGTGTTAAAAAAAAAAACTACTGCAGAAAATAGTTACAAGTATTAAAGTAGCAAAGCTGTGGAAACATTGTCCCACAATCACTGTCCATAACAAAAATCAACAATTCTATGGGTAATCTATGTTAATATAGTAAATCTAATTAGATTTACAGTCAGAGGCACTGCCAAGCTGCTGGGATACAAAGACAAACTAAGATAGCCCTTGCCTTCAACAGACTTGCATTCTACTCAGGAGATACAACATTTACACAAGTAAAATTAGGATTGTCTGTCTTGAGAGTGAGCAACAGCATCTAGGGAGGAAGGAAAATGGGTGATCCCTTAGCAGCTGCTGTCTGCTGGGCACTTAGCTAAATCATTACCCTTCAAGGGCTAAAATTATCCCCATTTTACAGCTGAGGAAACTTAGCAGACCAAGGTTAAGTAGCTTACCCAGGGCCTCACCATCAGCAAAAGTGTAAGGTCAATTTTGAATTGGGGTCTTCTGACTGAGCCCAGTACACTACTATCTCTACCACATGACTGCTTCAGGTAGAGCAGGGGGAGCATGGAGAGTACACCTGAGCTGTGAGCCTTGAAGGCTGCTAAGAATTTTAAAAGCAGAACAGGGAGTATATTTCAGGCCAGGGAACAATCTGAGCAGATGCTGAAATGTCTGAGAAAGAGTGTTGAATTGAAAAGCAGCAAGTCTAACAGTTCCACTAAAACAGTGGAAAAAGGGCCTTCTAGGAAATGAGCCTTGAAAGGAGGTCTGGAACCAAAGAAAGAAGTACTTCAAATACCACCAAGAATTTGTTATTTTATCTTTGAGGCCATTAGGAGTTACTGAGAGTTCTTGAGGGAAATGGGCCACTGTTGTTTTGGGAAGATCATTTTTGGCAACTAATAGCAAGACTAGCATTTTGGCAGACTAGTAACAAGACCAGTTTTGAGGAGATTTTAATATTTCTGGTTTGAAGCAATGATTGTCCAAACAATGGATTGTCCAAATCATTCAGAGCTGTGAATGATAGCTGAAAGAAACCAGAAAGATGACTGAACCTAAGTCTTGCTACTAGTTTGTAACTGGTTTGATTTTTGCTTATAAAGTGGAAACCACCTCTAATTTATGCTATTTCTGATTGGTGCACTTAAATGAACAAGCTGCTCACAGTGACCAAACCCTCCTCTTCAGTAGGCACTTAGTGGCTATGATTTCTTTTTATTTTTTTTACCCCAGCTATATGCAAAAGCAAGTTTTAACATTTATTTCCAAAACCTTGAGTTTCAAATTCTTTCCCTTCTTCCTACCCCACTCCCCCCATCGAAAGAGCAAGTTACTTGGTATAGGTTAAAAATGTGTAGCCATGAAACACATTGCTGCAATAGTCATGTTGTAAAAGTAAACATAATCTCCCCCACTAAGAAAGAGAAATCTCAAGAAAAAATAAAATGAGAAAAAAAGAGTGCACTTCAGCCTGAATTCTGACACCATTGGCTCCTTCGGGATGGATAGCATTCTTTATCATAAATTCATCGGGGAAATTGCTTCAATGTTATTTTCCTACAGTTGCTATTGCTGTTGTATTTCCCTCCATCCTATTCCCCCCACCCCCATTTACTTTATTCTTGCTCCTTTCACCCATCCTATTCCCCCCACCCCCATTTACTTTATTCTCTCTCCTTTCACCCTATCTCCACCTCAAAATTATGTTATATCCTACTACCTTCTCCCACAATCTTCTCGCTTTTCTATTACCTTTAGCCCCCTCCCCTCTTCTTGTCCCCTTGCTCCCATCCCTTTCATCTCCTATTTTCCTCTAGGGTAAGATAAATTTATATACCCAATTGAGTGTGTATATTATTTCCTCACTGAGCCCCTTCTGATGAGAGTGAAGACTCACTCCCCTCTCCCCCTTTTCTTCTTCCACTCCATTGCAAAAGCTTTTTCTTGCTTCTTTTATGTGAAATGACTTATCCCAATCTACCTCTCCTTTCCCTATGTCCTTGTACCTTCCTTTCTCATTAACCCCATCTTTTTAATAGCTTATACCTTTAAGTTCAATTTGCTCCCTCCTGTACATTCTCTATATATGTTCCTTATGCCCTAATACATGACAAGGTTCATGTGACTTATCAGTATCATTTTCCCATGCAAGGAATACAAGCAGTTCAGCATCATTAAATCCCTCATAATTTGCCCTTCCCATCTGCCCTCTCTATGCTTCACCTAAGTCCTATACTTGAGGACCAAACTTTCTGTTCAATTCTGGGGGTTTCATCAGGACAATCATTGAATGTCTATCTTTTCCCCTGAAAGAGTATATTTAGTTTTACTGGGTAGTTTATTCTTGATTGTAATCCAAGCTCTTTTGGCTTCCAGAATATCACATTCCAAGTCCTATGAGCCCTTAATATAGAAACTGCTAGATCTCGTGTTATCCTGACTGTATGGCCATGATATTTGAATTGTTTCTTTTTGGCTACTTGGAATATTTTCTTCTTGACTTGGGAGTTTTGAAATTTGGCTATAATTTGCCTGGCAGTTTTCATTCTAGGATCTCTTTCAAGAAGTGATCAGTGGAAAAACTTTATGAACACAATTATAAAACACTTCCTCATCCAAATAAAGTTAGATCTAAATAACTGTGAAAATGTCAAATGCTGATGGTTAGGTTGAGCTGATATAATAAAAAATTACAGTTCTTCCCAAATTAAATTACTTATTCTGCCATACCAATCAAACTACCAAATAACTTTACCAAGCTAGAAAAAAATAGAAACAAGATTCATCTGGAGCAACAAAAGACCATAAATAGCAAGGGAACTGATGAAAAAAATGTAAAGGAAAGGGGCTTAGCTCCACCAGATCTAAGACTATACTATAAAGTGGCAGTCATCAAAACTGCATAGTACATGTTAATAAAATAGAGTAATAGATCAGTGGATTAGGATATGTTAAATAGAAAATTCAGTAAATGAATTTAGCAATCTACTATTTGATAAACCCAAAGACATCAGCTTCTGGGATAAGAATTCACTATTTGACAAAAATTGTTGGGAAAACTGGAAAATAGTATGGCAAAAACTAAGCATAGATCCATATTTCACACTCTATACCAAAATAAGCTCAAAATGAGTGCCAGATTTAGGCATAGTGACACCATAGATAAATTAATAGACCAAGAAATACTCTACTGGGGTGGCTAGGTGGCGCAATGGATAGAGCACCAGCCCTGGAGTCAGGAGTACCTGAGTTCAAATCTGACCTCAGACACTTAATAATTAACTAGCTGTGTGGCCTTGGGCAAGCCACTTAATCCCATTTGCCTTGAAAAAAAAGAAATAAAAAAATACCCTATCTATCATATCTATGGAAAGTTGATAAATTTATGACCAAACAAGAATTAGAGCACATTATAAACTGCAAAATGAATGATTTTGACTATATTAAATTAAAATGTTTTTGCACTAATAAAATCAATGCTGTCAAAATTAGAAGGAAAGCAGAAAGGTGGGAAACAATCTTCACAACTAGGAATTCTGATAAAGGGCTCATTTCTAAAATATATAGAGAATTGCATCAAATTTATAGGGTTATAAGTCATCCCCCAATTGATAAAGGGTCAAAGGATATGAACAGTTTTCAAATGAAGAACTTAAAGCTATATATAATCATATGAAAAAATGCTCCAAATGATTATTGATTAGAAAATGCAAATTGAAACAACAGTGAGGTAGCATCTCATACCTATCAGATTTAGCCAAGATGACAAAAAAAAAGATCATTTGATAAATGGTGGAAAGGTTATGGGAGGACTGGGGCATTAATTCATTGTTGGTGAAGTTGTGAATGGATCCAACCATTCTGGAGAGCACTATGGAACTATACCTAAAGAGCAATAAAACTGTTCATACTCTTTGACCCAGCAATTCCAATTCTAAGTCTATATCCAGAAGAAATTATTTAAAAAAAGGGGAAAGTCCTACATGTTCCAAAATATTCATAATGTTTCTTTGTGTAGTAGTAAAGAATTGGAAATTGAGGGGATGCCCATCAATTGGGGAATGGCTAAACAAGCTGGTACATAAATACTATGGAATATTATTGTTCTATAAGAAACCATAAATGGTTGGACTCTAGAGAAGCATGGAATGACTTAAGGAATCTGATGCTGAGTGAAGGGAGTAGAATCAAGAGAACTTTGTGCACATTAACAACAACACTATGAAGTGAACAATCTTGATGGAAGCAGCTCTCCTTAGCAGTCAAAGAGCTAGGACAACTATATTAGACCAGCTATGGGCTATATTATCCCCATCCTGATGAAGAAAATCAAAACAAAACAAAACAAAGCACACACACACACACACACACACACACACACACACACACACACAAAACCTTTTGGAATCTGATGGACACTTTGTAAAAATTATCTCTTATGTATCTCTTCCTTAATCCTAATTCCTCATACTGAAAATAACTAATCTATAAACATGTTCATCAAAAATGTGTATGTACAATACTAACCTGACTGCTACTGAGGGGAGGAGGGAAGGAAATTTTGTAACTTAAAAATATACATGTGCATATGGATGAAAAGAAGAAAGAAAGAAACAAAGAAACAAAGAAACAAAGAAGTGATCGGTGGATTCTTTAAATTTCTATTTTACCCTCTGCTTCTAGGATATCAGGACAATTATCCTGGGAAATTTCTTGAAAAATGAAGTCTAGGGTCTTTTTTTGGTTATGATGTTCAAGTAGTACCATAATTTTTTTTTTGTTTTTAGATTTTTGCAAGGCAAATGGGGTTAAGTGGCTTTACCAAGGTTACACAACTAGGTAATTATTAAGTGTCTAAGGCCGGATTTGAACCCAGGTACTCCTAACTCCAGGGCCAATGCTCTATCTACTGAACCACCTAGTCGCTCCAAGTCCAGTAATTTTTAAATTATCTCTTCTGGATCTGTTTTCCAGATCAGTTGTTTTTCCAATGAGATATTTTACATTTTCTTCTAGTTTTTCCATTCCTTTGTTTTTTTTTTGTTTCTTGATTTCTCACAAAGTCATCCACTTCCTTTAACTATTCTGCATTTAAAGGAATTATTTTCTTCAGAGAGCTTTTGTATCTCCTTTTCTATCTAGTCAATTCTGCTTTTTAAGGCATTCTTCTACTCATTGACCTTTGGACTGCTTTTTCCATTTGACCAAAATTGGTTTTAAAGATGTTATTTTCTTCAGTTTTTTTGGTAATTCCTTCACCAAGCTGCTGACTTGATTTTTCATGATTTTCCTGCATCATTCTCATTTCTCTTTCCAATTTTTCCTGTATTTCCCTTACTTGATTTTCAAAATCTTTGTGAGCTCTTCCATAACCTGAGACCAAATCCTATTTTTCTTGGAGGCTTTGGATACAGAAGATTTGACCCTGTTATATTCTGAGTGTGTAATTTGATCCGCCATAGGAACAAAGTAATTGTCCATGGTCAGATTTTTTCCTTCTCATTTGCTCATTTCCCCACCCTGTGACTTGATTTTAACTCTTTGTTAAGATGGGGCTCTGCTTCCAAGGTGGAGGACACACTGTCCCAAGATTTTGAGGGCTTTTGTAGGGAATCTCAATTCCTTCAAATTCTTGAGACAGTCTGACTATTATCCTGGCCCAGCTCTGGTCTGTGGATAACCACAAGCACATCCCTCTGTCCTGGAGCTGTGAAGAGGGTCCCTGCCCCACTATGGCAGTATAACTTTTCCTGAGACTGAGACCCCAGAATGTGACCTGGATCTGAGAATAGGCAAAGACACAGAGTCCTGTCTCAGGGATAGATAGCAAAGAGATCTCTGCAATCTCCCCTAACCCTCTCACCATCCCTGGACTGAGCACTCTGGGAAGCAGCTGTTGGATGGCTCCCTGCTGGGTGGCTCCCCAGGCATGCTCCTGGTCCCTGGGGCTGGGGCTTCACAGAGGTCTGTACTAGACTGCACTCCCCTCTCATTCTGGTGTGGCAGAGTTTTACTGCTGAGTTTCCTAATTATCCTTGGCAATTCCTGGGCTGAGAGGTCTGGAAACCATCCCTACTGCCACAGAGCTAGGTGCCCCAGAGATGGGCTGTTCCTGGGTAACTGGAGCTGGTTCGCTCCAGCATGGTCAGGTTATACTGTGGGCCTTTTCCATTCCCATAACAGACCTTTCCCATGAATTTTCCTAGTTGTCTTGGGTGGGAAAATTGTTCCACTCAGTCTTTTCGTGGGTTCTGTCACTCTAGAATTTGGTTAGAGTCATTATTTTAAAGGCATTTGGATCAGTCTGAGGGAGAACTTCTGGGACTTCTGCCTTTATTCCACCATCCTGGCTCCGCCCCATGACTGTGATTTCAAGAAGCTATAGCAACATGTTTAGCTTGGCTTAAAAAGCTCACTTGAAAATGACCACACTCCTCAAAACAATAAAAAGTATATTGTGCTTGTTATGGAAGTCTCTCATGGAGGGGTACCTGTTTGTTCCCCTATATTTTCTATCTCTTTGACTTCTGAAAATGTAATAGAGAGTTTATAGCAAACTGTGAATCATAGCTTTCAGAGATGTATAACATTGTGGATTGAGAAAACTTTTTTTTTAAAGCCTGCATCAATTACCTCTCCAACTTCTTAAATTCAAGTTTGCAAGTAGATGCAAACATTTATTGAGGGCTTACTATCTGTCCTGCACTAGGAGCTAAGGGGACAGAGAAATGCAAAATGTAAGCAAAAAGAAAGATACACCGGCCCTCTAAGGAAGTTAAATTTTAATAAGTGAAGATAATGCATAAGGGAGCTGGAAAAGGGGAAGGAAGGTAGTGGAAAAAGCAGAAGCAGAACCAGGAAAGGAATGAAGGCTGGCTGGCCTGAGTCCTTCTTCAAAACAGAAGTTCTAGGAGGCATTTACTTCTCCAGACTAGAATTTCCTAATGCAAAGCCATGCAACTCTAGAAGATTGGAGGAAGCTGAGTAGGTCATGAAGGAAGTCATCAAGCAGCAGCTTGGTCTAGAAAGTAATGGGAATTGCAATGGGAGCAGTGAGAAGAGATGAGAGGAAATGACAGTTGAATCTGAATCTGAAAGCTCACTGTTAATTGGAACCTGAGCTCACCTGCCCTACATTATCAGGGCTCAAAAGGGCCCAGAGTTGAAGGTAGCTGGTACATTTGAAATTCAACTGCACTTGAGGCAGAAAATGTGGATTGGAATACACCAGCTTTGCCTTCTCTGGGTCTCTTTCCTCATCTGTAAAATAGGGGAATTGGTTCCTTCTACCTCTATATCTGTGTTCCTCTGATCTCATGGCTATATCATCATAGTTTAGTGATTGCAGATTCTGAAATCTAGAAGATTGTGATTGTAACTTGATTTTATCATCAAGGGCCTGAACATAGGCCATGCATAGAATGTATCTCAGGACATATCCTGTCTCTACTTCTACTGTTGGGTCATTTCTTTCTCATTGTTAGCGGGCATCTACAAGGACTTATTTGGACTGCTTTGTCATGCCTCAGGAAACTCATATTAGGAAATCTTATCATCCTGTAAGATCTAGCCTTGGTACTCAGTATCATCCTCTGGCTCTCTTAGAGCCATGAACTTTTTTTTATTTTTTTTAGTTTTTGCAAGGCAATGGGGTTAAGTGACTTGCCCAAGGCCACAGGGCTAGGTAATTATTAAGTGTCTGAGGTCAGATTTGAGCTCAGGTACTCCTGACTCCAGAACCAGTGCTCTATCCACTGGCTGGTGCTCTATCCACTGTGCCACCTAGCCGCCCCACTTTTTTTTTAAGTTTTTTTCCAAGTTATACTTTCTTCCTAACAACTCCCTAGTTTCTTTTTTTCTTTATTTATATTTTTAGGTTTTTGCAAGGCAATGGGGTTAAGTGGCTTGCCCAAGGCCATATAGCTAGGTAATTCTTAAGTGTCAGGTCAAATTTGAACTCAGGTACTCCTGACTCCAGGGCCGGTGCTCTTATCTACTGCCCCACCTAGCCACTCCAGAGCCATGAACTCTTAAACCTCCATTCAAGGAGACCACTGAGATCCATAATCTCTTCATTGGTTGCATTCTTTTGGACTTATTGGTCAAGTCCGCCCCCCCCCCCCAAGTTTGTATCTTCTCTCCTTCCCTCTTTCAGTTTCCTTTTGTGCATTTTTAGCTCATTAAGGGCAGAGACTGTCTTTCATATTTGTATTTGTATCCTTAGTATATAGTGGACACTCAATTTAGTCTGCCTCACCTAAATTTTTATTCACTTTTTAGATTGTCAAAGCTGAAATCATCTAAGTTAGAAATCATCTAACATAAACAAAATGAGAATTTTACAGACTTAAAAAAAAAACCTCAAACCCCCCCCAAAAACCTGAGGTTTAGAAAGTAGTGATATGCCTCAAAATCATATATTAGTAAATAACAAAGTCTCCAAATACCATGCTCATTTTACTATCCCCTCAATTGTTCATATAACTGACTCAACAAAAGTCAGATGAACTTTCTCCTGGGTGAGTAGTTCTGCTGTTAAACACCATGGCCAATGTATGGTTGAAGCAGGATTAGAAAGGAGCCAGGAAAAACCTACCTTTCTTCCCAGAGAGAATACAGTCACAGGTTCTTCAGTGCTGGCTCAGGCTTCAACTACTTCAAACTCCTCAACTATTTTTAAAGCTTAGCTATTTGAAACACCAAGAGACATAGCCATTTTATTTCCTTGTCTAATGGTTTCAATCCTTTTAATTCCATTGATCAATCTTCATAAAAAATATCTGGAAGACCTATCTCAGATTCTTACTAACTGCATAACCTTGGATAAGTAATTTAAGACCTCCTGCCTCAGTTTCCTCATCTGTAAAATGAAGGTGTTAGATTCAATGGATTTTAAGATCTCTCTAGCTCTAAATCTGTGATCCTCTCCACAGACAGGCATCACCTGAGACGAGGAGTGTAATTAATCGCTAGCGGCAGAGGAGAGAACTCAGAAGAGAGTTGAGCTAGGGAGCAAAAAGATGGCAGACTTGATATTTTCTCTGATCCCCATAACTTCTCAAACTTATCCAGAATAGAAAATAACTTCTCAAACTTCTCCAGAATAAAATTAATCATCAAAGATAAAGTAACTTCAACTATCTCCATTGTTTAGGTCACAGAGAATCCAAAAGATTCACCACCCCCAAAAAAGACCAGAAAGTGACCCTGAGCTCACTGAGTATCCCTCTCCTACATTCCACAATATTGAAGAGGCTGCAGCAGACCCAGGATTACATCAAAACACAGCCCTGCACCCTGGTTCTGCCTGCCTGTTTCTAGTGCTGTAAAAACTCCAGCTCCAGGATTCAGAGGTTCATTCAAGCATCCACGACCCATCAGCAAATATCTGTCCCAGGATGCAACCTGCAAGTATTAATGCTGCAAAACACTGACCTGCCCATCCTGGGGAAAAAAAGCTCTGAACTTCTGGGGTCAGGCCAGAGAACTGAGGAACAGAGTGTGTGTGTGTGTGTGTGTGTGTGTGCCCACCTGAGTGTTGGAGCTACATAGCATTTTATCAAACATGAGGGAAAGAGCATAGCATTCAGTTGGAGCCAGTTCTGACCACTCAAAAATTATTTGGGACTGAGACGTAGGGTGGTGAACTATAAATTGTCCAGTGTAGGAGGAAATTGAGACATTTTCAGATCCAACTCCCCAAGGAAACAACAATCAGAAGGGAAAGGAGTCAGGGACTGATAAGAAAAATAAGGGAGAAAATGACTAAAAATGTGAAAGATTTCAAGAAGGATATTCAAAGCTTTGAACACAAACAGATAAATCAGCAGGAAAAAGAGTAACAGAAGGAAATATAGTCTCTAAATCTAGTAAAGAAGTTCAAGCAACTATGAAGAAATTGAAAAATAAAGGAAAATGAGGGGTGGCTAGGTGGTGCCGTGGATAGAGCACAGTCCCTGGAGTCCAAGGACCTGAGTTCAAATACAGCCTTAGACAATAATCACTAACTCTGTGACCTTAGGTAAGTCACACTGCCTTGGAAGGAAGGAAGGAAGGAAGGAAGGAAGGAAGGGAAATGGTCTAATTCTTGAGAAAAGAGGACCTAATGGAATTTGAAAAACAAAACCATAATATGCTCTTCCTGAGTGATTTAAAAGAGAAATGAAAACAATGAGAGGAGAATTTATGTCCTACACAGTTAAAATAATGAACAGAATAGAAAAGCTTGAATCTGCCTTACTGAAAAACAAAAGAGAGAACATTAGATTAGGAATGCAAATATACATAAGTGAAACATGTAATGAATGGAACGTTTGAGAGACAGAGTTTCTGGATAATTATAACCAATTTATTAATTATGCCTAGCATAATTCATGTTAACCAAGAACAATTTGCTTTAAAATTTGCTTCAAAAAGCCTTTGGAAATGTGGCTATACTTGAGTGTGGAAATCAACCCTGAATGGTTCACAATCAATGAGAATAGGCATTTACTAAGCATTTACTTTGTGTCAGAGACTCTGCAAATTACTGGGAATACAAGCTAAAATGAAAAAAAAAAACCATAACAACAAAGCCATTCATTTCTACCCAGTCAAGGAACAACAAAGAATGGTAAGGTAAGACTTTCTCCTAGATAAGATTCTCTTTGTAAGGACTTCTAGTTGGGTGGGGTCCCACTCAGGACTGAAAAGCATGTACCCCAAGAATTTGGGCCATCTCATTCAGCAGCAATTTCCTATGGAGATTGTCTGAATAATCTACAAGGGGCTGATTTCCCAGGATGCAAAAACATCAATCCTAATTTAATAATGGATTATTATATCAGAGAAAAATAATCATTTCTCTCAAGGACAACCTAGAAGAGAAGTTAAAAAAAACATTAAAAGGAAATTTGCTTAGGTTGTGCAATGGATAGAGCACTAGCCCTGGAGTCAGGAGCACCTGAGTTCAAATCCGATCTCAGACACTTGACACTCACTAGCTGTGTGACCCTGGGCAAGTCACTTAACCACAAATGCCTTGCCAATAAAGAAAAAGAAAATATGCTTATTATCAAGCAAAATATACTGAAGACAGATATAATAAAGGAAATGATAAAGAGAATTACTCAGAATTCCTAAACATAAAAAATGAAATTCTAATTGAAATAATTCACAAATTACCTCCAGAAAAAAAAATACCAAGGTTGTAGACTCTAAAACACATAGTGATTAAATTTAACAATTCAATTCACAAACCACAAATTCTGCAAGCCATCAGGAAAAGTACCTTCAAATAGAAAGAAAGGACATTCAAATAATGCAAGATTAAGGGGCAGTTAGGTAGCACAGTGGAGAGAGTTTAGGAAGACTCATCTTCCTGAGTTCAAATCCAACTTCAGACGTTTACTAGCTGTGTGCCCCAGGCTAGTCACTCATTTGAAAAATGAGCTGGAGAAGGAAATAGCAAACTACTCCAGTATCTTTGCGAAGAAAATCCCAAATACAGTCTGCACCCACTACAAAAAGGAGTAAGGAATGGAATAATGTCTTCCAAAGAATAGGGGAACCCAGGGCAGCTAGGTGGCACAGTGGACAGAGTGCTGGCTTTGGAATTAGGAGTACCTGAGTTCAAATCTGACCTCAGACACTTAATTACCTAGCTGTATGACCTTGGGTAAATCACTCAACCCCATGAATTGCGGGGGGGGGGGGGCGGAGAATAAGGGACCTCAGAGATGCAACCCAGGCTTACCTCTTTTGCAAATCTGAGCTTAGCAATACAGGATCAAAGATGAAAGTAATAACAGAAAAGGGTGAAACATTTTTAGATAGAAAAAGCAGAACTGAAGAGAATATTTGCCTCTTGAACACCTCAAATAACAGAGATGCAACAGAAGTGAATAAAGGCAGCAGACAATGAAAGCAACAGACTCCCAAGAGACATCTTTCTAAATGTACACAAGAAGACAGAGGTGAAGGAGGAAATCTGGCGAAATGAAGAAATAGACTATTTATAGAACCTGGCAACACTGCCTACAGGTGAATGTTTCTTTTGTGGGACATTACAACATGGGAGAATACATAAAAGTAGGGGAGGGGAACAGGGATAGAGAGGAGTGGTACACTGGGGTCAAGGACTAGCAATGGGGAGGTGACCCCTGGGACTCGGAAGGAGAGCAGCCTAGAAATAGGTAGATAGGATTAGGTAAAGAGGAAAGGGAGAGGTGGAAAAAAGAAGGAAAGGAAGAAGGCTTTACTTTGGAAGTGACAGGATGTTCCAATGATGAATGCTCCTATTAGTGAAGAGAGTCAGTGTGGAAGATGAGGACCTTACATTAGATGAGGACTGGGAAATATGTGCTTAAAAAGTCTACTTGTCCTGTGTCAAATCTGAAAACAAATAACCAAAAAGTCACAGAGGTTATTCAACTGCTGTTAACTAAAAATATCAAAGAGCTCACACAGGTTATCACAACCTCATTTAACTCTGAAAATTCTCAGAGCTCACACAAGTCACCAAATCACAATTAATTCTAAGAAATAAAATAAATAAAAACAAAATAAACAAGGTTCTCACAGTGGTCATAAACAAAAATCTTTATTCTGTAGGAGGGAAACTAGACAAGGTGTCAGAGCCTCCTCTAGGCAAAGATCCTCTTTAGTAAGGTCAAATCTTAATACACACAGCAATGGTTTCACAAGGAGCTTGGATCCCTGCAAAGAAGGAAACCGTAACAATAAGACAGGTTTGATTCATAGCAGGGCTTCATGACTGGGATATGGTTCCTGCAGGTATTTGTCCAAGCTCAGAAATCACCTGGTACTGGTGCAAAACAATTCTGGAATTTTTCTGTGACAGATTCATTGGAGGGTGAGTACAAAGGATTGTTAAACTCAGGACACAGCTTGCTTACTGATTTTAGTTCTGGAAAATAGGGTGACTTCTAATAAAAAGAGAGGGGAAGACTTGGCATAAGGATCTTGCATGTCTTCTCTGACATCTGCAATAATTGGCATTGTTCTGGAACGTGAAACGAAATGGAAAAAGGGATTGGATCCATGGGGCAAACCCTCTAAGGTAGTGACAGAAAGTGTTCAGATAATTATAGGGAATAATAATCAAAGAATAGAGATCTAGAGAAAATAGGAAGAAAAGATGGAGAATGAAGTGAATAAATTCTTTGTGTAAAAGGGCTCAAAAATGAAATTAAAAATTAAAGAATAAAACTAGCTGAAGGGGAAGAGAAGAAGGAGAAATATCAAGTGAGCAGAAGGGTTCAGGAGAGAGAAGAAGAGAATTAGAACAGGGCCACCTTAAAAAAATACTTAAGCAAAGTAGCTGCAGGAGCATAATACTGTTTATAGCAGAAGAAGGAATTTGAAACTGAAAAGCTCCTACACAGACATCATTAATGTATCTAGGATGAGAGCAGAAGTAGTTGAATAGGGGGAAATATCTTTCAGATTTCCCTAATAAGGATTTGGTAACCAAGATATGGAAATAATTAATAAATATATATGTATATATAAATATTTATATAAAACAAATACATATGCATATATACAAATATATATGCATATATATAAAACAAATAGCCATTTTTCAATAGATGAGTAGTCAATTGATGTGAACAAACAGTTCTCATAAGAACTGCAAAGTATTCATACATAAAAAAATAAGCTGCATATCACTAATAATAAGCAAAATGCATATTAAAAAACACTGAGATTTCACTTCACAAATTAGTAAAAATGATCAAAAAATGACAAGTGAATATGGGAGGGGTTGTAGAAAGACCCATATAATGATACATTGTTGGTGAAACTATGAATGGGTATAAAAAATCTTGTAAAGCAATTGAGAATTATACAAATAATAATACAAATAAAATGCCTAAAATCTTTGAACTAAAGACTCCCATTACTAAATTATACCCTAAAAAAAAGTCATCAATAAGAAAACAGTCTCTATATATTCCAAAATATTTACAACAGCACTTTTTGTGATAGTAAAGTATTGGAAACAAAGTAGATGCCCATTAATTGAGGAATGACTAAGTAAATTGTGATACAGGAATGTAATGAAATATTACTTCTCTGTAAGAAATAGTATGTGCTATAATTACATAGAAGAATGGAAAGATCTATATGAACAGATGCTGACTGAAGTAAGCAGAGTTGAGAAAACAATATACACAATAGCTTCATCAATGTAAGTGGAAAGAAATATAAAAAAATCAAAAGTAAATATAACAAAATTATAAAGATCAAGTGGGACTCAAATTAAGAGAGATGAAAAGATATACTTAAAAGATATACCCCTTCTTGGAGGTAGGAGGATGCTGGGTATTACATGTTTTCTGACTTTTTTTCCCCCTCTACAAAAAAGATACTGTCACGTGGAATGGCTTTCCAGGAGAGGATGGGAAAAAAATATATGGGATACTATCATGAAATGACATAAGAAACAGAAAATATGAAAAACAATTAGTTTAAAAAAAGTAAAGGAAAGGTACAAGGAGAGAAAGAACTTTGAGATCTGGCAATGCTGGAAGAGTGAATAGTCTTGGCCATGTGCTTCCCTAATAAGTCTCATTGGCATTATACAGTTTAATTCCACTCTTTCTGAATGTATTTATGGGAAAGTTCATATCCTAGAATTATGGACGAAATGTTTTTTGTAGATATTGTTTTTAGTCTCCCATTTCAGTTAAAGTCTTTACTAAGTGCTAATTGCATCTACTGGTTGACCATTAAGGGGGAAGAACACTTATGAGTTAAAGTAGGAGCACAGCTCCATAGGGTAGCCATCAATGTGAATGTAAATGAGGGAAAATCTGAAAATGTATTTCTTATTCTTTCTAATCTGCTTTTCCTTACAACAAACTATCTCTTAATCACTATCTAACTACTACCTAGATCCCAATATAAAACTCAGCTAGGGATGAGCAGTGATTTAGAAAATAATCCACAATAACATTTTTTTTTTTTTGGTTTTTGCAAGGCAAATGGGGTTAAGTGGCTTGCCCAAGGCCACACAGCTAGGTAATTATTAGGTGTCTGAGACCAGATTTGAGCCCAGGTACTCCTGACTCTAGGGCCGGTGCTTTATCCACTGTGCCACCTACCTGCCCCCACACAATAACATTTTATGAGAACCTTTGCATAGTCTTTGGGAAAATGGTGATTATGTTTCATTCATTTACTATCCCCTAGATTCTTTGGGAGGTAAGGAAGTAAATCGGGAGTTCCAGAATTCCACTAGGATCACTAAGCAAAGGTATAGCAGAAGTAGGATCATGGTAGCTTTGTAGAAAATAGTGAAATAGAAGCTTACCTCTTTTTCAAATTGAATTTTCTTTTTTTTTTGTCGTGAAATTAGCAAATAAATATGTAAACATATCAATATATGAAGAAAATAGGATTATATAGTATACCATGAACCTTTGCTACATGTAGCTTATTAATTTAAAAGTGTATAGTATATTAATAAGGCAGCTAGGCATTGCAGTGGATAGAGCACAGAGCCTTGAGTCAGAAAAATGAATCTTCTGAGTTCAAATCCAGCCACAGGCAATTAATGTGTGTCCCCAGGAAAGCCATTTTAATCTTTTTTTTTGCCTCTGTTTCCTCACTTGTAAACTGAGCTGGAGAAGGAAATGGCAAAGCACTCTAGAGTCTCCACCAAGAAAACTTCAAATGGGATCACAAAGAGTCGGACACGACTGAAAAATGTCTGGACAATAATGTGTGCTAAGTTCTGTACTAACATTGAGATATACAAAGGAACCCCCCCCCCCCAAAAAAAAAAAACCAGAGTCCCTTCCCTTAAGAAGCTTGCACTCTATTGGACTTTTTTTTCACACTAGGTGCTGGGGAGATGTCATTGCTGTTACCATATGAGCTGGCCTCACAGGACATGAGTTCTATGCCTAGGATTACTGACTCTTGCAAGACAGTTTCCTTCTCCTTATTGTAAAACTAGGGTAGGATGACCAGGGTTAGGACTGTCGCAAGTGGTAGACCCGGAAAGGGCACAGATCTTGACCCCTATCATTGTCGAACAGTTAAACTATCGGCTCTGTCTTTTGATATACAAGCAAGGTAGGGCAGCCCAATCCTTGTCTCTCTTAGAAATTCTTCACCTGATCCACGTGAGATAGCTTCCTTCTCTTGGATCTACAACTAGGGTAAGGCCATCAGAACTTTGTTCCATGGCATCAGGTTTGAAAGATGCTGACAGCACTGGCAATCCTTATACAATATAGGAATAATATAAGTTTAGCAGTTAGAACAGTTATTTAGGGTAGTCTGGTACACTAGGGGAAGTGTGTCCCCTAACAAGTACTATCCTGCTCCGAACTGGCCATCTGGCAGCTTCACTTAGAGTGAGTGGCTTTCCTCCCTTCAGATTTTCAAGGTCTCTGTCTCCAGTAGAGAAGTATTTCAGCCTCCTCCCTGAGGATGCCTTCCTTATAACTGACTTTGGAGTAGGAAGGACCTGAATTCAAATCCAGCCTCAGATACTTAATAATTACCTAGCTGTGTGACCTTGGGCAAATCACTTAACCCCATTGTCTTAGAAAAAAAAGACATAATTGGTCTCCCTGCTGCTCCCCAGTTTAGTCAATCTTTCACATCGCTTCCAAATGCATTTTCTTCAGTGCAGATCTAGCCATGGAGAATTAAATAAATAAATTCCATTGTCTTCCAATTGCTTCTAAGATCAAATAGAAACTCTTTTATTTAGGTTTGAAAGCTCTCTTTTTGACCTTATTACATATGACCTCCCCCTCCCATACTCTCCTGCCCAGACAAACTGGTCTAGCCCCCTCCTGTTGCAGGGCCTTTGCACTGTTCCTCCCATCCAGAATCATTCCCTCCTCACTTTTAACTGATAGAATCCCTGTCCTCCTTCAGGGTCCTACTCAAGCAATACCTTCAAATGAAACTTTTTCTGAATTCCTCAGCTGCTTGTGCCCTGTCTCTCACATTACCTTAGACTAAACCATTTGTATTTATTCTCTTTAAAGTAATTCCATATATACATTATATATATATGTATATATTATATATATATATATGTCTCTTCTCTTAAACCATATTTATTCTCTTTAAAGTAATTCCATATATACATTATATATGTATATATTATATATATATATATATATATATATATATGTGTGTGTCTCTTCTCTTAGAAGGTAAGCTCCTTATAAATAGGAATTGATTCATTATTTGGAATAATCGTTTTTTATCATCTATTATTTTACATATATAAATATATAGGTATTTATTATATAGTGCTTTACAAATATTACCTCATTTTATCCTCACAATAACCCTGGGAGATAAGTGCTATTATTGCCTCCATTTTACAAGTGAGGAAACTGAGGTTGACAGAATTGAGTGACTTACTCAGGGTTACACAACTAAGAAGTGGCAGAGGCAGAACTTGAACTCAGATCTTCCTGACCCCCCCCCACCTCACCCCATCTCTACTCACTGTACCAACTAATTGTCTCACAAATTATATTTCCAGCAGCTGGCACAATATTTGGCATTTAAAAATATTTGTTGATTGATTGAATAACCCTCTTCTTCTAGGAACCCTACCTTTATCCCAGAAGAGCAGTCAGATAACAGGCTCAGCACTTCTACCCTTGGCCCTGGAACTAGGGATCATAAACAACTAATCTCACACTTAGAGTTAAGGTCAATGTAAAAGGTTTCAGAGTGGCCCAATGTCTCCTACTCACTCACCAGGTATCTAAAGGGAACTTCAAATAGCAGAACAGGAAAGAAAATGGAAAAGGATCTTTTTTAGGTGGGTACTTCCCCTCCATCTAGAATTGCATGAGCATCATGAAGAAAAACAAAGGTTTAAGAGGAGTCCAAGAAGTGAACTGCACAATAGAGACCATTACAGCGTCTGAGAGAAAAAAAAAATGGTTTGATTTGAGTTCAGGTAAAAAATCCTTTAGGGATTGTACTGTGGCAAGAGGTGTCTTAATGGACCTAGGGGATTCAGATGGGTTCACTTTCACTCACCTGCTCTGCCATCTTAGGTAAGTCATGCAACCTCACTAGGCCTTAGTTTCCCCATCTGTAAAACAAGGATGATGATTTCTAAGATGCCTTTAAACTCTTGATCTATGAATGATACTATAATCCTGACTCACAGCCACAAGAGTCCTGCTGGGTTAGTTGGCCCTTCAGCATCCTCTCTGATGAGGTGTGAGTACAGTCATCTTGGACAAATATTACCTCATTTTATCCTCAATAACCCTGAGAGGTAGGTGCTATGATTGTCTCCATTTTACATTCATTTTAGGTTGCAGAATATGGCTGTTCTTCAACACATCTGGCAGGTTTGAGTTAGAAGATGAAGGTATTTTTCCCAGTGTAACCTCTAGTTACAGACTTTCTAATGATTCCATCCTTATCAGAATCTCTTCTTTACTAACACTGGTGTTTATGTCCCATGGTTGAAGGTATCAGTGAAAAAAAAATATATATATATATATTTAATAATTTAGTTTAATAATTTAATAATAATTATATATATATATATATATATATATATATATATATATATATATATATACTCTCTTTTAGGAGTGTCAGTCTAGAAGTATTGTCTGGACTGAGGCTAAGGGGGATAGGGGTGGGGGGTGGGGTGTTCTGCTGTCCAGGCATCTGGTGCTGGGGCACCTCTGACCCCTTCTGCTAATGAGGCTGTTAATACAACTAAGAGAAAAATGCTGGTGGAAACCACCAACAGAGAGGGTCTAAAGGAGGTTCTAAGGAGAAATGGTATTCTTGCAAGGATCAGGGGAAAATGCTTTGTGAAAGAGGGGGAAATATTACTAGATCAAGGAAGCTGGGTAGGGTCTGTCATAGGCTACAAGAAGAAACTGGTCCCTTATGTCTGCAAATCTGCAAAGAACTTCATGTCACCTAAGTCACCATGAAAAATGTCAACTTGGCCTTTGTTTCAACAGTTGACTTTATCCTTCAACTATTTTTTTTTAGATTTTTGCAAGGCAATGGGGTTAAGTGGCTTGCCCAAGGCCACACAGCTAGGTAATTATTAGGTCTGAGGTCACATTTGAACTCAGGTACATCTGATTCCAGGCCTGGTGCTCTATCCACAGCACCACCTAGCTGCCTGGTTGACTTTATCTATAAACAGATTTTTCTGTCTTTTGACTCACATCAAAAGCAAACTGGAAGGTGGAGGGATTGGCAGAAAAAGTATTAGATGGAGCCAGGAGATTAAGGGTTTAGTCCCTGTGCCATCATTTAGTAGTGTGGTGACCTTAGTCATGTCATGTGACTTTTGAGATAATTACCTTATCTGTGATTTTTAAACTGGGCAGGAGGGAAAAGTTTGAAGAAGCACCAAATGAGAAATATACATAAAGCATTAAGCTAAAGTACGGAAAAAGTAGTTTCCATTGTTAATATGACACTGTTTGATCAACAATGGGATTAATGTCTGAAAAATGAGTTAAAACATGTGATGGCAGAAGCTTGGCTAAATGTTTATCTTTTGGAATAAAGTAGATGAATTTAATGTATCATTTATATCGCTAATCATCATGTTAGTTCCAAGTAGTTACTAGTAGCATCAAATTTGATACTTTTAGCTATGTAAAGAAGCATCTGTGGTCAGCTCTATGTTGGTCATTTGTTCTTTTTTCCTTTTTTCTTATTTAAGGCAATCAGGGTTAAGGGACTTGCCCACAGTCACACCACTAGTAAGTATCAAGTTTCTGGAATTTGAACTCAGTTCCTCCTGATTCCAGGGATGGGGTTCTATCCTGTGCATCATCCACCTGCTCTGACCATTTGTTCTTGTCTGACTAGATAACTCAAATGGGTGCTTTTATCTGTCACTTCCAATGGAATATATTACCATTCTAAAAGCATAACTACCTAAGCCTCTCTCTATCACTGGATCTCAAATCTTAAGTGTTCTAAGAATCCTTTAATTCACTTCTGCCACTTAAACCTTTTTTTAATAGCAGGTTCCATTGGTATATATCAAATGAGTTGAGCTTTTAGGAGAGCCAAGGATATCAGGTAGCTACCCAGTCACCCAGGGAAGGCAGGGGAGGGGGGAGGGGTATAGAGGAAGGTTTGAAAGAAGCAGGACCCAATTCCTACATTTCTTGATATATACACAGAACACTAAACACTATAACAACTCAATTATTAAACCTAAGGTATGACTAGCAAGACTGGTGAATTACTGGTTGTGGCTCTTTATAAATTCTCTATAAAATTAAGTCTAGGAAATTAAGGGGTCAAACTCCTATGAGAAGTTATTGGGATCCTCACTTCATGGATGACTCATGCCTTTAATATGAAGGTTGTCAAAACAGAAAACTCCCTAAGATTAGGTTGGCCTTAATTTATAGCCATTGTCCCACCTTGGGGTCCAGGAAGCTTCTTTTGAGAATAAAGGATAGGAAGAGAATAATAAGTACAATCCTTACTTTGCAAATCAGAAAACTGAGACTTAGAAATGCTAAATTATTTGTCCTGGTCACATAGCTAATAAATGTCTGATAAGGGTTTCAAATCCAGGCCTCTTGACTCCAAGACCCCAGCTCTAGGTGTCAAGGGAATAGTTCTGAAGGTAACATCAATTGCCCAGGGGTCTTTTGCTTACTCTGTAAGTCTTCAGACAGTTTTTTACACAGGCCAGAGCACAAGACTTTCCCCAGAGACTCAACTATAGATATATATACATAAGGAAACCAGACATCCTCCCTGCTTTGCCACAAGACCTCACTTAGCTCTCTTGGCCTCTTTTCTATTTTTAAAAAGTTGCCTTATTATTAACTAAAAAATCATCAATGAACATGAACATCTGTATATATATAAAAAGCCAGAAAAATAGTATTTACATGACAGTTCCAATCTATTACATACAGTTTGGTTTTTTAGAAATATGTATTAAATTTAACATGGTATTTGTTATTGCTCTACTCATTTTTGTCTCCTTCTGAATTTCCTTCTGCTCTGATTTGTGTATTTTTAAATTATTCCATTGAATCACCAATGTTAACCTTCTACTTCTACTCTAACTCAGATAAAAGCTCTTCCCTATAACATATAAAAATTAAGTAAAACAAATGAGTTAGGTATACCTGAATATTCTGAAGGTATATATTTTGAACCTATAAACAAACACCTTTCCATCAAGAGATGAAATTCCAATTATCTAAATCAGAAAAAAATATATAGACAATAATAGTGGAGATTAATGTTCCTTTCTCAGAAAAACTCTGACAGAGATAAACAAAAGAAATAATATAGAATTGAACATTTTATTAGAGAAATTAGAGCTAAAAGATTTATTGTACCTTCTAGATAGGACCAGTAAAGAATATACATATTTCTCAGCAGCATATGGCAATTTTCAAAATCTGACCATGTATGAGGTTGCAGAGAATTGCAAATAAATATAAAAAGGCAGAAATAGCAAATATATTCTGTACAGTCAATAAGTCAATAAAATAGTAAGTTCTAGTGATCACAAACACCCAAATGGATATAATAATGATATTCTAAATAATGAGTACATCAAAGAAAAAAACCATAGAAACAAATCTAGAATGCAATAAAGCAGTTCACAGCAGAATAACTATATTCCTAGGAATCTACTTCAACAAAATACATGAGGATTAATTATTTGCTTAGTAATTTTAAAAAACTTATCTAATAAACACAAAAGAGGAAATCTTGAAAATTAAAGAAGAAATGGTTATAGAAACCCCAAAAGATAGTAATTGTGAAGAACAACCAAGCTGGGAGCAGTACCACAAATTTGGTATAGGTACACACCTGAAGCCTGATTAGCAGCAAGTTTTACTAATCAGAATAACACTTGGTTATGAAAATGAAGCTGAATAAATTCTGATTATTTTTAGATAATTCCTCACGTAGACTATAAAAAAACTGTCAACTTGCCTGGTGTCTACTAGTTAAACTTTGTAAAAATATGTATATATATTTGTTTTTCCATTGTATGCAGATTTGAAAGAAAGATGTACCATTTCTCTGTTGTATGTTGGATTATGTAGGAAATGTTTGTGAACAATTTCAAAAAAAGTGATTAAAAAAAAAGTAACCTGTGGATGTTTTGTGTAGTATCTTGGCATTTGTATTAATAGTTAAAAGTTCTAATTTCACTTCCAAATAAAAATAAAACTCACACAATGCTGGAAACCCCAAAAGATAAATAAAATTTAAAGCTGGGTGTTTGAAAAAAATTGATAAAAATTGGTAAAATTTTAGTCAATTTGATTAAAATGAGGACCAAAAAATCAAATTAAATAAGTAAAAAATAAACAAGGAGAATTATCAGCGCATATACTTTGACTATTTCTATATTGAAGAATGTCCCTTATTCTTAAAGATTTGTGTCAATTCCTCATATACCTTTTTTTGGGAGCAAGGCAATGGGGTTAAGCGACTTACCCAAGGTCACACAGCTAGGTAAATATTAAGTATCTGAGCTCAAATTTGAAGTTGGGTACTCCTGACTCCAGGGCCAGTGCTCTATCCACTGTGCCACCTAGCTACCCCCTTATATATCTTTGAGTGTCAGATATTTATTTGGGAAATTTCATGCAAAGATATTTTTCCATTTGTTTCCCTTCTAATTGTAATTGCATTGTTTTTATTTGTGCAAAAACTTTTAATTTCATATAATAAAATTGTCCGTTTAGTCTCCTGTGATTCTCTTTATCTCTGCCTTCTTTCATGCTAAGAAATAATTCTACCACTAACAGTATAATAATTTTCCTTTGATTCAAAGAAGACCACACCAACCACACTAGTGGTGGCATGACTTGTACATTATATTTATTATAGTGAATGCAAAGACATCCTTCTCACTACCTTTCCCAGAATCATTTCACCCCATGGCCTAATTTGATAGGAAACTGGGCTTCTGGTGATGGTCTGAAAGTCGTGGAATCTCTTGACCTTTCCACTCCTGTATCAGCATGGCACCTTGGTGCTCTAGCAACACCAGGCAAAACTCTGTTGCAATGTCTAGCAAGAAATCAGTAACTCACGGCATATGAAGCACCACATCAAATTGCAACAACACAGTTAATCCAAACTTGTCTCTTGATGCATTAATTGTTAGTGCAATCTTTTCTCTCAGATCTTCAACCATACTTCCCTCAAAACCCAAAGTTTTCCTGGAAGCTGTCCAGCATGGGAATAGTGTTGCTGGATCGCTAGTTGGCATCATTTGTGGTCAAAACTACAAGATGATTTTTGATCATCCTCAAAACTCCAACTTTTGTATTTCATTAATGAAAACATTCTTAGCAAATGCTTTCACTCTGATCTGTTTTACATCAGATTAAGAATTTCACCCCTGGCATAACAATAGTTGCCCCCAGCTGTCCCTCTTAATCATGTCTCCAGTTCCAAAAATCAACAAAATACAACTGGGGTCCTATTCCATTATTCCTGACTGGGATATCCAGGAGATTTGAGTCTTCTTTGAACACTCTAATTTTTTAAAGTAAATATGTCAAAGAAGTCTCCACTAAGAACTTGGAGAAGGTGATGATGGCTTACCCCAAGGAGGACTGCCAGTTTGATCTCAAGATCCAACAATTAACTTTTTCACTAAAGCTACTTTACGCTGTTAGAGTTGGAATCACTGTGGCTGCTGGCACCAGACATGCCCTCTAATGAATCCTCTTTAGAGAATTTAAAGTGTACTAGGTATATTATCAGCCCAGAAGTTCTGGCTTTTCCTTCTTTAACCTATTAAAACCTATAGGCAACCTCAGAATGAAAAAGAGGCTTATGCCCCACACTCCCAGTTACTGACAAAAGCTACTCCAAGCAGGTCATCTCATTTACATTACTGTTATAAGGAGAGTGGTTAGTAACCCTTAAGGTATTATATATATTTAAATTAATTTATTTTTCTTGATATTAGTATTTTGGAGGTTATCCTTCTAATTTAATGTTTGAATATAATAGAGATATTGGTGCACTGGAAAACTACTGCTATATGTAACACTTGCTATGGAATACTGATTAAAGAATTTGTAAATTAAAGAAATTGTAATTGGAAGAGAAATTTCCCACCATACTCCAAGAAACAGAGGTGAGAAGAATTAAAAAAGTCAATCCCTGGATCATTTTAAGGTTTCTGAAAATGCCTTGACAGCTAATAAGCACCAGAGAATAAGCCAGTATCGCTTTATTCAAAACATATTCTTCATGTGTAAGATTTCTAAAGGATTTATTCATACTTTTTTTCACCAATCACTTCCTGATTCCTGCTTCTCTCCCATCATAGCCTTCTCTTAAAACAAAGAAAAACAAGGAAGTGATATATTAGTATGATATAGCAGAATGAATACTGGTTCTGGAGTCAAATAATCTTAGTACAAATCCAGCTTCCAGTGTTTATTCTCTGACATTCTCTGGGCCTCATTTTCCTCATCAATAAAAATGGGGAAATTGGATAAGCTTCTTGACACCTCTGACACAATCCTATGAATTAAGCAAAGCATATGATCTCTCCTCAGCAGGATTACGGGTCAAAGGTTATGAATAACTTTTTCTCAAATATTTCAAATCAGTTTCCAGAGCTGTTAAACCAACTTTTAGTATATCCATGATATTGTCTTCTCACAACACCTTTCATTACCTTTTCTAGTTTGATTGGTATAAGGTAAAATCAATTGGCAATTTGTATTCCTTGCCATTATTTGGGACATTTTTGCAAATTGTTACCATTAGTTTGTATTTTATCTTCTGAAAAATTATTCCTATCTTTTATTCACTTACCTGCTGAGGCGTGGCTCTTATTTTATATATTTATATCAATTCTCTATATATCTTGGACATTAAAGATATTTGATGTAAAGATTTTCCCCATCATTAATCACTGTAAGTATCTCAAAAGAGGATTGGTTCCTTGTGAGCCTAGGTTATAAAATGAAGGGTCCATCCACCAGGTGGGATCCATTCTGAGCAAGGGAGTTAACTACATCAGGTAGATAACATATTGAAGATGCAGGACTATTATGGTTAGTTATCTCCATTATGAGTTAGGCCAGAGGCCTGTGATGAGAGTATGTAGGAGCTGGAGGCTCCTAAGAATAGACATGGCTGAGAAATGCAATAATAGCAATTCTTTATAATAATTCTTTATAATAATAGAATTCAGTGAAATATAGTGTCACAAAAAAGTGACAAATTTCTAAAAAAACATGTAATGGAAAAAAAATTATAAAAAAACAACCAGACATTTAGAAAGTATCACAAAGATCTTTGACAAACAAAAGTTTCCTTTGGTGAAGTTGGCTTAGGTTTTAGTGGACTGTGAACTCAATGTGAACTAACTGTGCTAGGGTAGCAAAAATGTGCCTGTAGTTTTAGGTTACATTGAGAGAGAAATAGTTTTCAGTACTATAGAGGTGATAGCCCTCTCATTTACAGATCATAGTTCAAGTATAGTTTTCAATTCTAGACGACACACTTTAGGAAGGAAATCAATAAGCTTGATGGACAACAGAACCATAAAGGGTCTCAATAGTGCAGCATGTAAGAGTCAGTTGAAGAGAATATTTGCATGGAAAAGATCAGATTAAGGGGAGGGGATAGCTATCTTCAACTAACTGAAGAACTTCCATAAGGAAGAAGGATTAATCTATTTGACACTGACCAATGAGTAGAAGGGTGCTTTTAGTTTGATGTAAGGAAAAAGTCTTAACAAGGAGTTATCCAAAGTTGGAATGGGCACCCTCTCAATACAGGTTTTTGAGGAGAGCTGAATAACTTGTCAGGAAAAGTGATAGAAAGTTAAAGAGGCTTCTCAAGTCTTTCTCAATACTATGATTCTTACAAATTAACACATGTTTCAAGACATAGGACTAGAAGATTTGAAAAAGTCCTGAGACAGTTCCAGATTTGAAGCTGGATAAAGGTAGGATTCCTTTAAGTACATTTTATTACTATATTGTTTTTACATCACCACATTTTCTATTATATTTTTTCCCTTCTCCACTTCCCAAAGAAGAGAGGGGGGAAAGTTTAGCAAACCTAATGTATTCAGTCAGACATTATATAGTCCTCTGCCTCTGCAAAAAAGGGAGGAGAAATAAAAGGCAGTAATTTTATTTTAATTTTAATTTATTTTTCAATTATAGTTAAAGATAGTTTTCAGCTTCATTTTTTTAAAGTTTTCTCTTTCCTACCCTTACTCCCCCTATCCTAGGATAGTAAGTAATCTGATATAAGTTATACTTGTACAATTGTGTTATACATATTTCTATATTAGTCACACTGTGAAAGAAGAATCAGAATAAAGGGGGGGACTATAAAAAGGAAAAAGCAAAAAGCAAATTTAAAAAGATAAAAAATAGTATGCTTTGATCTGCATTCAGATTCCATAATTCTTTCTCTGGATATGGATGGCATTTTTCCATTACATGTTTTTTAATATTGTCTGCTGTAGGAAATGATTATAATAATCTGCTGCTTGATTAAACCCAGAGTCCAGCATCTGGGATAATAATCCACTCTTCAATAAAAATTGTTGGGAAAACTGGAAGATAGTATGGCAAAAAATACGATTAGACCAACATCTCAAACCCTATACCAAGATAAGATCAAAATGGGTACAGGATTTATACATAAAAGATGATATTATAATCAAATTAGGGGAACAAGGAATAGTTTACCTGTCGGATCTATGGAAAGGGAAGAAGTTTATAGAGATGGAGATAGAGAAAGAGATAGAGAACATTATAAAAAAATTTGATAATTTTTGAATACATTAAATTAAAAAGCTTTTGCACAAACAAAACCACTCTAACCAAGATCAAAAGAAAGGTAAATTGGGAAACACTTTTTACAACTAGTGTTTCTGACAAAGAATTCATTTCTAGAATATATAGAGAACTGAGTCAAATTCATAAAAAAACAAGCCATTCTCCAGTTGACAAATGGTCAAAGGATATGTAGTGGCAATTTTCAGATGAGGAAACCAAAGCTATCTATAGTCATATGAAAAATTGCTCTAAATCATTGATTAGAGAAATGCAAATTAAAGCATCTCTAAGGTACAACCTCATACCTCTCAGATTGGCCAATACAACTAGCAAGGACAATGAACAATATTGGAAGGAATGTGGGAAATCTGAAACACTAATGCATTGTTGGTGGAGCTGTGAACTGAACCAATCTTTCTGGAGAGTGAGTTGGAATTATGCACAAAGGGCAATAAAAATGTGCATCCCCTTTGATCCAGCAATACCACTACTGGGCCTACATCCTGCAGAGATCATAAAAAAGGGTAATAATCACTTCTTCAAAAATATTCATAGCAGCTCTGTTTATGGTGGCAAAGAATTGGAAATCAAGGGAATGTCCTTCAGTTGGGGAATGGCTAAATAAATTGTGGTATATGTTCATTATGAACACTATTGTTCTATTAGAAATCAGGAGGGACAGGATTTCAGAGAAGCCTAGAAAAACTTGCACGAATTGAGGCTGAGCAAGATGAGTAGAACCAGAACATTATAAACCCTAACAACAACATGGGGTGATGATCAACCTTGATAGACTTGCTCACTCCATCAATGCAATAAACAGGGACAATTTTAGGGATCTATGATGGAGAATACCATCAGTATCCAGAAAATGAACTGTGGAGGGGGTGGCTAGGTGGTACAGTGGATAGAGCACTGGCCCTGGAGTCAGGAGTATCTGGGTTCAAATCCAGTCTCAGACACTTAATAATTACCTAGCTATGTGGCCTTGGGCAAGCCACTTAACCCCATTGCCTTGCAAAAAAAAAAAGAAAGAAAGAAAGAACTGTGGAGTTTAAACAAAGGCCAAAGATTATTATCTTCAAATTTTAAAAAGGTTGTCTTATGTATTACATAATTTTGCTACTTCTAATAATTTATTTCTTCCTTATGGATATATTTTTTCTCTCAACACATTCAATTTTGATGTATGTATATCATGGAAACAAATGTGAAGACTATCAGACTGCCTTCTGTCGGGGTGGAGGGAAGGTAGGATGGAGGAAAAATTGTAAAATTCGAAACCTTGCAAAAAATGATTGTTAGAAATTACTATTGTATATAATTGTAAAATAAAATATTTATATTTTTAAAAAAGGAATTGTCTACTGTCTTGCTGAGAAGAGTTGAGTCTATCATAGATGCGGTTAATGTGTCCAGTGTTCTCCTGCTTCTGCTCACTTCACTCAGCATCAGTTCATGCAAGTCTTTCCAGGTTTTTCTGAAATCTTCTGCTCATCATTTCTGAGGGACCAATAATATTCAATTATATTCATATACCACCACTTATTCAGACATTCCCCAGTTGATGGACATCTGCTCAATCTCCAATTCTTTGCCATTACAAAAAGAGCTGCTATGAATATTCTTATATATTTGGGTCTCTTTTCCTTTTTCATGATCTCTTTGGGATACAGACCTAGTAATGTTATTGCTGGATCAAAAGACATGCAGTTTTATAACTTTGTGGGCATAGTGCAAACTGTTCTCCAGAATGGTTGGGTCAATTCACAGCTTCACTAACAGTGCATTAGTGTACCAGTTTTCCCACATTCTCTCTGAGTGGGATAAATTTATCCTAAAGGAAACTCTCAGAGACTGCGTTTGATCAAAAGAAAGTTTATTTGCTTTTCTCCAGAAAAGGATAGACTTACAATCTCACCTAGTGGTGAGAGTTTGAGAGGGGCATCCAAACTACAGTCAAACAATAATATATAGTGTTCACCCCTTCTCCCTAAGTCTCCTCCCCTTCAGTCTATTGGCTGGGCTTCTGGGGGTACAATCTATTCCCTGAAATTTACCCCAGCAACAGACACAAAGAAAAGATGAAATATTTTCATAGTATTTTTCCCACCAGATGGTGAGGTAATTTAGGACCTTCATAATTATCTTAACTAAAATGAAGCAATGTCTATGGTCAGAATGTCCTCCCAATTTGCAAAACTAGTCTTACCATAAAGCAGGAGCCTCTGAGCTACCTTTGAAATGCAAGATTTTCTTGTCAAAAACATTTCTTAACCCTGAGAGGACTTCACCAGGAACTTTCCCACATAGTCCCTCTCATTTCAATATATACATATATATATGTATATATTGATGTGTATATATATATGTATATATATATATATATATATATACACATTTTCCTTTGCACCCCCCCCCCCCCCCTTAAATTTTATTCTCTCTTCCTGTCCAATTGGGACCCATCTTCTTCTTGGAACCCCTTGACCAAACAACCCATACATATACATAGACACAATATGGAGGAAGATGAACTAGTTCGTTCTTTCTCTCTTCCCTGGTGATATTCAATATCCAGTATCATCAGGGTCCATTCCAAAAAGTTCTCTTCAGTTTGGCTTCTCTTCTGGTAAAGGAAGTTCTTAATACAACATCTTATCAGACTTAGACTCACATTTCCATCATTAGACAATAAAATTCTAGAGTTATTACAATTTAAATTTTGACTTACTAACAAAAATAAAACTTACATAATTATTTCACTGCACAAGTGAATATGCTGAAAATTGTCAGATTAATTTGAGCTTATAACATATACATTAGATGATTATCTTAGTACAAATTATGTCCAGCAAGTGACATAAACTCTCAACCTCTTGCTCCTTATTAAAATAATAACTCAGGCATCCTTGACTAAAATAAATTCTTCTTTCTTCCAAAATGTTTCTAAATATATTATAGGTGATTTTTCTCCTGATATACTCACTTGACTTATTCCCTTCCCTAAAGTAGAACTTGAAACTGCTATTGCACAGAATTGTATCTGAAGATTACAAAAACTTTTTTATTCTTCTTACATAAATATTTCTTTCAAACATGGAAAAATCAAGGGACCTTAAGTCTTGTCAATACATATAGCTAACAGCAGAGGTCAAAATCATATTAGCCTATCTAGCTATTAAACTCCAATTGACCTAAAATTTCTTTATCAGATTTGCTTACAGCAATTTACTATAAAGATCCAGAATATCAAAGAAAAATTCTTTTATAGATATTATTTCAAGTGTCAGTTTCCAGGAAGAGGTCATGTGGGTAGTCATAGTCAATGCCTTAAACCAAGTTTTAGATTTATACTATGAGACATTATTCAAGTGTCACATTTGGGGAAGTCAAGTCAGAAAGGTCAGAAAGGGTTCAACCTCAGGCTGAAAACCCACCCCTTTTTATCCTGGTGCACTATCACCTGTGTAGTCTCCAAACCTCCATTGGGCTTCAAAAGAACATTGACCCAACAGCACTTTCTTCACTGATCATACCTGATATCAGACACAACACAAATAAAAGTTCCATGATCACCTTGATGGACTCGCTCATTCTATCAGTGCAAAAATCAGGGACAATGTGGGGCTGTCTGCAATGGACAATACCATCTGGATCCAGAGAAACAACTGTGGAGTTTGAACAAAGACCAAGGACTATTACCTTAAATTTAGAAAAAAAAAAAAAAAACCTGATATCTTATTGTCTGATCCTGCTATCTCTTATACTTTATGTTTCTTCCTTAAGGATATGATTTCTCTCTCATCACATTCAATTTGGATCAATGTGTACCATGGAAACAATGTAAAGACTGACAAATTGCCTTCTGTGGGGGGTGGGGAAGGGAAGTAAGATTAGGGAAAAATTGTAAAACTCAAAATAAATAAAATCTTTAAAAAAAAAGTTCCATGATCTAAAATAGTAATTCCATCTAATTAGACCTCCAAGTGAATCTGCTTCACAAGGACTAAATACTAATTATAATCTGGACTGGGGGGGGTCACAATCAGTCAGTCTCCTTCTTTACACATATATCTACTCAGCATCCCTGGGTCCCTGTCATTAGAATACACTAAATAGAGTTATTTTCTAAACTTAATAAAAAAAAACCATTCAAGTTCCCCCAGCATCTGGAGCATCCCCTGACATACAAAAACATCTTCACAAGTATGTTCCATAACACAACTAGAAGGTCTGTCCTTCTGGTAGCACTAACCTCTGATTTCTGAAATAATATCCCTTTGTCTGAAATCATATCTGCTTTATTTCTGGATAAAGATGGTATGTCAGGGTAGTTACATGGCACAGTGAATAGAGCACTGGCCCTGGGGTCAGGTGAACCTGATTTCAAATCCAGCCTCAGACACTTAATAATTATCTTGCTGTGTGGCCTTAGGCAAGTCACTTAATCCCGTTGCCTTGCAAAAAAATTTTTTTTAAATAGTATGTCAAAGGCCTCTTGGCAGCGGGGGGTGACTAGGGAATACCATAGTGCCCAGCACACTGGGCATGGAGTCAGGAAGACCTGAGTTCATATCCTATCTCAGACACTTACTAGCTGGGTGACCCTGGACAAGTCACTTCACCTCTGCTTCACTTTCCTGTCTGTAAAATGTGAATCATAATAGTACTTCCCTCCAATGATTGCTGTGAAGATCCAGTGAGATTATGATTGTAAATTTTAGGTATATACAAGTTGCCTGGTACCTAGTTGGCACCTTATAAATGTTAACTATTAGTTAGCAAGTTATATTAGATTTGCAGACACTGGTTATAGGATCTGACCAGGAACTACCAAATCCCAGAACATTCTAGTGCAGGGAGGGCCTGTACCAGAGCATAGAAAGGCTCCAAATCCAGCTCAGAGGGGCCCTATCTAGAATTCCTAGAAGGAATAAGGAGAGTTTTATGTTTTAAAACATTTTTATAAATTAAATAAGCATGCTCAAAGGGGAAAATGGGAAAGCAATGAGAGCAATATAAAAAGAAGCTGGAAAAGGCCCCAGAGGCACCAAACCTGCCCCGCCAGCAGCAAACTCCCTGAAAAGCTGAATGAAACAAATAGAAGCCAATGACTCCATGAGACAAGAAATAATAAAACAAAGTCAAAAGACTGAAAAAAAATGTAAGGCATCTCATAGCAAAAACAAGTAAGCTGGAAAACAGATCAAGGAGAAAAAAGTGTAAGAACTGTTGGACTACCTGAAAGCTATGACACCCAGAGAACCCAGAAATGCTATTTGAAGAAATCATAAAAGAAAACTGCCAAAAATCTCTTAAAACAAGAGGGCAAAGTAGAAATAGTAGAAATTCACTAGTTACCTTCTGAAAGAAATTCCAAAAAGAACTCCCAGGAACATCACATTCACAAAATCTAGAACTTCTAGATCAAAGGAAAATCTCACTGGAAGTGAGAAAGAATTGGAATCCCAATGAGACCCAGGCAGGATCACACAAGATTTACTACTTTAAAGGAGAGACCTTGGAGCACACTATTCAGAAGGTAGAGCATGTGGGCTTACAGACAAGAATGACTTGCCCAGCAAGACTTGAGTAAAATCCCCTTAGAGGGAACAAGGATTTTTAAATAAAATAGAAGACTTCTAAGCCTTCCCAATCTGATCCCCAGCCATGTAGAAAGTCTGAAACACAGACCCAGACTCAAGAGTAACATTTAAAAATCAACTGGGGGTGGCTAGGTGGCATAGTGGATAAAGCACTGGCCCTGGAGTCAGGAGTACCTGGGTTCAAATTCAGTGGCAGACACTTAATTATCTAGCTGTGTGGCCTTGAGCAAGCCACTTAACCCCATTTGCCTTGCAAAAACCTAAAAAAAAAATTCAATATTTAACTCTTAACCTACCTGAAACATAAGGTTTCCATGCTGACATCCCATTCTCTTAAAGCAAAACAGAACAATAGCTTCTTTTAAAGTTAATCTTATAACTGAACATCTGTTACACACAAATCTCTTTTATATCTCTGTGTCATAAGCTTATTTAGCTTTATTCCAAATACACTACTATTTTCAAAAAGAAAATAGGATTCTCCATGAATTTAGTCTTATACATGATAATTTTAGAACCCCAATGTAAACTTTACCTATGCCAGTGTTTCATTTATACAGAATGAGATCTCAAATAGATACATTTTCTTCTTCTAAAATAACAAATATTAAGTAAGCTACCTTGATCTTACATATAAATATTCCCTTTCATAAACATGAGGTAGAAAAACAAAGCTTTTCATAAACTCTTTGGGCCAAAAAGACCTTGAGAGGTGTTAGGCTTTTAGCAAGGTATTGTCTAGTTTTTTCATAACAAATCTCTACAAATGTTTGTTATTACAACACAATTTTAAATTCTCAATGGGGTTAAGTGAATCTATTCTTATATAAAATTTACTAATTATACATAACACATTTCAAGTTTATGAATTGAAATTACTCCCTAGAACTTTGCAACACAGAAAAATTCTTAAGATCAGATGTTTCTAAAAATCCTTTTTTATGATTACAAGATTTTCTTTATACTTCTCTTAATCTTATAAATTCTAAAACTCATATCCCAAATAACCTTAAATTATTTTCTTTTCAAAACCTAAAATGTTTGCAAATTCTTCTTATCTTTATCAGTGAAATTCCAACTTCTCAGTACTTAGAGCTTTTATCTTTACTGATCAACATTTCTTAATTTACAACATTTAGGAATTCTACATCATCATAATCAAAATTACACATTCCTACAAACCCCTTAATTCAGTTACATGTATTTTCATTTCAGTTACATGGTTTCCAATCAATTCACTGTTAGATATTGGAAAAGTGGAAGTCTAATGTAATTTTCAAATTACCCCCACCTCATTTAAACACACATATATCATTTAGACTTATAGTTCCTTATACTCCTTCTCTTCTTACATTGATTTTTAAATTACTTCTTAAAGCTCCCAAACTCCATCTTTTTACTTAAAAAAGTCAAACCTGCTCATACCTTCTTTCTACATGCTTTAACCAACTTCCACACTTAACAAAGATTCAAAAACCCCCAACTGTCTCTTTATATCCTTTCATTTTCCCTTGCAACCCTTTTTATTCTCTTCCCAGTTCTTTCAGAACCCATTACTCAGACTGAACTACTTACATTTTCCCTTAATATACTTTCCCACTATTTTTCCATTAGCTCTTTTGCTGTTCTGAACTAGATTCCCGTAACTTATTTAAAACTTTATTTTTACGGCTATATAGACTACAATGTAATACACCTTTCCATTCAAAGTTTTTAATATTTAACACTTCTTGATTTTACCTAGTATAACTTTCAAGAAGGCAACAGCCACTCAAAAATCCCACAGTCAAATTAGAATATCCCCTGCCCCACCCCTCAGATAGAGTAAACCATAAGGGGACAGTCCTAAATCTTTTCTGGGGTGGAGGGGAATCTTCCAATCTTAAATCCTCAATTATCTCATTATTTTATGTAACATTTTGGAAATAAAATAATATTATCAGAATTATATTTCCACTAATAAACTCCTGAAGCTATAATGTTATCATAACCTTGGATTCATTCTATTAAATGATTAGCTATTTCCAGCACTTGCATCAGTTTCTGTTTTTCTGATATTGCTATATAATCAAATTATAAACTTTAGAATGACTTTCTTGCCTTCCTAGAATTTACTTCCTTGTTTTCTCAATATCAAATAGAATTTTTTTATTATTTATTTATTTAACATAATTTCCCATCTGGTGATACCCACTGTCTCTTTTCTGTTTCTTCTAACTCCAAATAACTTCCCTTTTTGGTTTGTTTTTTAGTTTTTGCAAGGCAATGGGGTTAAGTGACTTTGCCAAGGTCACATAGCTAGGTAAATTATTAAGTTTTTGAGCTCAAATTTTAAGTCAGGTCCTGCTGACTCCAGGGTCATTGCTCTATCCACTTTGCCACCAAGCTGCCCCATAATTTCCTTATTAACACTTTTTTTTTACTAAGTCTTCATGAAACAATTCTCTCCCTCTCTCTCTCCCTCTCTCTCTCCCTCTCCCTCTCCCTCTCCCTCTCCCTCTCTCTCTCTCTCCCCAACTATTTAATCCTTTTTCATAATAAATTCCCTTTTGGCTCCTGTTCAAAGGTGAGAGATAAAAAGCTAAAGAGGCAGGCAGGCAACAAGCAGCGGAGAAAAGAAGTGGGGGGGGGAGGGGGAAAGGCATCTGGTAGCATAGACTAGCACAAAAGAAACTGGGGAAGAGAAAAAGTCAGCAGCATTCAATCATTTTCTGCACTTTTTCTTTTTACTTTGGTTTTTCTTCCCAAATATTAAGTCTAAACTCTAGAGTTCTCATAGCCTGCATTTAGGGGGAGCAATTTTTCCATGCCGCTTAGTTTCAAGCTTGCCCTCCCCATCTCAAATCGTTTGAGATTTTCTTTGTTCTGCATGGACCTTTTTCTGGACCCTCTGGACTCCCTGCTCAGGAGCTCCTCTGCCTCTATTCTTGCAGACTTAAACTGCTTAGGTGAAGCAGAGCTTGGGTCTCACAGGTGCTCACTGATATTATCTGGTCAGCTTTATGGACTTGAATCACACCTATGCTTTTTTTTTTTTTTTTAGGTTTTTGCAAGGTAAATGGAGTTAAGTGGCTTGCCCAAGGCCACACAGCTAGGATTTGAACCCAGGTACTCCTGACTCCAGGGCCGGTGCTTTATCCACTACCCCACCTAGCAGCCCCTACACGTATGCTTTCTTAGGGTTCACAGGTCTTGCCTGTTGGGGCTGTGTACACAAATTTACATGACCCTCTATGGTCTTTCAGCTTCTGCAGCGGCTGTCTTCTCTCTCTTTATAGTGCTGCCCCCAGAGGTCTTCTGGTTTTCCATTTTTGCTCAAACTAAGTCTCTCTTTGGGAGTCTTCCCTCACTCCTCAATGGATCTGCCTGGGCCCTAAATTACAAGCTGCTGAAAATAGTCCAGCATGGCACCTGCTCATATCTGTGTCCAGGAGAGTATTAAGGAAGGGATTGTTTCCTGGCCAATGCACCAAAACTGTGGAATAAATTTATCCCTAAAGGAAATTCTCAGAGACTGAGTCTAAGCAAAAGAAAGTTTTTTTGTTTTTCTTGAAAAAGAACAGCTTCACAATCTCACCTAGTGGTGAGAGTTCTAGAGATGCATTCAAAGCACAGTCAAGTAATAATATATAGTGTTCCTCTTCTCCCTAACCCTCCTCCCCTTTAGCCTATTGGCTGGACTTTTGGGGGTACAATGTATTCACTGAAATTTACCCCAGCAACAAACAAAAGAAAAGATGAAATATTTTCATAATATTTTTTCCCCACCATATGGTGAAGTAATTTAGGACCTTCATAATTATTTCAATTAAAATGTAGTAATGTCTATAGTCAAAATGTCTTCTCAATTTGCAAAAATAGTCTTATCATAAAGCAGGGGCCTCTGAGCCATCTTTGGATTGCAAGGTTTTCTTGGCAAAAACATTTCTTAACCCTGAGAGGATTTCACCAGGAACTTTCCCACACATCTCCAATTTTTATCATTTTCCTTTTCTATCATATCAATCATCTGATAGGTATGAGGTGGTACCACAGTTGCTTTAATTTGCATTTCTCTAATTAGTAGTAACAATGCATTTTTTTCATATGGCTATAGATTTAATTTCATCAGGCAATAATTTTTTAATATTAAATATGCCTGGCACAAAGTAAGCATTTGTAATACTTTATTTATACAACCCTTTGTATTACTTCATGTCTTATTCTAACTGAATTAAATAAAATGAATAAAGTTGAATTTAATATTTATGCTTTTTATATAATTAAAGGATTATATTTTTGTAGAACTCTCCTTAGATTTTTTAACTTGGTTTAGAAACATCACAGTCATTAATCTATTAGTTACAGTTCAATTTAACAAGCATTTAAAAAATACAGTGCTAACCTAAGGCTGATTGATAACAATTCTAGACTTTCCACCTGAAAAATGTAGTTGAAATATGAGGGTGATGAGGTAATTCTAGTCAAATGAAATATCACCCTGATCTATAGAAGAATAGAAATGAGATGAGGGGTTTGGCTAGCTTAGGCTTCAAGGAGATACTTTTCCCAGGAATTCCTGAAATATTAGTGTAATGTCATATCAGATAGAAAGAGTTCAGGATAGATTTCTTCACCAGTACTTTTGATTCTGAAAATCCATATAGTTATATTTTGTGGGGAAACCACCAATATGATACAGATTAGCACACAGATTAAGAACCCATTCAGTAGCCTCCAAGAAGTCCTCTATAACTGAATCTCAAAAATTCAGCATGAAAAGTGGCTCTCAGGCTAGGAATAACTGTTCACTACCAACACTGTTCAACTGTTTTTAAAATACATAATTAATAGCTTAAGACATGACGGAGATAAATCCAAAGTATGGTATTTGGTGTTTTTAGGGCTTTTCAAGCACTTTGGAGGGAGGTTAGTATTTTCTCCATCTATAAGAAGCAATATTGCCTTCCCTCTTGCATCATATAGTAGTAATGTGTAAGTTAATATCCTATTCAATGGAGGGCTTGATCACTGGTACAGGATGGACTTTTCTTAAGGCTGGAAGAAGTCAACCAAGAGTGGCAGCCTTTGTAATGACTCCTTCCTCCTGGTTAAGCCTGTGAAAGTAAAGTTTCTAAAATCTTATATTTCTGATCAAAAATTGGTTTCTCAGCCCCTTATTAAGGTTGATAAATATAAATGTTAGCCTCTCCTATTCTCAAGGTCTGTGTCTCTCCAGCTATAAATCTGAAGGCAGAGTTTGTGTGAATTGGTCTGGTCCTCCTCTAATTGCTTCTATAAATTGGCTTTCCCAGTTGTGTCAATAATTAGAGAAAGACCATCCTGAGGAAACAGGAAACTGATCTGATTATCTCTGCAAGAAATATAAATAAATTCTTAAAATTACAACATTTTGGAAAGTGAGAACTTCCAATGTTTTCTATGTCTATAACATGCCTGATAATATAAAATATCAAGTCAGAAAAGCAGCTAGTCCTGCTGTTTATAGAATAGATCCTATGGATGTATAAGAAGATCATAAAATAATCAATGACATCTGTATGCATTAATGCATAACCTGATAGATTGGCCTTCAAATGTTTATGATTCTTTGAGTGTTTTCTATAATTCCTCTTCTCTCATTATGTTCTTGATAGACATCCCTAATGATGTCTTCCACCTATAGGTTTCTAGGTAAATTTTAGAGACTATAACTTCATGTATAATCTAATTTTTTTCTTATTTCATTTTTAGGCCAAAATAATTAAGGTTGACAAGCTGTATAACAAATTTCACATGGACCAACAAGTTCTAGGATAAGGGATAAGTGGAGGCTTTGTTAAAGGCTATGAGGCATTCATTAATTCTAAAGCCTTCCCTTTGCTGATTATCTCCAGGTTGGGGCAGCTAGGTGGTATAGTGAATAGAGCGCTGGCCTTGGAGTCAACTCCATTTGGATCTGGCCTCAGACACTTGACACTCACTAGCTGTGTGGCTTTGGGATTGTCTCAAAATCCAGAGCCATCTCCAGTCATCCTATTTCATATCTGGCCACTGGGTCCAGATGGTTCTGGAGGAGAAAGTGAAATTGAGCATGCTCTCACTCAAATTCAATTTGCTTATCAATGCATCACCTTCCTGATGTCATGATCTTCTTCGGGAATGAAGAACAAACATCATCATCTCATCTCTCCAGTTTATCCAGGAGATAGCTTATTTATACATAGTTGTTTTCATGTTGTCCTTCCAATTAGACTATGAACTCCTTGAAAGCAGGCACTTTTACCTTTCTTTGTATCCCCCTAGCATTCAGCCTAGTGCTTTATACATGGTAGGTGCTTTACTAACTTGAGACAAGTTTTAACAGGACTCATAAGAGGTTCAAGTGGGGAAGATCATGATATTTTAGGGAGTAGAGTTTTTGTTGGCATACTACAATCCCTTCAAGACTAACTTTAGTTTAAGTCCACTGTCACAGGCAATTAACTCAGCTCACCTAGAAATCTATAAGCAAAGCTTCTGCATAAAGTCTCCTATCGTTCCATTTGTCTCTGATGGGCTTAGTCCCTAACTCTTTAACTCCTCCAGCATTTTGTTTTCTCATTATCCCCCCTTTCCTGATCTATTGTATGAGATTTTGCCCTTCTTCAAACTGTCAAGGTGCTAACCCAGAACCTCACTTAATAAGGAATTTCTAGAGTCTTCTATCTACCTGCAAATCAGCACCTTCTCTGAAGTTGAACCCTTGGGTCTAGGAAATAAGAGCTCCTGAGATGGTGCCAAGTCCTTTTAAATCTGAAATAGACTTCTTCCTGGGGTTAGGTTGCCTTAAAGCTTGGAATCAACCATTAAAGATAACACTTCACTGAAAGACTGGCTACATTGGATTTTATGGAGACTCTATCCTTTTTTGAATCATCATTTCTAGTCATAGACTCATACTATGTCTATCATTTCTTTGAACGTTTTGAAATCTGCTTATCTAAAGTTTAAGGCAGGAGTTCTTAAACTAGAGTTGACACTTTTTTAAATTAACTATTTCAATATCATTGGTTTCCTTTGCAATAATATACAAATGATATCCTTTACAAACATTCTGGAAAGGTTTTAGCATTGTGAAAAGGGTGCATGACATAAAGTTAACCCCTGGTCTATAGTATGTGTGTGACAATGCTCAGCCTTCCAACAAAACTTTTCAAAAATGATATTGATTTTGCAGTTCTATGTTCATACTGTTATTTTTTTCCCAAAAGTTCCTATATCACCAAACAGTTCCTATTTTTTCAGAATTTAGCCCATTTACTTTCTCAATCTTCTGTAGTCAGCTATTTGTACCAGGAATTTAACACATCCCTTTTATTAAAGCAAACTAAGACTTCCTCTACAGCAGTTTTGATGATGTTTGTCCTTCATTCTTGAAGATAACCATGACATCTAAGAGGTGTCAAGTAAGTGAATTAGATTTGAGTGAGGGGCTGCTGTGCTAAATCACCAGCCTCACTTTCTCCTCCAGAGTCATCTGGGTCCAGTGGCTGTATATGAATCAGGATGACTAGAGATGGCCCTGGATGCAAGGCAATCAGGGTTAAGTGACTTGCCCAATCATCCAGCTAGTAAATGCCAAGTGTCTGAGGCCAGATTTGAACTCAGGTCCTGAATAGCCAAAGCCCCTCCCCCCCAGGGTTCCAATAGAGCATTCCTCCCACAATATATCTGACAGTCTTTCATTTCTCATAGCCACTCAACAAATGTTATCATTCTTCCTTGGCAATGTCTCACAAATCTTCCAGTTCCTTTAAATTCCCACTGTATTACCATCCTTGTTTAAGCATATAGTTTCAATGCTTATAGTTTTTTTCCCCCTGTAATCTACCATGAACACTATCAGCAGTTTTAGCTTCCTGAAAGGTTGATTTCATCATTTCAGTTCCAGTATCTATCAAATAAAACTCCTGAACTTCATCTCAAGCTATCTTCCAGATTAAAAAGAAAAATCCTAGGGGCAGATAGGTGATGCAGTGGATAGAGCACCAGCCCTGGAGTCAGGAATACCTGAGTTCAAATTTGACCTCAGACACTTAATAATTACCCAGCTGTGTGGCCTTGGGCAAGCCACTCAACCCCATTGTCTTGCAAAAAAAAAATCCTCAAGTTTCCATAACCCCTTTTTAGCCATACTAGTTTCTTACAGCGTTAGGAGTATGCCTTGTCCCTGTTCTCCCTAAAATAACATCTCCCACCCCATCTAAATCCTACTTCCTCCTTGATACACTTCCCTGAGCCAGTCCTCTGACCTGTCTTCATCCTTTTAACTACTGAATTTAGTGTCTGTTATTTTAGCATATCTTTTCTCCCTGGCTAGAGAGATTGCACTTGATTCATTTTAGTAATTTTTCCTCAGAATCCAGTATAATTCTTTATCCATTATTGGTGTTCAATAAACATCTGTTTATTTTGTGTTTTTTTTTTTTTAGCTGTCTATAAGTTTCCTCCGGAGACTTGATATTCTGGTTCAAAAATGCTTAAGGCCACTGGTCTTCTCTATGTGTGCTTACTTTTTCAATCATTTGCTATATTTTATAATATTATGGGCCTTGCTGAAGACATGTTTTGGTTGTTCAGAGGTTAGCACTGGAGTCAGAGTGAATAACGAGGAAATATCTAATTGGACTTGAAGGTCATGCATGCCTTTTAGACAGGAAAAACTAATATATACTATGCCACTCATAAGCAATGAGTACTCTTAGCCATTCCTAAGGGAGGCTACCCCTGTGGCATACATATTGGAGAGTACCAGGAGCCAGGTGCTAAACCATTCCATAAGTACCTCCCTTGTCCCATCCATCATGGAAATGCATTTAAACAAGGTCCTCCAGAGTGGAGGTCTCTTCTTCACTGAAAAGCCTATATCCTTTTCCAGGCAGAAGCACTATGGTCCCAGCTCCACATGACTGGATATATGTTGCTGTGAGCATTTCTTCTCTCTTCCAGACTCCCTGCCATTTCCTTCTTTCCTTTAAGTTCTTTCCTGTTATTCCTGGGCTTGTAACTAAATTCTTTCCTAGATCTATATTGTTTCTATGAGCTGCTTGCGCTTTGCCGGCCAGTGATGAACTATACAGTTCTGTGAATAAAGATTTTTTTTTTTAGGTTTTTGCAAGGCAATGGGGTTGAGTGGCTTGCCCAAGGCCACACAGCTAGGCAATTATTAAGCGTCTGAGGCTGGATTTGAACTCAGGTCCTCCTGACTCCAGGGCTGGTGCTCCCGCCACTGTGACACCTAGCTGCCCCAAGATCTGAATTTTTTACAACTCCAGGACTAATTGTAAGTTTCTACGGGATCTCGGAATCTTCTCTGCCCCCGGCCCCTGCCCACTGCAGTAGGTATGTTAAAGGCCCTTTTCTTCCCTTCCAACTCTGGCATCACTGCCCAATTCCCCAACATCAAGAGGATCAGGTGTCAAAAATTCAATAGAAACGCAGGGCATATCACTTAACCTTTTGAGCACCAGTTTCCTCATTGCTTAAGTGATGTAATGGGACTAAATAATTTTTCTCCAAAATCCCTACCAGTTCTACATTCTATGGAATCTGGGAATCTTCCACCCTTTAAACTGATCTTTCCTTATGAAATATTAAGATAAGTAAAATTTAAATTTCTTCAGAGTTAAGAAAAAATAACCTACATTTAGAAAGTGAATCACTTCCCACCACTTGCACTCAAAATCATAATTGAAAGATTCTCCAAAATAGGCTAAAACCTCAGGTCAGAATCCAGATAGTTCTAGAAGCTAATGCTTTTAATTTTCTTTCTCACAAAATGGCACTGTTTTTAGCCTGGGTGTGTTACTCCTTAAAACTAAGAATTCTCCCTCTCAGGTGGCTTCAGCTAAGAAAAACTTCAGGATGTTTATTTGTCACTTGACTTCCTCTATCACGTAGAAAGCTCCTATTTGCAGGGGACCCCAAAAGGAGATGCAAAGCCCCTATCCCCCCAACATTCCTAAACAAAACCTGCCCCACCAGTGCCCGCCCAGGGACTGGCCTAACAGCTCCAGGGAGCTCTGGATAAGGCTTCTGAAGTCTTTCAGGCCATCCAGGGCTTTAGACCATTAGTTAGGTGCCCGGGGGTCGTGGGGGGAGGGGGTTCCTCGAACTGGTGACTTTAGATCACTTTTGGTTGAATAGGAAAGGGATCGCTGTGTTTAAAAAAAAACAAAAACAAAAGCAAAATCAGGGTTTTAGAGAAGATGAGCCGGGGAAACAGCCATGAACTTGAGGAAAGAAGTCTGTGGAGGTGGGCGTGATGAACCCAGTGGGAACGGAAGGTTTTCTTTGTTTTTTGAACAGGCTTGCACTAGTCCTTTCTCAAATAAAACCACGTGGGCTTGGCCGCGTCTGGAACCTTCTCCGCCCCCCACTACAGTAGTACGTTAAAGGCCCCTTCCTCCCGGAAGGCGCTCCCGGGTCCCTCGGGCGGGTGACCCGTCCCGCTCCCCGCCGGGCCCGGAACCAGGCAGCGGCCTGCGGCAGGGACACGCGTTCCTCGTGCATAGGCGGGAGGGGAGCCCCGCGCCGCGGAGGCCCCGCCCCCGCCCCGCCCCCCGGGCTGGCCAATGGCCACCCGAGGAGTCGCCCAGCGCGAGGCGGACGGCCCGGGGCAAGCGGAAGTCGCGGCCGCCGCCCCCCGCCCCAGCGCCCCGGCTCCCGCTTTGTTCCGTCCCCGCCCCGCCTCGCGGACTCTCGCAGAGAACCGAGTGGCAGGCGCTGATTGGTAGCCGCCGGGCAGCCAATCAGAGAGGAGCACCTCAGAGCAAGCTGCGGCCTTTTAAAAGCGCCGGTTCCTCCCGGAGGCGGGGAAGGGGCGGGGCGTATGCAAAGCAGGAGGAGGAGGAGGCGGGCCGGGGGGCGGGGAGAGGGGGGAGGGAAGGGCCGAAGGCGGCTCCGGAGAGCGGCGGCGCGCGTGCTGGGCCGGCGCACTCGTGGAGCCGCGGGGTTGGCTCCTCCGCGCGGCCGGAGCCGGGGGAGGGGAGGAGGCGGGCGGGGGCTTTTAAAGCCTCTCCGCCGCGCGCCGTCCCAACGGACGCCCGGCCGGGATTGGCTCAGCCGGCCAGGCTCCCGCCCCCCCCGGCCAATCCCCGAGCGGCGCTGCCCGCAGGCTTTTTCTTTCTCCTCCACGCGATCTCGCTCCGGCTGGGGCCGGAGATAGGCGGGGGCGCGCCCGAGCCGCAGCCGCCGGAGCAGCCGCCGCCGCCGCGATGAGGCTCCGCACAGCCCGCCTGCTGCTCCTGCTCCTGGGGCTGGCCCAGCTGCTGGTGCTGGCGAGCGCCGAAGCGGCCGAAGGTGAGTGCGCGGCGGGGGGCCGGGCCGGCGGGGCCGGCGTTAGGGGCCGCGCCCGCCCCGGGGCCTCCGGCCCCCGCGCCTTTCCGCCCAGTGCGTCCGGGGGGGCCGCCCCCGACAGCCGCTGCCCCCCCCCGCTCCAGGGATAGAGATTCCCCTCGGCCCCCTCCCCTCCTCACCTCCCAGGCCCCTCCGGAGCCCCCCGAGAAGCTGACTGAGACGGCTTTTGTACGAGTGGGGAGGACATCGCCGCGTTTACACAAACACGCAAAATCAGGGTTTTCAGGATGATCTGGAGAAGCAGGTGAAGCGGGAACTGTAAACTTGAGGAAAGACGTCTGTTAGAGCTGGGGGTTAACCGAGACGCGGGTCCAGGTGAGAATGGGACATAGTCTTTGTTTTTTTTGAAAGGAAGGGAGGTAACTAGAGTAGAAGTCCTTTCTCCAATAAAAGCACTGTATAAAATGTAAAAAGCACATAAGAATTGTTCATCACACTCAAAAGTCTTTATCAGTACTCTGTGCAAAACCTCTTCCATCCAGACTCCTAGTTTACGGACCTTGCAGCGGTACAAATAAAAATCTATGCATTCTACTCGCTGTTAGCCCTGTAATGGAATTGTGTTCCGAACTCTTTCAGACACAGATTTATCTTGATCACAGACTCACGGTAGTCATTGTCTAAGTGGAAAGTGATCTTAAAGTGGACTTTTTAAGCTTGAAATCACACAGCGCTGTTTTAAGCCTAAGAGATAGGAATCATGTTTGCAGATTTTGAATTTGCATTTTGGGGGACAGAAAAGTTAGCTTAACCCTAGGACGATCTTAGAATCCAATGGGTCTGCTGTCTGCTTTCTGGCTGGCTACCTGATAGACAAACAGTGCCGATGGGTTTTGTTTTTGTTTTTTGTTTTAGGTTTTTGCAAAGCTATGGGGTTAAGTGGCTTGCCCAAGGCCACACAGCTAGGTCATTATTAAATGTCTGAGGCCGGATTTGAACCCAGGGACTCCTGACTCCAGGGCCGGTACTCTATCGACTTCGCCACCATAGCTGCCCCGTTGCATATGGTTTAAATATGGACTCAGTGAAATAATCGAGATAAATTGTCGAATGAAAAAAAAAAGTAAATTAAAATAGGTGCTCCAAACACCAGAAACTATTCTTTTCTGGCTTTGCAGAAATCAGGGTCATACAACAGAAAGTATCTCTGGGAAACAGCTAACTCAGCATAAGGCTAATTTAAGCTAATCCATGTGATCTAAATTTTAATAGAGGAAATTAATGGAGTTAACTTTTGGGTAGGTCTCAAGATCAGTATTCACTCTAGAACAAGAGTTCTTAACTTTTTTTGTGTCAGGGATATGCCTGACAAGCAAAACCACTGGTCCCCGTTTCACAATAAGGTTTTTAAATACATACAATAAAGTATGGAGAATGTCAAAGAAAGCCTGTTACACTAGAACTTATCCAAAAAAATTTAAGTTCATAGACCCCCAGAGTAAGAATCCTAGTTCCAAGGTTAGTTACCCTGAATCACCCCATTTCAGACAATAGTGCCATTTGTTTTTAGATCTCTGAACTCAGGAAATTTCAATAATTTTTTTCATGTTTTTTTTTTCCCCCAACCAAGGTAGAACAAAATGTTTATTTTCCCCCAAAATCTTTATTTTTTAAAACTTGTCAGGGTGGCTAGGTGGCACAGTGGATAAAGCACCGGCCCTGGAGTCAGGAGTCCCTGGGTTCAAATCCGACCTCAGACACTTAATAATTACCTAGCTGTGTGGCCTTGGGCAAGCCACTTAACCCCGTTTGCCTTGCAAAAAAAAAAAACCTAAAAAAAAAAGCTTGTCTCTTGAGGTCTAGCTATCTAAATGCTCCCACAGTTTAATCACCAAATTTCTGCCTTAGGCTCTGTAGGCAGTTACATATTACATACTTACGTGACAATACATAACTGTTGGTTGGTACTCTCTTTTTTCATTCTCCAAAACAGCAAAGAAAAACTTCTTATTGGATAAATACTCGGTTTTGTTTGGTATTACATTTGTTCTTAAAAATGACAAGAGGGGCCAGCTAGGTGGCGCAGTGAATAGAGCAGCAGCCCTGGAGTCTGGAGGACCCAAGTTCAAATCCAGCCTCAGACTCTTAATAGTGATCTAGCTGTGTGGCCTTGGGTAAGTCACTTAACCCCATTGCCTTGCAAAAACCTAAAAAAAAAGTGGCAAGAGTTATGGCAGTTAGGGATAGAGTACAGGCCCTGGAGTCAGGAGCATCTGAGTTCAAATTTGGCCTCAGACACTTAATGTGTGACCTTGGGCAAATCACTTGACCCCACTGCCTTGCAAAAATAAAAAAAAAGTGCTTTAAATGCCTCCCCCTCTTTTTCTTGAAATAAGTACCTTTAGTAGCCTAAAAGCATGACTGTCTAAGCATATACAACAAACACTTATGAGGTTCCTACTGTTTATTTGAAAGGAGCTGCTGGACCCTGAGGTTACTAAAAGAAAAGCATAACTCCCTGACCTTAAAATAGGTGATCTTGTACATGATGAGTTTTTCGTGGTGATGAATAATCCCTGATTTGCATCTGGCCTGCGAATGAACTGGAGAATACTCAGCTTTACCAGCCAGCAGTTTTTCCTTTTGTGTGTTTGAATTCAAACTTTCAGGCATTGCTGTAATTAATTTAGTATCATTTTTTGAGAATTGATTCTAGAATAATTGTCTGCTCCCAAAAAGATCCTTTCTTAAACCTGAAAGAGGGGTATAGGTGGAAGAATCCTGCACCTGTCCTAGGAAAGACTGGAATAGAAGGTCTAATGTCCACATCTTTATACTAAAGGACAGCAGTCCTTCAGTTTTTTTGAACTTGAGTTTCTTCACTTGTCAAATGGGGATGATATACCACCTGTCTCGGTGGTTGTTAAGAAAGTGCTTTTTTGTATCAGAAAGCACTGTATGTTTAAACATGTAGGTTAGTCAGGTTGACACTCTGAAAAGACCTAGAATTGTTGATTGGGATGATAGATGAGGGATCAAAGTTGAGAGAAAATTCTGTTTGACTTGGAAGACTGTAAAAGTCAACAAGTTGCTTCTTGACCCCTATGTCCTCCCTTAAAAGTATTAGAAACTTTGTAACCTTAGGGAGTTTACTATCTCTTATTGCTTATCTTTTTTGTCTTATAAACTGCCTATTCCCTAGATACATCATCTCCTTCTATGTGCTTCCCCCTTGTTGGAACCCTCATAGAAACTTTTCCTAATAATATTCTGGACTATAAACTTCTAGTTTCATATATGATTGATATTCTCTCTACCTGTGACCTCAGGGGTTGGAAATTAAAAAAAAAAGGACTTTTCCCTATCCTGGAGTTGACCTGATTATAGAAATGCCCACTGCCTGACCCCCAATGGAACCAATTGCCTCCTTCTAAAGCATTGGCCTGCTATGGTCTGAAGACCACTTTGCAAGGGGTCCTTGACAGTCTCCCCAGTTGTCTCTTCCCTGTCACTTCACAGACCACCTTTAGAGATCCTCTTTTTTGTGAGGTGTCATTATTAGCCATTGTGAGGGAATATTCAGAGATATTGTGGATCTTGCTCTAACTACAACAGATAAAAAGGGCTTCTTCTGCAAAGCTTTTAGTCCTAGCAGCATATCATGACATGGAATTAAGACATGCTTGGGAAACTGTGGTTCAGAGCTCTGAGTACCTTGATGGGCAAACCAACAATACATCTTTGTGTCATTCTTGTTAGATTTTTGAGATATGGAAGGTGCTGTCTTCAGTGGAAGAACAAACCTCCAAGGACTGGAGAAGGAGGAGGACTTGGATTTGAGCTATTTCTTTTAGAAAATATTCCAGGGTTTTTTTTCCTTTGAAGATGGAAAGGACTTTCATGTGTTTGGAAGGAAAAGGCAATAAATTTAGACACATCTTTAAATATATATATATGTATATATATAATATATATGTATATATATAATATATATGTATATATATAATATATATACACATACACACACACATATGCGTAGACAGCTGTATGTGTGTGTTTGTGGTTAGTGTTAGCATAATAATGATAGTATGTAAGTACTTTACTAATATGACCTCATTTGTTCCTCACAACCTTGTGAAGTAGATGCTATTATTATCCCCACCCCCCCCTTTTTTTTCAAGGCAGTGGAGTTAAGTACATTGTCCAAGGTCACATAGCTAGATAATTATCAAATGTCTGAGGCTGTTTTTGAACTCAGGTCCTCCTGTCTCTGGGGCCTGTGCACCATCTAACTGCCCTATTATTCACATTTTACAGAAGAGAAAACTGAGGCAAGCAGATATTAAGTGACTTTTTAAGTGAAGCCAGATTTTAACTCTGGCCCTCCTGACTCTAGCTTACCTCTAACCACTGCTTTACAAATCTGCCCCTGAGAGAAGGATTGGGGGCAGCTAGGTGACACAGTGGATAAAGCACCCATCCTAGAGTCAAGAGGACCTGAGTTCAAATGTGACCTCAGACATTTAATAATTGTCTAGCTGTGTGACCTTGGGCAAGTCACTTTAGCCCCATTGCCTTCAATAAATAATTTTTTTTTATTAAAAATCAAGCAGAAATTTTAAAAAGAGAGAAGGATTATAGGAAGGAAAGAAAAACAAAGAAATAAGGCAATAATTCACAGTATTATTTCATATAGTGCTTTATTCATAAAGTGCTTTGATGTTTGCAAAGCTTTCTTATAACAATCTAGTGGTGTCAGTATTATCTCTTATTTCACAATGAGAAAATTAATAAAAAAAACAGACAAAAAAACCAGACAAAAGAGATGGCTAGGTTGTGCAATGGATAGAGCATTGGCCCTGGAGTTAGGAGGACATGAGTTCAAATCCAGCCTTGGTTGTGTGACCTTGAGCAAGTCACTTAACCCCATTGCCTTGCAAAAATCAAAAACCAAACAATGAGGAAATTAAAGATGTGACTAGTTATACAAGCAACAGTGTTGACACCAGGTTTTGAATCTTGATCTCCTAACTCCCAAATCCAGTATTCATTTTGCTAGTTTCTTGAGGGTAGAGACAGTTTTTTGGCTTTTTTTAAATATTCCCAGCATGTAGCATAGTACCTGAAATATAGTAAGTGCGGAATAAATGTTATTGATTGCTACCAAACACTCTAAAACACAGGTAACTTTTATCATTAGAGTAGTTTGTGAGATTGTCTGCCAGGAGTGGGGAAGTTGGGGTTGGGAAACTAGGCGTAAATATGACTTTGAGAAGTTGCTTACTAGGGAATTAACAAATCAGATATTTTGCTTGTTTTGAATTAAACGCTGGTGATGTTTACCCTTTATTCTCAAAGAAAATTATGACATCAGGGAGGTGATGCTGTGATATCACATAAATTGGATTTGAGTGAAGGGGGAAGGGCTATGCTAAGTCACTAGCCTCACTTTCTCCTCTGAAATCATCTGGGTCCAATGGCCAGATATGAATCAGGATGACTGGAGATGCCCTGGATGAGGGGCATTCAGGGTTAAGGGACTTGCCCAAGGTCATGCAGCTAGTAAGTGTCTGAGACTGGATTCAAAGTCCTATCCTGCTGACTCCAAGAAATTTCTGTAGATGCATCAAACTGAAAAATACAAACCACTGTATACCATTGTGTATCTTAATCTGTTGATATTCTGTGGTTTGGAAGCAAGGAGGGAAGAAATGGGAAAGTAAGCCTGATATAGGAACATCAAGAATCTTTGAACACAGTTTTCAGGTGGTTGATGGGTAAGTAATCTGGGTAGGGAGTTAAGAATAGCCAAATCACTCATGATAAAAAATGCTTTCCACCTCCAAAGAAAGAGCTAATGGAGTCTGAATGCAGAGTGAAGTACCCTATTTCTCATTTTATTTCATAGTTTTTTTGGTTTGTATTTTCTTTTACAACATAAACTAATATGGAAATACATCTTGCATGATTCCACATTTATAACCTAGAACAAATTGCTTGCTGTCAGGGACTGGGAGTAGGGGGGTGGGAGGAGAGAATTTGGAACTCAAAATTAAAAAAAATTATTAAAAATTGTTTTTACATATCATTGGAAAAAAATCTATTCAAAAAATCCCAACAACAGCTATGCTTTGTAAAGAGATAGGGGTTAAGAGAGGGGAAGTCTTGGCTCAGGGAAATAAGAGTCAAGTGATTTGGGAAGAACATAATGGGTAAGCTCCATTCTCAAGATCTTGAAGTGACATGAGATCCAGTGGTATGAATATGCTCTGTGTGTGTGTGTGTGTCTCTCTCTCCCCACCCCCCTTCTCTCCTTTGGAAATAGTATTATATTTTTTCCAGTTACAAGTAAAAGATAGTTTTCAACATCCATCTTTTATAAAATTTTGAGTTTCTTATATTTTCTCTTTTCCCTCATTCCTCCACAGGACAGCAGGCAACCTGATATAGGTTATACATGTGCATGTAAACATTTCCATAATAGTTATGTTGTGGAAGAAACAGAACAAAAATGAAAAGCCTGAAAATAAACAAAAAATTGAAAATAGTATGCTTTGGTCTCCATCAAGACTCCATAGTTCTTTCTTTGGATGTGGATAGCATTTTCCATCATGAGTCTTTTGGAATTGTCTTGGATTGTTATATTGCTGAGAAGAGCTAAGCAAATAATAACTGACAATAGCAGTGTTTCTGTTACTTTGTACAATGTTCTGTATCTTCTCACTTCACTCAGCATCAGTTCACATAATTCTTTCCAGGTTTTTCTGTAATCTACCCTCTTGTCAATTTGTATAAAATAATAGTATTCCATTTCATTCATGTACCATAACTTGTTCAGTTATTTTCCAGTTGATGGGTATCCTCTCAATTTCCAGTTCTTGCTACCACATAAAGAACTATTACAAATATTTTTGTACATGTAGTTCTTTTACCTTTTTTTATGATCTCTTTGGGATACAGAAAGTTTACAATTCCCCAATTTTTCCATATCTTTTTCATTTATTATTTTCCTTTTCAGTCATTTTAGCCAATCTGCTAGTTGTGAGGTGGTACCTCAGACTTGTTTTAGTTTTAATTTCTCCAATTGGTAGAGATTCAGAGCATTTTTATATGTACTCGAAATATCTGAAAACTGCCTGTTCATAATCTTTATCAATTGGGGAATGACTTGTATTCTTATAAATTTGACTCAGTTATTTATATATTTGAAAAATGAGACTTAAAAGAAATGCTTAATATAAAAATTGTTTCCCATCTTTCTGCTTTCCTTCTAATCTAAAAATTGTTTCCCATCTTTCTGCTTTCCTTCTAATCTTGATTGCATTGATTTAGTTTGCAAAATCTTTTTAATTTAATTTAATCAAAATGATCCATTTTTAAATTTCAGAATGTTCTCTTGTTTAGTCATAAATTCTTCTCTTTTCCATAGATCTTACAAGTAAACTATTATGATATCATTTTTTTATGTGTAAAGCATGTACCCATTTTGACCTTATCTTGGTTTAGGGTGTGAGATGTTGGTCTATGCCAATATATCGAGTTTCTGCCTCACCATTTTCCAGTTTTTCTAGCAGGTTTTTATTAAATAGTGAATTCTTATCACAGGAACTGGAGACTTTGGGTTTATCACACAGTAACTATAGTCATTTACTACTTTGTCTTATGGACCTAATCTATTCCACTGATCTTCCACATTTATTTCTTAGTATCAAATAATTTTGATGATTGCTACTTTATAATATAGTTTTAGATCTGGTATGGCTATGTCATATTCCTTTGCATTTTTTAAAATTACTTTGATATTATTAACCTTTTGTTTTTCCGGATGAATTTTACTATTAATTTTTCTAGTTCTATAAAACAGTTTTTGGCTGTTTCATTGATATGGTATTGAAAAAGCAAATTAATTTAGGTAGAGTTGTCATTTTTATTATATTAGCTCAGCCTACCCATGAGCAATTCATATTTTTCCCCGTTATTTCTATCTGATTTCATTTGTATGAAAAGTATTTTTTAATTGTGTTCTTATGTTTCTGGGTTTGTTTTGGCAAATAGAATCCTAAATATTTTATATTGTGTGGAGTTATTTTAAATGGAATTTCTCTTTCTATCTCTTGCTGCTGGGCTTTGTTGGTAATACATAGAAACGGTGATGATTTATATCACCTTATATAATAAATTCTGAGACTTGGCTAAATTTGTTAATTATTTCAAGTAGTTTTTTGTGATTTCTCTAGGATTCACTAAGTATACCATCATATTATCTGCAAAGAGTGATAGTTTTGCTTCTTCATTGCCTATTCTAATTCCTTCAATTTCTTTTTCTTCTTTTATTGTAAATCTAAAAGTTGAAGTATAATTTTGAATAAGAATGATGATATCCTTGTTTCTCCTTTGACCTTACTGGTCTTCTACCTTATCCCATTAAAGATAATACTTGCTGATGATTTTAGATACTGCTTATCATTTTAAAGAAACCTCCATTTATTCCTATGCTCTCTAGTGTTTTTAATATTTTGTCGAAAACTTTTTCTTTACCTGTTGAGATATACCATATGATTTTTGTTTCATTATTGATATATATAGCCAATTATGCCAGTAGTTTTCCTAATAGTGAACTAGCCCTGAATTCCTGGCATAAATCCCACCTGGGTCATGGTTTATTATGTTGTAATTTCTTTGCTAATATTTTATTTAAAATTTTTTTTGCACCGATATTATTTAGGGAAATTGGTCCATAATTTTCTTTCTTGGCTCTTCATGATTTAGGTATTTGCATCATAAAAGGAATTTAGGAAGACTCCTTTTTCCAAATAGTTTATATATTAATCGTATTGGAATTAACTGTTCTTTAAATATTTGGTAGAATTTCTTTGTAAATCCATCTTCATTGATAGAGTTCATTGATGATTTGTTCAGTTTCTTTTTCTCAATTCTAATATTCAAGTATTTTTATTTCCTCTTCTGTTAATCTGGGCAATTTATATTTTTGTAAATATTCATCCATTTCACTTTGTCGAGTTTATTGACATATAATTGGGCAAAATAACTACTAATGTTTTAATTTTGTCTTCAGTGGTGGTAAATTCCCCCTTTTTGTTTTTGATACTGGTGATTTGGTTTTCTTTCTTTTTTAAAAAATCAAATTAACTAGTCTTTTCTCTATTTTATTGGTTTTTTTAATAAAAGCTTTTAGTTTTATTAGTTTAGCAATTTTTTCAATTTTATTAATCTTTCGATTTTCGGAATTTCTAATTTGATATTTAATTGGGTATTTTACATTTGTTCTTTTTCTAGCTTTTTAAATTGCATGTCCAATTCTTTGATCTGTATTTTCTCTATTTTATTCATATAAGCATTTTAGAAATATAAAATTTCCTCTAAGCACTGCTTTGGCAACATCCCATGAATTTTGTCTCATTATTTACTTTGAAATTATGATTTCTCTGATTTGTTTGACCCACTCATTCTTAATGATTAGATTAGTTTCCCTTTGTTACATGTAATTTTTATTACATCATGATTTGAAAAGAATGCATTTAGTAATTCTGCCTTTCTGTATTGAATAGTCAGTTTTTGTGTAGATACCAAGCATCACTGAGAAAAAAAGTGTATACCTTTCTATTCCCATTCAGTTTTTTCCAAAAAGTTTATCATATCTAAATTTTCTAAAGTGCTTTTCACCTCCTTAACTTTTCTCCTTTTTTTTAAAGAGGGGAAGGTTGTTGTCCCCCCAACTAGTATAGTTTTGCTATTTCTTCCTTTAACTCAGTTAACTTCTTTAAGAATTTGGATGCTCTACCACTTGGTGTATTTATATATGTCTAGAATCAATTTTTTTCATTGTCATATAATTTCTTCTTTGTCTCTTTTAATTAAATCTATTTTTGCTTTGAGATCAGGATTTCTATCTTGTAACACATGTTCATAGTCAACCACAACAAATTTCCAAGTTGTTCTTGTCCAAAAATTCATGTTTCATTCTGCATCTTGTATCCTTTGCCTTTCTTTTGTAGGATGAGGTTGAGCAATATGCTTTATCATTAGTAAGAGAATCTTATTTGATCATTGTATTGATCAGAATTTAGTTTCTTTCAAATTTTCTTGATTCTTTTCCAAAATCTTTAAAATGTTTTAGTATTGGATGTGTTCTGATTCTGTTTATTTACTCAGTATCCATTGTTACAGATCTTCCCCAGAACATTTATGTAGCATAATTTGTTCAATCATACTACTGCTGTTTGTGGGCATTCCCTTGGTTTCTGGTTCTTTGGCATTACAAAAAAAAGCTTCTTATAAATATTGTTGTGCTTATGTGGATTCTTTTCTCTCTTTGACCTCTTCAGACTAGAGATCTAGGAGTTAGTGTCATGGGATCAAATGGTGCCCTTCAGTTTAGTGATTTTTTTTTTTAGACATAGTTCTGAATTGCATTCCAGAATGGATAATTGTTAGAATAGTTCCCAGCTCCATCAATTCATCCATGTGCATGTTTTCCTGAAACTCCTCCAACATTTGTCATTTTCATTTTTTTTTCAGCTTTGCCAATCTGTTGTTTGCAAAGTAGAAACTCAAGAGTTGCTTTAATATGCATTTCTTCATTATTTGTGACTTGGAGCGTTTTTAAATTTCCTGTTCATCAATTAGAGAATTATTCTTATATATTTGAATTAATTCTTTATATGTAGAAAATGTAACATTTAAGAGAGAAATGTGCTGCAAAGATTTTTCCCCCATTTAATTGTTTCCCTTCTTATTTTAGCAGCATTAGTTTTAGTGTGAATTTATTCTTAAATGTATAATAGTAGCAAATATTTATATGGTGCTTTAAGTTTCCAAGGATATTTTTTACATATATTATCTCATTTGATACTCAATACAACCCTGGGGTTAGGTGTTTTTAGTCCCATTTTACAGACGAGAAAACTGAGGTGGGAAAAAATATGACATCCTGGATTTTACAACAAATAAGTGTCTGAGGCTCACAGTGAACTCAGTTCTTCCTCTTAGGTTTTTTTTTTTTTGTTTTGTTTTTTTTTTTTGCTAGGCAATGGGGTTAAGTGGCTTGCCCAAGGCCACACAGCTAGGTAATTAATAAATGTCTGAGGCGAGATGTGAACGTACTTTGTCCACTGCACCACCTAGGCGCCCCATTCCTAACTTTTAAGTTCAGTCCTGTATTCATTGTGTTACCTAGCTTCCTAAATCACAGCATATTAGAGATCATCATCTATTGTAATCCTTACAAGAAAACAAGCATTATGTTAATAGATATATTAGATGGACAACCAGATTAAAATGGCAAATGATTATAGTTTTGTTTTCTTTTTGGAATTTGTTATTAAAACAAACAAAGAATAATAGCTCCTATTTCTTTAGTGTTAAGTTTAAAATTTTTATTTTATTTCAAATCTCTTCTCATTGAAAAGACAAAAAATGTTATCTATTATAGTTTGTTCATTTTTTTTACAATATTCTCATTTGATCCTCACTACAAAATAAATTCTTAAAAATCAATCACATTTTTATATTAATCAAAAAGTATTAGATACCTATACAGAGCCCTGTGCTAGATGGGGGGAGGGAGATATAAGTATACACAAAACAAAACTTATTTTGAAGGAGGCTCCATTCATATATAAACATACAAATAGTATTGTAATGTGCGTAAATACAAATAACTACAAAGTGTTTTGAGCAGGAGGGCACTAGCAGTTGGAGGCATCAAGGAAGAAAGGGACTCAGGAACTCAGAAAAGAAAGGGGAAGGTGTTCCAGCAATGTGGGGCAGCTCCTGCAGAAGCAGGAGATAGATTGTACTGCTTAGTGGATAGAAATAAATCCACTTTGATTGCCTTTCAGCGTGCAGGATGGACAGGAATGCCTATTTTGGCTGGAAAGACAAGCTGGGGCCTGGCTGTTTTAAGGCTTTAAAAAATACACAAGAGTTTCTGTTGTATGCTCGAAGCATTTGGAGGCCAGGAGAGTTGAATAGAGTAGTGATGTGATTACATATGCACTTAAAGAACATTTCTTTGGCAGCAGCATGTAGACTTGACTGGAGGAAGAAAAGGCTCAAGGCAGCAAATCCTTTAGGGGAGAGTGTTGTAATAATCTACTGAAGAGATTAAAAAGGTATGATTTAAGGTTATAGCTGTGTGAGTAAAGAAATTTCAGATTCAAGGGATGTAGTGAAGGTTGAAATGGCAGTGACTAGTTGGATATGTGGGGTGAGATAGAAGAGGGAGTCCAGAATAATGCTAAAGTTGCAGTAACAAAATCAAGGACTCAATAATAATAATGAGAACCATAAAAAAGCATGAAAAATCAAGAAGTGAACCTACCAAAGCATTTATAATATCTTTATAGATGCAATTATAAAACCTTCTTTAGGTTTTTGCAAGGCAAATGGGGTTAAGTGGCTTGCCCGAGGCCACACGGCTAGGTAATTATTAAGTGTCTGAGACTGGATTTTGAACCCAGGTACTTCTGCCAGTGCTTTATCCACTGCGCCACCTAGCTGCCCCTCCACTGCTCCACCTAGCTGCCCCAACAGATTTAAACAATATGGCAAGGGGCGGCTAGGTGGCGCAGTGGATATAAGCACAGGCCCTGGAGTCAGGAGTACCTGGGTTCAAATCCAGTCTCAGACACTTAATAATTACCTAGCCGTGTGGCCTCGGGCAAGCCACTTAACCCCATTGCCTTGAAAAAAAATGTTAACAATATGGCAGAAATTAGGTTTAGACTAATAGATGTAAACCAAAATTCATAATGTATTTTGCTAAAATGCTAAACTTCTTACATTTTTTTAAAGATTTTATTTATTTTGAATTTTACAATTTCTCCCCTAATCTTACTTTCCTCCACCCACCTCCCACAGAAAGTAATTTGCCAGTCTTTACATTGTTTCCATGGTATACATTGATCCAAATTGAATGTGATGAGAGAGAAATCATATCCTTAAGGAAGAAACATGAAGTATAAGAGATAGCAAGATCAGACAACAAGATAACAGGTTTTTTCCCTAAATTAACGTTAATAGTCCTTGGTCTTTGTTCAAACTCCACAGCTCTTTATCTGGATACAGATGGTATTCTCCATTGCAGACAGCTCCATATTGTCCCTGATTGTTGCACTCTTGGAATGAGCCAGTCCATCAAGGTTGATCCCTCACCCCCATGTTGCTTTTAGGGTGTACAGTGTTTTTCTGGTTCTGGTCATCTTGCTCATGCAAATCCCTCCAGGCTTCCCTGAATTCCCTTCCCTCCTGGTTTCTAACTCATTAAAGTAATTTTTTTGGAATTTTGATTGGTAGGACACTAAACAGGTAGTTTAGTTTTGGTAGAATTGTCATTTTTATTATATTAACTCAACCTATCCATGAGCAGTTGATGTTCAGAATTTAAATCTGATTTAATTTGTGTGAGAAGTGTTTTATAATTGTTTTCAAAAAGTTTCAGAGTCTGCCTTGGCAAATAGACTCCCAGGTATTTTATATGTCTGAGGTTACTTTGTTTCTTTTGTTTGTTTTTTTAGGTTTTTTTGCAAGGCAAGCGGGGTTAAGTGGCTCGCCCAAGGCCACACAGCTAGGTAATTATTAAGTGTCTGAGGCCAGATTTGAACCCAGGTACTCCTGACTCCAAGGCTGGTGCTTTATCCACTATGCCACCTAGCTGCCCCTATTTACATGTTCTGTTGGTTTCTTGTTTTTTTCTCTGTGTACTTTACAGATTTTAGTGTTTGTTATTTTCATTTTTTGTTTGTGAATTCATTGATCCTCCACCAATGCAGATTGTTGCCTCTGTACTCTCTTTAAGAGTTGTCTGAGAGGTTGACATGACTTGCCCCAGCATCATAAAACCAATGTATGTTAGAAGTGAGACTTTAAGCCAAGTCTTTCTGTCCAGTGGACTCCAACTCTCTAGGCAATATATTATTGTGTTGCTGTTAAGTCGGGTTTTTTTTTCTTTTGTAAGGCAATGGGGTTAAGTGGCTTGCCCAAGGCCACACAGCTAGCTAATTAAGTGTTTGAGGCAGGATTTGAACTCAGGTACTCCTGGCTCCAGGGCCAGTGTTCTATCCACTGCACCACCTTAGCTGCCCCTGTTAAGTGTTGTTTTACCCACTGTGCTCCAAAGGTTCTATCAGTTGAATTTGTATTAAACTCCAGTATATATAGCAATAAGATACTAGATTTGAGAATATGTTGCTGTCTTCTAATATACATAGAATACTTTTTTAGGGCATCCCTGTTAAAAACTAAAGAACTAAATAACATAAGGTTTAATTTATATTTAAATTCAACCTGGTTTCATTTGTCTTTGTAATGCATGGTGGTTTGGAGGGTGGATCCACTTAAGAATAATACCTAATGTTTTACTTTCTTACCCTTTTATTTGTTCTGTTTTGTGTGTGTGTGTGTGTGTGTGTGTGTGTGTGTGTGTGTGTGTTTTGCCACTCTTAAGGGCAAATACTCAGTGAATTTATTTTAAATAACACTTCATAGATTGAAAACTGTTCCTTGTGACAATTATGGCATAGGAATTAAAGAGATTGTTGAAACTAAATTTTACCTTCCACTCTTTTAACAAAAATTAGCAGTGATATAACTTTTGACATAAATAAATAGGGAAAGAACCTTTTCTGTCTTCTCTTTAATTCTTCTAGTTACTCTGGCTTCTTTATAATTAACCTGGCAATTTCCTGCTTAAGTAGTCCACTGAAAAAAGCAAGCATAGATCAACTATACATCTGAAATTATGCAAAGCATTTCTGTAGTCATATTTTTTAAAAAGCAAGAAAAATAAAGAGAAAATTATACTTCAGTTGGCATACAGTATTTATCAGTTCTCTCTCAGAAGGTAGATGGCATTTTTTCATCATGAGCCCTTTGGAATTCTCTAGAATAATTGTTTTGGCCAAAGTAACCAACAGTTGATTTTCATTGCTGTTACAGAACTCATTGTTCTCCTTATTCTCATTTCCACTGGTGGCGCAGTTTCAGAGATTTCTCTCCTTACAGCCTACTAAAGGGAACAAACTTAGCTGCCTCTTAGTACCAGTACCTTCTTTGTGATAAATATTCTGAGACTTTGTAGGAACCTGCCTTTTACAGGTTAGCCCTGAGCTATCCAAAATGTGGATGCCACCTGTAGAGCGATTTTATGCAGCCTGACTATGGGGTTACTAAATGCTGTAGTAAATGAAGCTGAGTTACCACAGAGCTCTCACTAAAATGGCAAATCAAACTAAATTGTCTATTGTTCCAATAAAAACTTTTAAAAGTAAGGTTGGACAACCCTGTGTTAGCCCATAAGTATTTGTCTCAGAGTTGTCCCTTATTCTTAAATCATTCTCAGTTTTTGTGTGTAAACTTTGAATCTTTCTGTAGCTTTTGGGGCGGGATTTTTAGTAGATGGTGGATTATTTATCTGGTGTTTAACCTAGCCTTGGGTATGATTCTGTTTTTAAAAGAAAGTAAGCTTTTTTTCTCTTCTATTCTTAATACCTTCTTGACTCTGTTGTTGTTTCACTCCATTTGGGGTTTTCTTGGCACAGATACTGGAATGGTTTGCCATTTCCATCTCTGGCTCATTTTACAGATGAATAACTGAGGCAAATGAGATTAAGTGATTTACCCAGGGTCACAGGAGGCCAGATTTGAACTCTTGAAGATGAGTCTTCCTGACTGCAGGCCCAGGACTCTATCCACCTAGCTTTCTTCGAAGCTCTAAAATGCTACAATTAAGTAAAGGGCATGCTTTTTGGTCCATTTCCTTTTTTTTATTATTGTGAATTCAACACACAAACTTTTCCATATCTAAGAACAAAAAAGGAGTGTTGCATATGACACTGTGACTCTGTTGTATATAGCTTGTTTTTTTTTAATATACCTTAACTTTAATGTGATAATACCATTATTATTACCCTGCTGGTCTTTCTACCCTCCCTACCAACCATACATTTTGCTCTGTGTATTTTTAAAATGTTTTATTGATGTCCCTTTTCTTTTGCCTTTTTTGGCATGGCTATCAGAAGCCATCCCCTGTAACAAATAAGTATAGTTGAACAAAACAGCACTCATTTGACCTTTTCTGAAATTATATATTTCATTCTTTTGACTTCTTCTGTCAGCCATGCATTCTTACCCATTGTCAATTCTTTTTCACATATGCTTTTCTTGTTGCCTCCAATCTTAGTATCTATTCCCTACTGACTTATTTTACTGGATAGTGACAGTTGAGATGGATGACCCATAAAGTAGTGTCCACAGAGGACTGCTTGAACTGGCATCAGGCTTGTGGGCATGGTATGTTAACATGCTGGAAAATGAAATGTGGTAAGCAGAGGAGAGCCAAACAGTCATTAAAAAAATGATTAACCAAAGAACAAAATATTAGGGTAATTTTATCTGTAGAGGGCTTTGTAAATTTCAGTCTGTATTCATTTGAGTCTCTTAATTGTATGTGAGGCAGGATATAAATGACTTTACCAAGGGTCTGTCTGGATGTGCTAAGTCCAGAATTAGGTAAAAACCAGGGCTTTCTGATTCCTACCTTTCACTCTTTCACATTTATACTGTTTCTGTCACAAGAAAATGCTATTTGCTGATGGAAAATCAGGTGAAAGCATGTGGATATGTAATGTCCACTGACGTTAATCAGTCTTTCAGATTAAAGATCATGACCATGAAGATCACGATAGAGGTAACAAATTTAGGCATGCTTCTTTTAGTTGAAAAGTATATATGAATTCAGAATTTTTCCTTTAAGATTTGTAAACCTATTTTTTGCAACAAACAAAAATCTATGTTCTTTTTTAAATGCTTGAATTTAAAAAAAAACAGATTAAATACTTGATGTTGCCTTTTTTAAATATTCTCCTGAAATTGAGACACAGGAGATTTAATAAAAATGATTATTTTTTTCCCCTTGGTTCTCTTGTTTCTCCTTAGAATTTGTTAGACTAGTGGCTGTTGAGTCTTTATAATTACTAATCCTTAAATTTATAATCCATTAGGGAATTTGTGTAACTAATGTGAGATGGATTTTGTTTTCTAGATTCTTTTGTTAAAGGTGATGCTATTGATGAAGAGGAGGAGGAAGAAGATTATGATGAAGATGAAGAAGATGATTCTGAAGTGAAAGAAGATAATGGGGTCCTGGTTCTGAATGATGACAACTTTGATACCTTTGTGGTTGACAAAGACACTGTGTTGCTGGAATTTTATGCTCCATGGTTAGTATACTTTGGCATATAGGAGTGGTGTGCAACGATCCACCTACCCAGGTTTGGAGGGTAATTTTTCAACTATAACAACTCATGAATACAATTTCTTGAGAGTTTTAGGTTGTAGTATTTGTCTGTGGAAGGCTATAGATCATTTCATTTTAATCAGTATGTTTAATTAGCTGGCTATAACAGTAAGTTTCTTTTGTCCATTGTCCATACTTACTGGCTTGAGAATTTTTCTGAAATTATGTATTTCATTCTTTTGTTCTCCTTTTGGGAAACATTCCTATAAATGGAAGGAGTATTCTTTTGGCTTCTTCTGTCAGCCATGCATTCTTACCCGTTGTCAATTCTTTTTCACATATGCTTTTCATGTTGCTTCCAATATTAGTATCTATTCCCTACTGACTACCTAAGGTCTCCTGGGCTCTTTGGGACAGAGTGAGAACATTTCTATTGAACCAACATTTTTAAAAAACTGTCTTTGTTCTGTGCATTTCATGGAGCCAGGTGCTGTGTATATAGAGGTGAAAACTGACCTCAAGGAGTTTAAAGTATTTTTTTGACATAGACTAATAACTCTTAATAGAAATTTAAACATAGCAGCTGTGTAGGCATCACCTATCAAGGGCATGACTGATATATCAAAAGGAAATAAAATGCCTCTAGTTTGGGGAAGTAGGATCCGAGAATACTTCATGGAAGAAGGGTTATATAAGTCAGAACTTGGAATGTATTTAATTGGAAAAGAAGTTGGAAAGCCCATTCTAGGACACCTAAGGATAGAACTGGATCAGGGAATCCAATTTGGCTGGAGCATTATATATTTAAATAAGAAAGACATGTAAAATAAGCCTGGAAAGGAAAACTGATGATGAACCTCCTGACTGAGAAGTTATAGATTTAAGATGCAGAATAAGATGGACATTTTTGGACATGGGCAATGTGAGAGTTTGTTTTACTTGAGTATATATTTATTATTATAAGAGTGACTTTTTTTTCCCCCTCTTAAGTTGGGGAGAGTGAGTATTTAGTGGGAAGGTATAAGTAAATTACTTGTTACTTGGGGGGACAGTATAAAATAGAAATAAACCTGGACATACAAAATGAAACCAGATTGTGGAGGGCTTTGAGTCCCAGGCTAAATGAGGGTATACTTGGGGGGGGGGGGGGCTTATGATCTTTTTATTATGAAAAGGCATTTAAATCATAAGAAAAAAGCATGACCTTTGAATTAATACCTTCCAACAAAGTTTTCTATGAAACATACAGGTACCTTGAAAGATATAACTATAGCAATAACCAAGGTTTTTCTGGAGATAGCTCATACTGGCCTTTTATGAGCTAATTGTTCAATTCTATTTTTTTTTTGAGCATTTATACCTCAGAAACAAGCAAATGCTATAAATCAGAGCTTGATTTATTGGGTTTTTTTTAAGATTTTATTTATTTTGAGTTTTACAATTTTTCCCCTAATCTTCCTTCCCTCCCCAATCCCCCACAGAAAGCAATTTGCCAGTCTTTACATTGTTTCCATGCTATACGTTGATCCACATTGAATGTGATGAGAGAGAAATCATATCCTTAAGGAAGAAACATAAAGTTTTTTTCTTTCTAAGTTGGGCTTTGTTCAAACTCCACAGTTCTTTCTCTGGTTACAGATGGTTTTCTCCATTACAGTCCGAAATTGTCCCTGATTGTTGCACTGATGGAATGAGCAAGTCCATCAAGGTTGAACATCACCCCCATGTTGCTGTTAGGATGTACAGTGTTTTTCTGGTTCTGCTCATCTTGCTCTGCATCAGTTCATGCAAATCTCTCCAGGCTTCCGTGAATTCCCATCCCTCCTGGTTTCTAATAGAACAATGGTGTTCCATGACATACATAAACCACAGTTTGCTAAGCCATTCCCCAATTAAAGGACATTTACTTGATTTCCAATTCTTTGCCACCACAAATAGGACTTCTATGAATGTTTTTGTACAAGTGATGTTTTTACCCTTTTTCATCATCTCTTCAGGTATAGACCCAGTAGTGATATTGCTGGATCAAGGCGTATGCACATTTTTGTTGCCCTTTGGGAGATATACATTTTCTTCACTGGGCTTAAAGTCTGTTCAACAGAGAAGTTCTGATTTGTGAATGTAAGAAGTTTGTTGTGGCTGCTAGTAAAAGATGGATTGAAGAAGGGAGACACTGGAGACTACCTTAAATCATTATCACTATTTATGTATGAAGGAAGAAAGTTGTGAACCAGAGCACTGGAAATTAAAAGAATGAGATTGAGAAAATTAAAAAGTCTAAAAATGAGGCATGTGAGAAAATTTTAAGCATTAGTATCTGAACTCTTCACAATTTGTTATAACACAAAAGCATTTCTATACCATAGTTTATTCTACCACTTCCCAATTTCTAGTCATGAAGTTTTTTATACAAATAGGGCCCTTTTCCTTCATAGTAGCATCAAAATATTTATTTCCATTGGTTAGTTCATTGAATCAAAGGGTATATGTTAGAAGATTAATAGAACTTTTTTTAGGTGGTTATCAACAACTTATGTTGTTTCCTTGGAACTATATTCATGGCTATTTTTACATTGGGAAGTAAGTATTGCTTTTGGATCTATTTGCTATAGATACTTGATATCAAATTTTTTATTACATGTAATTTCCATCTAGATCCTTTTTTATTTTTGAAACATTGCTTTTTGTCATGCATAGTCTGTTTGTTTTGTGTAATTCAATCTAAAAATTCCCTGATAATTTTCCCTACAGATAAAATTATTTCTCCTCTAAAGTGGAAATCAAGGCATGACAAAACTGGAAAGGATATTAGAGTGCTTCTAGTCTGACTCATAGCTGAACTGGAAGATCTTAAATGAGGGGGCAAATTCTGATCCTTAGACCTAAATTTGTACCTCTGCAGCTTTTACTCATTGATCCTAGACATACTTGGAAGTCATTTACCATGTCCTCCAACCCCATTTCAGATTTTTTTTTAAAGGCTAAATCCCCCCCAGTTCCCTTTAATAGATCTGACTAGTTACCCTTCCCTGAATATTCTTCAGCCAGTTCTAAAAGTGTGACATTCAGACCTGACTACTGTCCTTTAGGTCATTGGTATTAAACTCAAATAGAAATGGTGGCCACCAAATGAGGGCACATATTACACTATCTGTGTTCTATTACATTTTTGTTTATTGGGTTAATTTTTTCCCAATTTCATTTGGAAATTTCCTGCTCTATAGGTCTGATCAGGATAGCATACAGTAGAACAGCTCTCTCTCATAGATATGATCCTTTGCTTAATACAGTCCAAGATTGTGTTATTAAGCTTCTTAGCTGTTATTTCACTCCAGCTCATTGATCCCCCAGGCCACCAAAACTCTTAGACCTTTCCCCAAGAAACTAATCATTCAAAACACCTGACTTTTAAGTTGTCATATATGAAATACCCATTTGCATACTACTCCCCTTTTTTATATTCATGAAGTTGATTTCTTTTCAAAACCTGAGTAAGATTTTACATATATCCCTTTGGGATTTCATCTTTTTAGATTAGGTTAAAGATTCTAACTTGTTTAGATCTTTTTGAATAACATCTGGTCATCCTGTGTTTAACTATCCCTTTCCCAGCTTTATGTCATCTAGATATTTGATAAACTTGCCAATTTTTCCTTTATCTGTGTCACTGATAAAAATATTAGTAACGGGACCCAAAAGCACAGATCTTTAAGGTGTTCACTGGGAGCAGGGATCCAATACTGCAGGCTGAACCAGGTTAAAATAGAATTTAGAAATATTTAACCCAATAAATAAAAATAAAATAAAACACAGATAACATAATGTTAACGTGTGGTTTTCCAAGTCAATATGTGACCCTCATTTGGTAATCTCCATTTCTATTTGAGTCTGATACCAGTGATCTAGAGGACTAATGTTTTTCATGTCAAAAATATTAATGTTTATCCTTTGCACTATATAAAACTGAAAATTGAGCATATGCAGTAAAAAGGGGGAAAACAAGGATGCCCACTCTTTTCCCCATTTTCTAGAAATGCTAGTAATATCAGATGAGAAACAAATTTAAGGCCTAATAAAAGATAAACAAAGAATCAATAAAACTCCTATTTGCTGAGATCTAATGCTTTATTCAGAAAATTCTAGGAAATCAGCAGTAGTCAGTACAGATATAGTCTACAAAATAAACTCAAAAATTAAGGTCATTTACAAAATTTAAGAGAACCCAATAATAGGTAGATATCATTTCAGAATCTTGGCATCTGAATAACCCATAACTCATCTTTTCCACAAGACTTAATGTAGGGCGGCTAGGTGGCGTAGTGGATAAAGCACCAGCCTTGGAGTCAGGAGTACATGGGTTCAAATCTGGTCTCAGACACTTAATAATTACCTAGCTGTGTGGCCTTGGGCAAGCCACTTTAACCCCATTTGCCTTGCAAAAATATATAAAAAAAAAGACTTAATGTAAGAAACTGTCAAATTCATTGCCAAAATCTAGATAAACTAATATAGCTTTCTTCTAATTTGTCAAAATAGTCTAACCCTATCACAAAAGGAAATGAGGTTTATTATTGATGAAGCCACACTGTTATTTTGTGATCTCTTTTGCTTACTAACCCTCTGCTTAATGATATATTTTTAGATGAATTAGATTTTATTATGATACATTCAATATATTTAATCCTTTAAAATGTTTTTGGTCCTTTTGGAAGAGAAGAATGCTTTAGTAGAATCTGGCAAGCAGTGATTCCTTGAATAGATTCTATAGAGATGAAGTTAACAGTTAATCTATAATTCATGAACTCCCTTTTTTAAAAAGACATTTTAATCACTATATTTGAGTATAATTGATTTCCTTTTGAATTCACTTAACTTATTTTTAGGCATTTAAAAACATTACTCTGAGATGGTGTCCATAGATATCAACAAACTGCTCAAGGGGCCCATGACATTTAAAAAAGGTTAAGAACTCCTGCTACTCTGCGAGAACAGAATTTTTATTTTCTCTAAACTTTTTGTCTCAAAATCCCTAACACAGTGGTATCTCCATGGGAAGGGCTTGTTAAATATTCTTTACTGTCCTGAATTGAAACATGAGTTGGTATTCCTGACTTAATTGAAGTTGTAGTACTAAAGATCTTATTTTTTGTGTGTTTTTATTTGATAATAACTTTAAATTTAAGCTATTTTTTTTCCTTTCCCCCAAATCTTATCCCCAGGTGTGGACACTGTAAGCAGTTTGCTCCCGTGTATGAAAAAATAGCTAAGACCCTTCAAGAAAATGATCCTCCTATCCCTGTTGCCAAAATTGATGCAACAGCAGCATCTACTTTAGCCAGTCGCTATGATGTGGGAGGTTATCCCACCATCAAAATCTTGAAGAAGGGGCAAGTAGTGGATTATGATGGCCCAAGAACAGAAGATGGTAAGCTGTTCCTTTGTTTTGCTTAGACCTTGCTCATAGATAGGTGATGAAATGTTTGGTTGAGTGTATGGGATAGGCCATTTTCAGGATCTAAAACTGCAGGCTTCCTCTTTCCTTTTAAGAATCGGTTGATCTAGAGCTATAGGTTATCTTATTTCTCTTTATTAATAATTCATTTATGTAGTGCTTGAGAGCATTGGAAACAGCCCCAAACAGGTCCTTACTGCTGCATATTGACTTAGAAAAACCACAAATTAACAAAGCTTTTATTGTTTACTTTGTTAAACATTTCCCACTTATATTTTAATCCAATTCAGCTTGACTTGGAAATTTTTCCTAAAAGGAGTGTGACAATCTCTGCTATCAAAGAAATGATGCCTTTTCCTTGCTACTGAAGTACTTAATATAGATGTACTTATTGTCCTCATTTGATGGCTGGGGCCACCAACTTAATGCATAAGAATCATTGTTGCCACTGGAATTCAGGTCTTTTGATTCACACTTTTTTCACCTTTGGTGGCATGAAAATTGAAACCTTAGAAGTAGTGAATGGAACCCTTCAGCTTAAGAACTGAGGAGGACCAAAATTGTGGCATCTTCTCTCCTCACGTGAAGGAGAAGACATGAGGTTGTGTCCCCCAGTGTGTGCAGTAATAATGGCTAGTGTTTACCATGCTTTAAGTTTGCAAACTGCTATTGGTGAATAAACTGAATCTGAGTCCAGTACATTCTTTAGGCCACTGATCTGCTCCTATTCAGAGAATAAGAAAATTTATTTCTCGAAAACAGCTATTTGAATGTCCTTATAGCAGGATTTCTTTATGCCAATGGCATAAAGAAGAGAGTGTGTTAGAGTCACAACCAGATTTCCAGGTTTTTGGTGTAAAATCATCATTTCAAGCTAATATGAGAAATGTGAATAAAAAGTATTTAAAAAGTATGACTGTATGATCTCTCTGCCCCCACCAGGGGAATATGGTTAAGTTCCTCCTGGGGTCATGTAAGCAGGTGATTTAAGGAACATTTGGGGGACATTGGGAGGCAGGTAACAGCACCCAAGGGATATCACCCTCTTGACTACAGAAAGTTTTGATTGCCTAAAGTATTATATATGTGGAGGTTAGTAATCAAATTCAAGGCTGAGGGCAGGAAAAGGTAGTGGTAGAAGCAGTACAAAGCCAGAAAATTAAAGAAGCGCACTGACAAGGGATTGTCTTACTTCCCTTTGGCCCCTTATCATAGTAGTTTTCTATGTCAGGAATTTCTTTTCTGTCTAGCCTTATATTTGCCTCCTGGACCTTTTCAGATGGTTCTAGACACCCATGACATAGAACCTGCAAATTCTCCTCAAAGAGAGTCTTCATTCATTTTCTGGTGTCAAAGAAAGTAACTGAGAACTTTGATCATTCTCATCTGGTTTCTTTCAGACATTGTTGCTAAAGTCAAAGAGGTTTCCCAACCCAATTGGACCCCTCCACCTGAAGTGACACTGGTGCTTACTAAAGATAATTTTGATGAAGTGGTGAATGATGCAGACATCATTTTGGTGGAGTTCTATGCTCCTTGGTAAGATGAATATATCACCTTGGTAAATTGGGACTGGTTTGCTGTTTAATAATTATTAAGCACCTTCCTTTCCTAACCCTGAATTAATACAGTGGTGATGAGATTATTTTAGGTTTTTTTTGTTGTTGTTGTTTTTTGTTTTTTTGCAGGTCAAACGGGGTTAAGTGGCTTGCCCAAGGCCACACAGCTAGGTAATTATTAAGTATCTGAGGCGGTGATGAGATTTTGAAAGGAAGTGTATTTCACAGATTCATTGGGAAAAGAAAGGTGCATAGTAATGATGGGAGTGGAAAATTAGTAAATAAAGCAGTATAGATATTTGTAAAAATCATAAAAAGGAGGGTTACTGTAAAGTTGTTCTAAGAATGGCAGGCATCACCTAGAATAATTTGCAGTTTGGAGTTTAAATGTAATTTTTTTTTTTACTATATTTGGCTCTCTACTTTAAAAATTCTTATTGATAGTACAAATTAATATTATAAATCAGATAACAGAGAATGTTTTAAATACTTTGAAAATAATACTTATTTGCATGCAAACATTTGCTCCCTGATTGATTTGAGTAGTAAGTCTTCTAATGACCTCAACTAGGCAACAAGTAATACATAATATATGTAATAGAAACTAATGAAACTTTCTTTTAAAACATGTTCTGTAAGTGTTTCTACTAATTCAGAATATCTTTAATCAATTAGTGGTGTTTTCATCATACATTAATTTTCTTATATCTAAAGCAACATGATTATATCTAACCAACCTAAATATTAGTATATAAGACATCTTCCTCTGATGCACAATAAAATGTTTTGGGTTTTTTTTTGGACCAGATCTGTGATTTCATTGGAATAGAAAGATCCTAATGAAGAAGTTTCCTCTGTTGCAGCTAGGCAGCTGTAAAGAATAATGCATAGTCTAAAAACTCAAGTTATCCCAAAACATAGACTGGGTTCAGTGACTTCTCCATGATCACTAAGCCAATATGTATTAGAGCAGAAAATTGCCTTTGTAATTTTTTTAACTGATTAAGAAAAAAAAATCAGTATCCATTATTTCATTGTATGGTTAGATCTTGATGCATTGCTCTTAATTGCCAGGTAAAAGAGCCAAGTTTTCTCTTTGGAAAAATTGCCAGAACTTCATCAGTGTTGAAAGAGTGGATAGAGCACTGACCCTGGAATCAGGAGGACCCGAGTTTAAATCTGACCTCAGACACTTAATAATTGCCTAACTGTGTGACTTTGGGCAAGTCACTTAACCCTATCAGTGCTGAATATTTAAATGGACCAGTTAGGGGTGGCAGTCAGGAGAAATAGTAGACAGTAGAGGTGCTGTCTATTTCTGATTTTGTCTTGTGTTTTGTTCTGTGAATGGAGAATTAATTTTCCCATGTATTGAGTTAGCCAGACTTAAAGATTTTGGTGAGGATTCCTTTCATGATTAGGATGCCTCTGAGGTTCCTTCTGAAATTTTGTTCATCCTTGTTGGAGTTGTTCACCTGTAAAATATGCTTTTACTTTGACAGGTGTGGACACTGCAAGAAACTTGCTCCAGAATATGAAAAAGCTGCAAAAGAACTCAGTAAGCGTTCTCCACCCATTCCCTTGGCGAAAGTAGATGCCATAGAAGAAACCGACCTGGCCAAGAGGTTCGATGTCACTGGATACCCAACTCTGAAGATCTTTCGCAAGGGAAAAGCTTTTGATTACAATGGCCCACGAGAAAAATACGGTATTGACTTTTTCGCTAACACTATGCTGGGAGGAATAGCATCATTATTTGGGAGTTATCAGGAAGATGATGTGATGTTGATGTTATGTTTGTTCTTTGGCCTCAAAGAAGACATCAGGGAGGTGATGCCATGATAAGCACATAAATTGGATTTGAATGAGAGGGTCTATGCTAAGTCAGCAGCCTCCCTTTCTCCTCTGGAGTCATCTGGATCCAGTGGCCAGATATGAATCAGGAAGACTGGAGATGACTCTGGATGTGAGGCAATCAGGTTATAGTGACTTGCCCAGGGTCATATAGATAGTAAATGTCAAAGATTATATTCAGATCCCATCCTTCTGACTACAAGGCCAGTGTTCTACCCACTGAGACACCTTAGCTGCATCAGGAAGAAAGCATTAGTTAAAATCTGCTTCTAAGAGTTGAAGCAAGAATAATCCAGAACAGAGGCCGGAGCTGTGAGTCTGGAAAGCAACAGTTGTTCTATTTCTTAGACCTGTTCTTTGATTTTAGGGATTGTGGACTACATGATCGAACAATCTGAACCTCCATCCAAAGAAATTCAGTCTGTAAAACAAGTCCAGGAATTCTTAAAGGATGGAAATGATGTCATTATTATTGGGATCTTCAAAGGAGCTGATGACCAAGCTTACCAGCTCTATCAGGAAACTGGTAAGTTGCATTTCCATGAGTGAGAAAGTGAATGACCTGTCCAGTGCGCTGGGGTTTGCTGCCATAGGGAGGGCATTTGTTTTGTTGTGTCCAAATTAAAAATATTCCCTCAACCCCAGAACTCAGTTATATAGTGCTTTGAGTTTTAACAAATGCTTTCCCTACAAAAGCCTTATGAAATAAGAAGTATAGATAGATGCACTGGAAAAATGATCTAATTCATCCCTCTTCTTTCTTGATGAAATGATCCCTAGAGATAAAATATTTAAACTCATGAATAAGAAATGGTATCTAGATCATATACCATATTTTGATTATGTGGCCCATTTAAATCAAATCACCATCAGTATTTTTGTATTTGATTTAAAATACCTCAATTGTGCCTTCCTCAGTACTTCTTTTTCTTTAACTTGTATGTGCCCAGAACTCTGCTTGTTCCATGACTGATAACCTGCCTGCAATGCCTTCTTCAAACCTACTTTTCCTGGACCTGTGATTAGAGCTTCCTAGTATTCCTTCTCTTAAATTTCTATGCCTTGACTATGTTTCAGGTGATGAGAAAATAGACTGAACTGATACACAAAGATACATCTAGCAGTTCTCCCCTCTAAATATCCACTGCTCTATTTTGTTGTAAGGACACAAAATTCCGTTCAAGTATGGGAGAGCAACATCAATAAGTGTGAGTGAAGGAGAGCTGTGTTAAGAAGCAACCCGGGATGAGGTCTTTGAGGTAGTGCTGCACCTCCGATTGCATGCAGCAAGTAGTATTAAAATCATTGTGGAGGGATCTAGAGATAGGGGACATTGCATTTCCTACCTTTCTCATTTTATCCTCATGATAACCCTGTTTGGGGTAGGTGCTTCTAATATCCCTAATTGAAAGATGCAGAAACTGAGGCTGAGAATGAGTAGCCCAGAGTCCCAAAGTTAAGAAGTACTTAAGGCAGGATTTTTAACCTCCCCTTGACCAGTATACTGTAATTTAACTTTTAGTAAAGCCTTTTTAGGGGAGAACCAAATTAATAGAAATATTTGCTACCAAATTTAAGAAGTCAAAACTGACCTATTAAAAAAGGCTCCCCATCAAGAGAACCAGAATTAGAAGCTTAACAATAGATAGCAAATACAGATAGTTACTTCATTTTACTTAGGATGCACAAGTTAAGTGTAAATTAAATCCCCATTTTTTTCATTGACTTGCTTTATCATTTAATTTGCTTTAACTCTTTATCATTGATTGTTGGTAATAACTAATACTTTCAACTTTAAGTTTCTCTTGGAAAGATGCTTTTGTGTTTTACAAGTACCAGCATTTAGGATCTAAATATTTTGACTGACTTCAGTCACAAATTCTAGAGATTCTTACTTATCCCTTCTTTCATTTCCCAGCGAACAACATGAGAGAAGATTACAAATTTCACCATACTTTCAACAATGAAGTTGCAAAATTCCTAAAAGTCTCTTCTGGAAAGTTGGTTGTGATGCAGCCAGAAAAATTTCATTCTAAATATGAACAAAAAATCAATGTTTTAGACATTAAGGTGAGTGATATTTCCCAGGCATCTGAATAGAACTGAAAATTCATTTATTGTTAAGTAAGACACTGATTGTTGGGCAGTTCACTGTAATGATCTGGCTTTTTTTTCTGTTTAAAAAGTGAGATGTCTTTCCCTGGCATGTCATCAGAACTGTATGTTCCAATCTGTGTTCCAGGAGTAAAGGCCAAAATTCAAAAGGTGTCCTTGGTATGAGATCTTCTTGAGCTGATAAATTGCAAACTTTGCCTGTCAATTTGTTTTTATTGTTTACTGGAAGACTTGGCATTAGATTTGAATTGTGTCCGAGTGTCAGTGGCTATTTCTGGAGGAATGACAGAACCCTGCTACTCCAGGGCAGTTGGCAAGACTAGAACTAAGTCAGCCAAAGTTAATAATTATTTTTGCCTGCCCTTGACACTCATAGGAGAAGTATTGACTTTTGCTACCCATACTTCTGGGATATTTCTTAGTGTTTCTTAACTTTCAGAAAGTCCCCCCCCCCAAGTTAGAATTTAGCTATCAGTCTGGACTTTGATAATGATAATTCATTTTTCTGTGATGCTGTACTTTACAAAGCACTTCCTTCACAGCCCTCTTGGTAGTTCTCTGTATGCATCAGTGTGGACAATCTCTTCACTTGTGTCACTCACAATCCTGTCATCTCCTGATAAGTAATGTTTGGAGGGTCCTTTCACTGGGTCAGGTTTGGTGGGGTGAGTCTCTTCTTTTTGAGAGAGGCTGGTTTTCACTTGGCAGATTCCCAGTCCACTGAAGGACCTGCCAGAACTTCTATTCTGCTGGTGTAGCCTTTAAAAACCCAAGATCATCTCCATGCTATAACTAGGCATCAGAGTAGGACTTCAGTGGAGGTACAATGGTACAAAGGCCAAAGAGAGTTTTTGCATTTTGTATGCCAAGAGACCTTTCTGTTTAATCATCTAGCAAATTAATGTAAGTGAATTATCTTCTAATTGAACTTTTTCTCACTATTGATCTATTTCTTTTTGATTGAAACAAAAGTTGGGAAACTTAAAATAAATCTAGAATAGCATTGTGGTCTTGAAGATAGAGAGTTGGACTTAGGATGAATCCTCCCCTGGTACTAACTGAGCAATCATGATTCCTTCTGTCAAACTTTGGGGGAGGACATGGGCAAGAGTTTAGTGGGAAGGGCAGGTGTGGATAGGATATGATCTACTTTGTTGGAAGTAAATAAGATCACAATTTCTTGAGCTGATAAACTGCAAACTTTGCCTGTCTGTTTTTATTGTTTACTTACTTTACAGGTTCAAATGAAATAAGTTATTTAAAAAACCCTTTTGTTAAGACTTTTTCAGTTGGATTCAGTTGGATTCAATGACTCTATTGAAATTTTCTTGGCAAAGATACTTTACCATTTCCTTCTCCAGCTCATTTTACAGATAAGGAAACTGAGGCAAACAGGTTAAGTGACTTGCCCAGGATCACACAATAAATGTCTGAGGCCAGATTTGAATTCAAGTGTTCCTGACTCCAGGCTTGGTATTCTTATCTACTGAGTTGCCTAGATCGCCATTGAAAAAATCCTTGGCAAACATTAAAACTCCTTGTAATTGTCTGTTCTTTTCTTTTTTATTTCTACAATTTTCAAGGAAATCCAAATAGATCTTAAGAGATTTGGAGGATTTGGAGTAGTGATATCTATTAAAAACATTGTGCTTAAGTTTTTATGAATTAATAGGTCATTGTGAACTATATTTCTGTCATAATGGTCCAATTCCAATACAATATATGTGTGTGTGTGCATATGTGAGTATTTTTACAGCATGTTTATCTGTATATGTTTGCCTTACTAAGTATTTGGAAGGTACTAAGTTTTTAATTTGTAGAATTTGTAGATAATCATAATTTATCACTAAGACCAGACTTTTTCAGGACAAGTCTTCTGTAGTTTTTGGCAATAGTGACCTGGTGCTGAATTCTAGCAAAAAAATTTCCCTTTTCCACAAATATTCCCTTTAATCAGCACATACTTCATATCAGCCTTGACAATTGCTTCATGAAGTGATGTCTGCTTATTCCAAATTGGGAAAGACCTAACTGTAAAAAGACCAAGGTCTCCACTGTATCCAGGGCTATTTCCATTTGTCCTGATCCATATCTGGCCCTGTATGATTATTTTTTTCATTATCCAAAGTACTTTGTGCTCACACATCCAATTAGCCTACAAATAAGAGTTGTGCGTTTTTTCACTCTTTGGTAATAGAGATGCAGTGCCTTCTCTTAAGAAGAGCTACATGGGGATGGCTAGATGGCGCTGTGGATAAAGCACCGACCCTGGAGACAGGAGTACCTGGGTTCAAATTCGGTCTCAGATACTTAATAATTACCTAGCTGTGTGGCCTTGGGCAAACCACTTAACCCTTGCCCCCCCAAAAAAAACCCCTAAAAAAAAGGGCTACATGTATACCTGGTAAAATACCTTACTAATAATTCACAGTTCACTGTGAAGCACTTAAGCCAATACCAGCAAGGCTTTTAGTCACCTTGTATTTATATTGTGTTTGAACGTTGTTTCTTGTTTGACCCAACTTGGATGACCAGAAATGTTCCACACCCTACTTCAGGGGATTCTCTCTTGCCCCTGATTTCTTTACTTGTCAAGCTTCTCTATTAAGATGTTAGAAAGTTGATTTTGTTCTTTCTTGCTGCTTTGACTTTTTGTATTGACTTGACTTTTGTTTTCAGATTTGCTGATTAAAGGAATCATGGATTTCTCATTACACTTTTTGCAGGATTCTTTTTTGGCATATTTATTTTTTGTTGCCTTTTATTGGACAACATGGCATTCAAATTTTCTACTATATGTTCCAGCTAGATAATTGATGTGATCAGTTGCAATTTGTAATATTGCTGTAATCATCCAATTTGCTTTGCCTCAGATCTTTAATTGTTTTAAGTTGCTTCTGGCATTGTGGCATTCTGTTAAGTAGTATTCACCCTTTTTTTTTAAAGGTAATGGGGTTGGGGGCGGCTAGGTGGCGCAGTGGATAAAGCACCAGCCCTGGAGTCAGGAGGACCTGGGTTCAAATCTGGTCTCAGACACTTAATAATTGCCTAGCTGTGTGGCCTTGGGCAAGCCACTTAATGCCATCTGCCTTGCAAAAAAGAAAAAAACTAAAAAAAAAGGTAATGGGGTTAAGTGGCTTGCCCAAGGTCATACAACTAGGCAATTATTAAGTGTCTGAGACCTAATTTGAACTCAGGTCCTCCTGACTCCAGGGCCAGTGCTCTATCCACTGTACCACCTAGTTGCACCTTAATTTCTATTCTTGAGAGTATTTCTTGATAGTTCTATACTTTATGCTATTTTTTTTTGTTCGTTTGTTTTGGTTTTTGCAAGGCAATAGGATTAAGTGACTTGTCCAATGTCGTGCAACTAAGTAATTATTAAGTGTCTGCGGTCACATTTGAACTCAGATCCTCCTGACTCCAGGGCCAGTGCTCTATTCACTGCACCACCAAACTGCCCTTCTATGGTTCTTACTGTGGCAGTAACTGACCCATAAACTGCTGTCTACTGATTGGGTCCATACCATTAAACTAAAAAAAAAAAAAAGACTTTTTGTAATTCTAATATAAGCATACCCAGCTACTTTTCAGAATAATTTAAGACTTCTGTGCCATTTTTTTTTTTGTCCGCTGTTTTTCTTCCTTGGTATAATTCCTAGTGTTTGTCTTACATGAAGACTTTGACTGAACTCAAGGTCCTCAACTTCCTTTAGATTTTAGTACTTCCTCTATTGATCTCTTATTTTAGATGCAAATTAATAATGACTGAATGCCTGATGATGTCATTAATAGAAATAATGGCTTGGATCTAGGCATCTCAGGAATTTTAACCCATTCCCATTGAGTTGAGTTTAATTTTAGAGCTTAAAGAGACTTAAAGATCACTTTCCTTTGAAGAATCTGTGTGGAATCCAACTGTTCATTAACTTGGTAATAGTTATATTGTAAGTGTGGTCCCTATGCTTGTTACCTTGGGTAGTTTTTCCTAGTAGTAAAGTCGTTTAGAGCAAGCAGTTTTTTATTACAATCACCCCTTTCTCTGTCCTTTGTTGACTGAGAATTCTGTTAGAATGATGAAATCTGAATGTTCCTTTCAAACAATTCCCTTTTTCTGTTATATTGCACTTCATATCATGTCTTATTTGGTTGAAACAGGAATCCACTGAAGGAACTGCCATCAAGGATCATGTGGTGAAGCATGCAGTACCATTAGTTGGTCATAGAACAGCTTCCAATGATGCCAAGAGATATGCTAAACGTCCTCTGGTGGTTGTCTATTATACTGTGGACTTCAGTTTTGACTACAGAGTTGGTAAGTAAGGATATTTGTCCCTCACATCACCCATTTAATTACTTTAAAACTTTCTTCCAAGGTATTTGAAGGTTGATGACCTTTGTGGGAGTGACTAGAGCTCTGGCTCATAATTTTTTCAGCAGATATGTTTTTTGTTGTGACATTCCACACCTTCAGAATCTCTCTTCCTTATGCCTTTTCTATCTTGCTTAATTATTTGTTTTATTCACCCCAGAAATCATCCTTCATAGACTAGGATCAAAATCATATTACTGAAAAACACCATAGGACTTTTTTGCAGATGAGGAAAGTCTTGGAAGTGACTTGCCCCAAGCACAGGGACATTCAGCCAGAGCTAGTGGCAGAAAGCCTAGACTAGAAGCCAGATCCACTTGAGCTCAGTGCTCAAGTCAGTTTTAATACATGCATGGTTCTCATTAGACTTAATCAAGATGTGAATTTACAGGGTGGCTAGGTGACACAGTAGATAGAGCAATGGCCCTGGAGTCAGGAGTACCTGAGTTCAAATGTGGCCTCGGACACTTAATAATTACCTACCTGTGTGGCCTTGGGCAAGCCACTTAACCCCATTTGCCTTGCAAAAACCTAAAAAAAAAATGTGAATTTACTTAATCTCCTTTGAAAAGTGTAGATTTTTAAAATTATTAACTTAAAAATCACCTGTGAATCAAAATAATTATAATCCACAAAGAATCAGCAAGTTATATAGGAAACAATGAATTTTGTTATATACAATTTTTTTAGACATATATTAAATTAAACAATTGTCTTTCATGTCCCCTTCTGATTTTTTTTTCCTCCATATTTTTAAGGCTTTTTTTGGGAGAGGGGTCTCTTTTTACTTTTAAAAGTATAGTTAAACTTTTTTCTAGCAACATTGTATAGAAAATTCAAAAGTTGTTGTTTCATTGGCATATGCATATTCTAAGCAAAATCTTAAGCATCTCTTAAAGCTTGAACTAAATTAATTGCCATGTTTTCTGATTGGTTTTAGCCACTCAGTACTGGAGGAACAAGGTCTTGGAAGTTGCTAAGGATTTCCCTGAATATACCTTTGCCATTGCTGATGAGGATGACTACTCTTCTGAAGTGAAGGACTTGGGACTTAGCGACAGTGGTGAAGAGATCAATGTAGCTATCCTAGCTGAGGGTGGCAAGAAATACGCCATGGAACCAGAGGAGTTTGATTCCGATACTCTAAGAGACTTTGTATTGGCCTTCAAAAAAGGTGAATTCTCAGGGATGGCATGGGTGAAATCTTAGAGGTCATTGGAGTTTTTAGAAACCAGACCCCCCTTAATTCTTTTATCTATTCTATGTGAAGTAAAATCTGGGAGGTCTTTGATACTGATTAGTTATTGTATACTACTGTCCCATCTTACTCCCTTTTTTCTTCCTGAGGTCAGAGACTTGAGGCAGCACCTTCATTTTCTTGCAGGGGAAGAAATGAGCATGACCTCAGGTTCCCCTGAGCATGGAAAACAAAACTAAAGCCAAAGAAAGCAGCAGCAATTAGAACAAAAGCTGCTGTGTAACCCACAGCAAATGTATGACACATAATATAGTAGGGTTTAATAAATGTTTATTGAATTATGTGGCAGCAGCCTGAGCTTCCCCTCAAGGATTACCATAATCAAGGACTGATTGAGTCTCCATTATATTTTTCCCTTTGGTAATGCATATGCATTAGTCTTTTCTTAATCTTACTTTAAAATGTAAGATTGATTATCCATTTTATAGTTATAATTATTCATGCATAGAATCCAATAAAAAGTCCAAAAACAAATAAGCAAAAAGGCCTCTGAGCACATCAAATAGATGTAATAAAAGCCAACACTAGGAACAAAACCAAAAAAACTATCTTTGTGCTTTGTTTTTTAAAGTAATTTTTATTTTTTGTTACTCTGAACCTAACACACCAATAAGCATGAATATACAAATATTAGATTAAGAAAAGGATTATATATGAAAGTTATATTTTTATACAATTTCCTTTCATGCACATTAGGCATCGAAAAGCCCTTTAGTTCCATCACTTAGTCTTTTTTACTGTTGTTTAAGCTTGTTAGAACAGTATGTGATTTACTTTTGTCTATGGGGACAAGATTGAATAAGGGCAGGAATTCTATTTTCTACTGTCAGCTAATGATTGTCAGTGACAAATTAAAAGAAGCAGAAAATAGCAGTAAGCCTCTAAGAAGATTCAGTGTGATGTGTTTTTTAAAAGACTGGAGTTCCTTGAAGCCATCCAAAATTTTTAAAATAAAACACATTTAGTTGTTTATATATGCCATGAAAACTCACTCAATATGGAACCCTGGTCCCCAGTAGAACTGTGTAAATGAAGCAGGTCAAGAAACATTCTTCTCACCAAATAGGTCTATCCAGACAGCTGTATTAAGGCAGACAGTTTACATATTCTTCATTGTCTTCATTTAACCCTACCTTCTAATAGTAGAGTTACCAGTCCTGGTCAATCTGTGGACCTACTGTCCTCTAATTCAGATGTTGGAATGAATTTGATATCCTTTAAGGAGTTAATGAGATACCTTTCTAAGGAATATTTATGTTTTAAAGGGGAGGGGTTGGGTCTTTAGACTTGTTCCCTTAACTTCTTGAATGGATTATCAAGGACAGACTCCTAACAGTCTTGGCATAGTAGTTTCAGGTGGGCTTATGGGAACTCAGGGTTAGAAGAGACATCAGAAGCAGACATACTATACTGCATTGCCTTGGTCAGCTATAAATAAACTTAGTCATGCTTGCCAAGTTGAGAAGCTTCTCCATTTGGGAACTCCTCCATTTCACTGCAATCAGTGGGATTTACAGAATACTGATCATTTCTCTCTTTTTCCCTGTAGGAAAACTAAAGGCAGTCATCAAATCTCAGCCTGTGCCCAAAAACAACAAAGGGCCTGTAACAGTTGTAGTGGGTAAGACATTTGACTCTATAGTGATGGACCCCAAAGCAGATGTCCTCATTGAGTTCTACGCCCCGTGGTGTGGACACTGTAAGCAGCTAGAACCTATTTACACTGAATTGGGGAAGAAGTACAAGCATCAGAAAAACCTGGTCATAGCAAAGATGGATGCCACTGCCAATGATGTGACCAATGACCACTACAAGGTAGAAGGTTTCCCTACCATCTACTTTGCTCCTCGCACTGACAAAAATAATCCCATTAAATTTGAAAAAGGGGAGAGAGATTTGGAGCACTTGAGTGCATTTATAGAAGATCACAGCACCAAACTGAGCAGAACCAAAGAAGAACTTTAAAGGCCAAGAAGAGGAAAGGAAAGGCCATGGATACACTGTAGTTTTCCAATGAAAGGTTGCTAAATGGGGAACCAAATGAGCCTTATGGGCAAAAAGGGGTTTGGGTGTTAAAGCAGTTGCAGTATCTGATTTTTTTTTTATTTCACATTGTGTTACAGACATGGAACTGACATAAATGCCTCATAATAGTATGGTTCAGATATTTAAGGAAAATACATCTATTTTTGTCATTATTTGGGCTTGATTATTTTCTTTTTTTTAACCTTCTACTCCTTTTAATATTTCACCAACCCTCAAGCAGTTAAGTTTCTATGTGTGGATGTGGTTTTTTTTTTTAATTTAAATTTTAAAAAAGAAAAAAAATCTTTGCCAAATCACTTTGATATTTTGACTTTTTATTTTTAATCATCGTCTGAAAGTGTATATTTTATAGTGAACTTAGTTGTTATATTTCTTATTTTTCTTTTATTTCAAAAACTGATCATGTAAAAATTGGCTGTTAAGAGCATGTGCTGCAGATCAGAGTCATCACACAACTGACTTCCTAGCCCACCCAAGGATGATAGTATTTGCCAGTTCCTTTTCTGCCTGAGACAATAAGGATCATGAGTAGATGTAGGTGTTAAAAGTTGTTGGCTATGTTTGGAAAAACAGATAAAATCCCTGGTGAAATGGAAAAACACTAAATTAGGAGACCTGGGAGACTTCTCAGTAAGACATTCAGCCTAAGTAAGGGAGTTTTCCTAAGGTCCCTGCCAGTTCACATTTCAATGCAGGAGGGTAGGGGTGGCATAATAATCTTCATGGTAGATTTCTGCTAAGAAAACTCCAGGTTTTGAAGGACAGTTCTTTCCAACTTGAGTCCAGGAGATTCTAATGCTCTTTCCTGTCAAATCAGAAATGAAGGTTTCTCACATTCTGAGTCCTCTAGGAAGCAAAGGGCCCTTCCCTCGAGTGTAAATAACAAATTTGGAAGGAAAGAGAAAGTGGAAAGAAAGTTATTGGACACCTCATGTGAATATCAGCCATCTGAGGGCCTACTCTATCTAAGGAAAGGGCATCAAAAGGGGACCCTGAAACAAACTGCAGCCTTGTCTGAGACTGATCTTATTGCTTACTAAGCCAGTGGAAGCAGAATGTCTCTATTTGAAGCCTGGCATCAAAAAGCAAGCTGCATATTGCTTGATTCATTACTTGAATTAACATGTCAGAAATGCTTCCAAACATAACTATTTGATTTATGATAGTTTGTTTTTTTTAAAACAACACCCTTCCAGAGCCATCATCAATGATTCAATAACAAATATGAAGGGGGGGGGTTTACCTGCTTTCGTAGGCCCTGGGTATCATTCACTGGACTTTGTAGAAGACAATCAGGCACCCTGGTTCTAACTGAACTTGGAAGATGAGAGGGAGCCCAAATTCTTCAGGCAGGAGTAGCATTTGTAAAGGGGACTACTATCATTCTGTGGACCCAGTAAAGGAGAGCAAGCAATCAGTGATCCTGAGTTTGAAATGAGTTGTGTGACTGGGTAAGTTTGGGATTGGGGGGGAGAGGAAAGAGAACCCCACCAATCTCTCAGGATGGCTTTGAAAAAGCCTTTAAACTTAGAAAGTCAAAAGATTCCTGATTTCACTCCTATGGATACTCCCTCTGTGGGTGAAGATGCACTCTTATTTCTTAACAGATTTTGTTGATGAATTCCTGTGGTCAAACTCTTCAGTGATTTCTAGTTATGAGCTAGTGGTTTCCCAAGGATGGGAAAGGTTGTCCCAATTGCACCTTCTCTGATAACCAGTATGGTCTTCCCAACCCAAGCATGCCTCCCCCCATTCCCTCTCCATTGCTGTTCAAACCCCCAGCCTGCCTTCCTTAGTCTGAGCTTCTTTAGGATAAACAACCAGAATACCTGTAGAACTGGTAAGAGCACATTGGGAAACAGACTTGGGGATGCCAATAAAAAAATTTTAACCTATAGGAATATAGTCAAAAAAAAGTTAAAAACCATTGATGTGGAGAACCCCCTGTGAAGAAACCCTCCACCAATGTAGGTTGAAGGACTGACAGGGTGACACAGCTAGTCGAGACAAAGCTTGGCCCCGGGTCTAACAGACTCAAGGCCAGACTTTGCTATTTACTGTACCAAGAGTATAGCCAATCATTTTCTAGATTAGCCATAAGTAGAGAGACCAGGTCAAAATGAAGTTCTTAATGACTCCAGCCCTAGTCCTTTTTACTCTCCACTTGGTTTTGCTTAGGAAGGCCCAACATCAGTAACTTCATACCATCTTTCCTAGGCCTTTTGACCTTTCATAGTTGCAAAAAATGCTTAATCTTTGTTTTCATATAACAATAGTAAAGTGCTATCATGAATCCACATTGAACAGAAGACAGTTTTAATTGTTTGGCTGCAATCATTTTTTTCAGTCCCATAGACCACTTTATGTGATTTCAATTCATACTTGCTGTTGATTTGAGTTTCCTAAAAACTCAGAGCCAACTGGAGCTTATTTGTAGATTTTCTCAGGGTCTGAGGAAGTATTACAAAATCCATTCTGTAAGCCATTTAGAAGTCTCCAGCCCATCTTCCCTTAACTAATACATATTTACACATCCTGGTTCAACTCTGCGCAAGTTCCAGGGTTTGAGTTTTAATTTATATTAGGGAGTGCATTTTATCACCTTAAGGGTGGTTCTATCCCTGGGGTTCTAGTGTCCACCTTAACAGCAGTAAGTAAGGGTCCCCTCTCCTGGGGCACGATCAGTTTTCCAGGGCTACTAAACTGGGTTTGACCAGACCCAGATCACTTTCTCTGGGATTACTCCAGATTTTAGTAGTTCACTGAACCTAGCCCACTGATGGGGTCAGAGCTGGACCCAGAGGTGGGTGAAGAGGCTGCCATGCCTCTCCAGCAGAACTGGTCAATGTAGGTTGTTCTGTTTGAAGAGCCTCTTAAAATAGGGTTCCCTGTTTATGGGTGGTGGTTGTAGGTATATAACAATCTCAACCTGACTCTAGCAAAGACCTTATGTATTTCTGGAGCCAGGCTGCCTTTCCTCTAACCCCATCCCTAACATCTTTCAAGGCATCTGGACCCTATATTTTTAGTTTTTTTTTTTGCAAGGCAAATGGGGTTAAGTGCCAAGGCCACACAGCTGACTATTAAGCATCTGAAGCTGGATTTGAACTTAGGGCCTCCTGACTCCAGGGCCAGTGCCACTGCGCCACCTAGCTGCCCCTGGACCCTATATTTTTAGAGAATTGCCTAGATCACTAATATCAAATGTATTTGTGGGGGGTGGGTTCTCAGAATTGCCAGGACCACTAGGGTTGTGATACTAGGTCATATATAAGTGGGGTTAGGAGAGGGAACAACTATATGCAGCTACAGGATGAATGGAAGGAAGAGGGTGGATTGGGGACAATGGGCTTCCTGCAGATGGGCTTGGAGCTGAGCCTCAAAGGAAGCCATGGAAGCTGAGGTCTAGGGTAAGAACTCAAACAGAATCTTTGGAAGGAACACCAGAGTAGCTGACTTTGAATTGTAGAGAATACTGAGGTCAGTACAGCAGCTGCAAGAGTCACCAGTCTAGTTACCTTGTCATTCTTTACCGTTTCTTCATCATCAACTTCAGGGAGTTGGCTAATAGCCTGAACAGAGGACTTGGAGAATCAGAAATGGGGAAATTCGGGCAACCCAATAGGGTTCTCAGTTAAAGAAAGAGAGAAGGTGGGAAAGTGCATTCTCAGGTGCTATGTAGCATTTAATTTTGCATTACCTCCAATTCACTTAGTCCAAAATCTTTTACAGCCATCTGGGTTTGTCTCCTGTGCCCTTTCCACTCCCCCCACACACACAGATTGGGAGCTTCTTGAGGGTCTTTTTTTTTTTTTTTGGTTTTTTTTGCAAGGCAAATGGGGTTAAGTGGCTTGCCCAAGGCCACACAGCTAGGTAATTATTAAGTGTCTGAGGCCAGATTTGAACTCAGGTACTCCTGACTCCAAGGCCAGTGCTCTATCCACTGTGCCACCTAGCCACCCTTGAGGGTGTCTTCTAAAAACTGTGTGACTTCACAACTAACAACAATCTGCAGGTTAATAAATTAAATATTTGTTTTAAAAAGTGGGGGAGGTGACAAGGTACCCCCATATTGTTAGGGAACTGAGAAGTCATTTCTTTCTTGTGCCCTCCGTTCTCCAAATGAGGCAAGACCAGGTGGTGAAAGTCATTTGGCATCCTCCCATAGCTTGTCAGCCTAAGTAGCTGCTTTTCTCCCATTTTGGGGGGTGGGGGGCTGGCCATGGTACTTATCATTCTACATTGGTGCTACATTCTTAGTGTAAAAATAAATCTGGCTCCCTCACATACACAGGTGACTAGGTAACTTTGTAAACCTAGGTTATACAGGCACCATTAGAAGGGAGAAAAAACATAGGGCCACCTGTCAGATTCCTATAACCTTCATACAAGGGTGGTAGTAGAATAAGGGAGGAGGCAGCAAATGGTCCTTTTCTTATATGGGCAGAGAAATGGACAGTTGAGGCAGCTGGTCAGCCAAAATGTGTACCAAAGACAGCAGGGCCCATGATGAGAGCTCACTCTGTCCTCTGACAAAAATACATTTAACTGGTTTTTCCAATTCAAAAATACCTGCTGAAAGGGTTCTGTCTCCTATCTCTAAAACCCTTTTGTCATTGGTTAACCAAAGTATTTGCCAGGTAGTGGTTTGCAGCTTAGTTTTAAGGAAAAACTTTAAAAATAAACACCAAATAGCTGTCTAAAAATGGAATAAGTTATCTTAGGAAATCCTACATCTCTTGGATAGAGGCTAGATGACCACGAGTCAGATGCATTATAGAATAGAAGTGGGGCCACTATGCTATAAAGAAAGATCCATGAGGATTGCATATTAACTTAGTTTTCAAATGTAATGTTATCTATGTTTTATTGTATTTTTAAAAATATTTGTATTATATTGTTCAAACCCCCAGCCTGCCTTCCTTAGTCTGAGCTTCTTTAGGATAAACAACCAGAATACCTGTAGAACTGGTAGAGCACATTGGGAAACAGACTTGGGGATGCCAATAAAAAAATTTTAACCTATAGGAATATAGTCAAAAAAAAGTTAAAAACCATTGATGTGGAGAACCCCCTGTGAAGAAACCCTCCACCAATGTAGGTTGAAGGACTGACTTAGGGTGACACAGCTAGTCGAGACAAGGCTTGGCCCCAGGTCTAACAGACTCTAACAGAACAATAAAGGAGAACCTTTCTGATGATGGGGAGCACTAAAGGATATTGTGGACCACAAAAATGTTTGAGACCTCTGTTCTGGAGGACATTTCAGTTCAAGTAGGGATCAGACTGTATAGTCTCTGAGGTCCCTTGGTCCTCAGAGATTTCTGTGATTATTAATAAAAAGGAGTTCCTACACCTCTCTCAGTGCAAAGAGCCCAAACTGGGAATCAAGAGATTCCCAAATGTCCTGGTTACATCCTATCAGGTTCTGTGACCCTTAAAAATAAGAATTGGAGGGGTGGCTAGGTGGATAGAGCACTGGCCCTGGAGTCAGGAGTACCTGGGTTCAAATCCGGTCTCAGACACTTAATAATTACCTAGCTGTGTGGCCTTGGGCAAGCCACTTAACCCCATTTGCCTTGCAAAAATCTAAAAAATAAATAAGAATTGGACCAGATACTATCCAAGATTTCCATGATTTAAAGATATTCATTCTCCTCTTGCTGTCTCTCTCAGTACAGCGATGTGATAATGATGAGTTCATCCTTTGTAATCAAAGAGGACTATGTGGTGTTAATCTATTTGTTTTCATCTTATACATCTCAAGCATAGATCTCTAGGTGAGGCTGCTGCCCAGAGGAGCTTTCCATCCTATGTTAGAGTAAGAGTACATCCCTGAGAAGGGGTTTCTCTGTCCTTTACCTATCTGTTGATTCATGCTTTCCTTGCTGACAGTTCTTGGTTCTGAGGATGGTGGTTCTTAAGCCTTCTAATTATACATAGCTAAACCTGACCAGTATTGCCAAGACATTCTGGAGCCAGCTATGTGGAGTCAAAAATGGCTCCTTCTGTTCCTACCTGGCCCCAGGTGTTCACTTATTAGAGTCTTGATTCTGGGGTAGGAAACAAGCTGTAAGAGGAAGGGCAATATTATTTTTAGGAACCTGCAATTAAAAACAAACCCAATTATATAGAGTTCGGGTTACCTCCTGGGGGTTATTATACCTTTCAAGACTCTCCGTTTTCAATATGGCCCCAGAGGCAACCCTAATGAGCCACATATCTGCAAGTGCTCACAGCTTAAGTGTTTAATCAACAATTCTACCATTACTACTTTTGTTTTCAGCCCTTCGATACTAGGTCATAAATATCAAATTGGAAAGAAATTTAGAGGTCATCTGACCCAATCAGCAAATTTAAAGATGGCAAAACTGAGACCCAGAATAGTCAAGTGATTTACCTAAAGCCATAGAAGAATAAGTAGCACAGGTGGAATTTGAACCTAGTTCCATTTAACAGCAGCAATCACTTTCCATTGTTCCACATTGCCTTTCTTTAGGAGTCCCCCCCCCCCCACACCACCACTGTACTCACTTTCTCAATGGATGGAGCTGGTGAAGGGCGGGGGGGGGGGGGGAATTTGGAATCCCCAAAAGACCAACAAAGGGGAATGAGGTGGGAGGAAAATGGGGATGGAAACAATGAATTCAGGCATATGCATCGTGACCAATTGATATTATTAAAATCTTTGAGAACACTTGGAAAGGAGAACCTTTCTGACAAGTAATGATACCAGAATCGGAGCTTTTCTTTCTATAAGCACTTCAGAAGGTGTTGCTACCGAAGACAATGGATACTGGTGCTTATATTGACATAGAGAAGGCTGGCAGAGGACCAGGAACTTTACCATCTCCGAAGAGCATGCCCCCTCATATATATGTAACCATGGAAGCTTGGACAGCCTTCAGACTCCTTTTATCATCCATTCAGCCTTTAATAAACTCAATGAGAATATTTTTAAATGTCCCCTTCCCAAGGTTCAGATTGAAATACTTGATAGAGGTCCTCAGTAACACTCCTTCTCCACAGGTGCCTTTTTTGGGGGGTCCCTGCCTCATTGGGAACATCTAGATGGTTGAGGGTAGGGTCATTCACATAGTGTAGTGAAGAAAACCTAAGGTTGGGGCAGCTAGGTGGCAAAGTGGATAAAGCACTGGCCTTGGAGTCAGGAGTACCTGGGTTCAAATCTGGTCTTAGACACTTAATAATTACCTAGCTGTGTGGCCTTGCGCAAGCCACTTAACTCCATTTGCCTTGCAAAAAAAACCAAAACAAAACAAAACCTAAGGTTGGGAAATTAATAACAATGAGACATAGTTGAGGATCATGGCCAAGGGGACAAAACTGACTTTCTCTTCACTCTCCACCCCTTCTCCTGATACCTTGACACCTACCTTCCTTTTTCCTCAGATTTCTCAAGCAGGGAATGAAAAGAAATTCAAGATAATCACATCGATGGGTTCTCTAGTGAACTCTAAATAAAAAGAATGGTTTTTTAAAACCTCATGAAAAGTCACCCACTGAGGTGAATACAAGGTGAACAGGAGCATGATCATAACTTTCACCCATGTGAACACACATACACACATGCACATACACCATTTTCCCTCTACCTGTCTTAGCTGGGAAATTGTTGTGATTTGTCCTTGGTTCTTGAAGAACATACCATCAAAATTTAGGAGGGTGGGGAAGGAGCCCTTGTTTTGATTGGAAAGGGATGAGAATGGAAGGAGCAAGGAAGAGATGGCAAAAGACAGTTTTTTGCCGGTTCACTATTTTATTTAAAACTCTTCTAGGTGGTCACATCTCTTCCTGGCCACTGACAGAGCTCTCCCTATAATTCAGGCTACGAGAAAACAAGCAAGAAGCGTCCCCTGCTGGTAAAATGAGGTGGGACAAGTTGATAGGATTCTCTGGTTTCTATGGTGACCATTTAGTTGGTCCCGAGCCTGCGGGGCAGCTGGGCAGGGCTTAATACATGGACATGAAGGGAAGGAAGGGGGAGGTTCAGGTTTCCAAGCATGAATGGAAATAGGCTAGTGAACCAAGAGGAGAGTGAAAAGTAGTTACTGTTACTTCTCATTACTGCTGCCATACAACAAATAATAAAAATAGGAGCCATTTTAGATTCATAAGATCTCCAGGCATTTTAGAATCATTGTAAAAGAGTTATTTTTTAGAGATATATCCTTATTGTTATTGTTACTCTCTCTTCCCCCCCCCCCAAAAAAATAGGTTTTTGGAATTGTGGAAATGGAATGTTTTTGGAAAGGGTGGAAATAAAATTGTTTTGGAGCTAGTAGGAATTTTAGAAATAAAAACAGAGTAGTTAGTAAAGTATATAATGTATGGAAAATATTTAGCATGGTAACCTAGCACATAGGAGACCCCTAATAGATATTTTGCTCTCTTCCTCCCCTCCTCAGTCTAGTCCCATAATTTTAATAGTGCCTTGCCCACTTTTCATTTTCAGGGTCTTACATCCCTTTTCAGAGCCTTACACTCTCACAGTGACCTAGCCAGGTTCAAGTCCAAGTTCTAACTCTCCCATTCCACCACAAGCTGCCTCAATATGCCATGCCTTTTGGATATACCTTGGAATGCCATTCTGTAGCCAGAAACCACACACTGGCACTTTGCAGGCCAATGTTTGAATGCCAGTACCTTGCTATATGGGAGAGGAAATCATATTCGAAGGCAAAGAGACTTCTGCAATATTCAGACCATTCCCAGAAATCCTGTTTCTTCTTAGATCAGACCATGGTGTGAGATGGTTCTGGAAAAGGCAAGTGAGAAGAATGTCTTTCTTTGCACAACATATCCCTCACTATAATTAGTATGATGTGTAAGTCATATCATCATCAACCTGGTTGGCATGGTCTTCAAAATCAGACAGTTATTAATATTGTTGCTGTTATTATATGTTTTCTGTAAATCTGAAGGCATTTGGTGTGTGTGTGTGTGTGTGTGTGTGTGTATAGAGGTCCTTCTATATATATATATACATATATGTATATATGTATATATATATATATACACACATACATATAAACTTGGATTGCTCATAAGCATTGCCATTTGCTCTTAAGACTTGGAAGGCAAGGTGTGGCTAGGTGGCATAATGGATAAAGCACTGGCCCTGGAGTCAGGAGTACCTGGGGTTCAAATCCGGTCTCAGACACTTAATAATTACCTAGCTGTGTGGCCTTGGGCAAGCCACTTAACCCTGTTTGCCTTGCAAAAAAACCTAAAAAAATAAAGACTTGGAAGGGACCTTTTAGGCCTACAACCCCTGCCCCCCAAAAAAGTGAACTTAATCATTTAATTTATATTTGTCATCCTCATATCTTCACCCAAGTTGTTGATAAAAAAAAAAATGTTAAACAGGACAGGGCCAGCACAGGGTCCTATGGCAGTCTATTGAAGACCTCCTTCCAGGTTGAAACCAATATGTTTAACATAACACCATTTTTTAGGTATGGTGTTCAATCAACTTCAAATATTGCACTTTAATCTAACCCAGATCTTCCTCTTGTCCATAGAAATATTAGGAGATGGGAGACCCGTTATAGACAATTCACATCCAGAGGAAAAAAACAAAACATAGCACAGAATCTGAATATGTGTGTGTGTGTGTGTGTGTGTGTGTACTATGATTACTTTTTAAAAATTTCTCATGTTTATATTCTTATCTCAAGGTTTTCCTTTTTTTCCCCTTAGTCCCAATTCCTGTTACATAAAATGACTAACATGTAAATATGTTAATCACAAAGATACTGTTAGATGTCATGGGGAGGGGAAGGGAAGGGTGAGTGGTAGAAAAATGTGTAATTTATAAATGTGCAAACGGATGAATGATGAAAAAACTACCATAGCATGTAATGGAAAATAAAATAAAATATCAAGTAAAAAAAGAAATACTAAGAGAGATGCTTATTTATTGATTTGTTAAATCAAAATATATAACAAACCTATCAACAAAGGGACATGAAGCTTGTTTGGCATGACCTATTCGAGGTTAATTTGTCCCCAGGGATTACTGCTGTCCCCTCAAAATACCACAATCTTATCTAATCTATTCTAGAATTTGCCTGAGAACTAACATCCAGGGGTTTCCACAATCCATAATTTCCCTCTCTATTGAAAGGGAATATTCAATATTCAGATTTCTTACCCTTTACTCCTTCTTCGGAATTTTGCCAACAATTATTGCACCCATATCTACAAATTCATTTAGTTTTCTCAGTTACAGTTTAGACTCAGAAACTCATCCAGAGCCGCTCTGTAATTATCCTTCCACCCTTTTTTCTTTTTATGGACTTTGATTTTTAAAGAAACAAAGTAGTACTTACTACCAGTTAAACAATATTTATTTTACCCTTTCCAGTTAGATCATTGTCCTTGATAGAAAATGAAAGTTTAGTTGTTCCAGTTTTTTATTGTCATTTGTTGTAATCTCCCCCAACTGCAAGCCTATCTCTTCCTTTTTATTTTTCTTAATCTTAACATAATTTGTAATAATATTTAATAATTTTTAAAGTTTTTTATTTCCTTAGCATTTCCCTGAGATGTCATCTTAAACTGTTATTAGCCATTCTGATATTCTTCTTCTTCTTCCAAGTTTTCTATAATCATTTACATGGCATTCTTTTATATTCATCCTTGCTTACTTTTTTGTAATTATCTTTTAAAAAAATCTGAGCTCACCAATCACTTTCCTGTGATTTCACACCGTTTGAGGTTCTTTGCTTTTTTTTTTTTTGGTGGTATCCCCCTTTTCTTCCAAATTAAAGTTATTTGTGATTGCATAGCAATAAGAATTAGCTAGGAAGATGGTCTCACACAGAGGGAGACCTTGGTCCCCCTTCCTTGCACTTGGCTTCTGGGGACTCCGGAGTCCATTGTGGGTTGGGGACTAAGTGTCAATCCTGTGAGATGGACAAATAGCAACATGTAGCAAATGCTCTAGTTTCAACAGTTTTCCCCTCTCCAGGGGATATAAAAGGATAAAAGGAAACAACGGCGGTGATTGGATGACCTTGACAAGGCTGGTTAAGGCAGAGTGCTTCCACGCAAGCCCTCCAGGTCCTAGGGACCAGTCACTCGTTTTGCATTGTAATTTCCCAGCATGCTCTGCGATACTTCTGACTCCGATTCTAAAGGAATCTATTGTGTTTTTAAGCTATGGAAATGCTTTTAGTAAGTGAAACTGTATACATCTATATTATGAACAATTTACTGATAAGTTTATTCAAAAACAAGAAAGCACCCTAAGTTAAAAATGTCTCTATTTTATAAGCTTTAAATAGTTCTAGGAACAGCACAGCCTTTCGGCTGGTCCGAAGGTAGTGAGTTATCTCAATTGATTGTTCACAGTCAGTTACAGATCGATCTCCTTGTTCTCTCTTTCCCTCCCTTCTCACTACTGCACTCGACTAGTCTTTTCTTGCTGTTAAGCATCATTTGCATTTTTCTCATTAATCAGCTTTCTAAGGTTAGTTCAGAACAAGAGCTTTTAAACAGGGGAGGGTTGAATTTAAGAAATATTTTGATGTCTGTAGTTTGCTGTAGCTGGGTTCCTTTATGATTGTGGTGTGTGTGTGTGTGTTGGGGGGGTGGCATTTGAAGACATGATTCTGAGAAGGGAGTTCCATAGACTGCTAAAAGGGGCAAAAAACATTGAGAATTCCAGATTGAGAAGTTTGCAAATTCATAACCGCTACCATCATTTACTGAGCATTTTGAATAAAATGTCTAAAGAGGTTTTGTTGTGATTTCCAGTCAACAAAGTGCCACCCAGTAAAAGAACAGTCAGCATGGCAGTACTCTGTTTTAAATGAGGGGTACAGGCCGCAGTTCTGTAGAGGAGAGAGAGCCAAGGATTGGGAGATGGGGGTAACAATGGAGATTTCAATTCAACGTTTTCAGGAACAATTTTTCCTTACATTTACACAAAGATATGAGAGGAGCTAACCTGAATCTTGGGTCCAGACCATTTAGATTAGGCATTATCTGAAGGAGGATTTGAAAATTTAGGATCCAGAGAAGATGATTGTGAAGAAGATAGCTTGTAACTATTCAGAAATAGAATGATTTGTGGAAAGAGGGAAAGATGAACTATGGGAAAGAGAACTCAGATCTCAGGAAAGATAATAGATCAGCACCAAGAATGTCTATTAGTAAAATAATAGAAACAATACTAAAAGGAGGTCTAGGAATCTAGCACTGGCTGTGTGACCGGGTAAGCCACTGTCTGAGCCATGGGAATAATATTTATGGCATGAACTTCACGGAGGGGTTTGAGGAAAATGTTAAGTATTATTATTAGAAACCAATTTTAAAGCTACGCAGAATCAATATGGGAACTGAGAAACACCAGATTAAGACCAGATAGTTGAGTGCCTGGCTGGTTTCCTCCACTTTATGGATGATGATGATGTGATGATGTCATTCTTAAAGACCTTGACACATCAGGGCAGATGATGCGGTGACATCACATGAAGTGGATTTGAATGAGCGGGAGTGGGGTGGGGCAGTGGGCACTATGGAAGTGAATGGGGAGTGATCCTGTTGTGCTGGATGACAGCATAGAAGAGAATCTTTCGAAACATAACAGTGTCAGCAGGAACTCCCTAATCCAAGAATAACCTTTATAATAGATTTACGGATAGAGTAACAGAAAGAAGAATGAAGAAAGGAAAAGCGCCAAAGAAAACCAGCTGATAATTGACTGAAGACAAGCCTACTAGTAGGTGAGGACAGGGAACAAGAAAGACTAACTACAGAGGGACCAGCTGACCTTATATTGAATCCTGCTGGATTGTGAATGAAAACTTGGAAGGTTCAGAGGTGAACAAGTGAGAGCATTTACGTCTATATAGTCCCAGCCCCTTATTTACTGCTAAGAAACTGTTTGAGTGAGACCCAGGAAGGTGATGAGATTTGTTCAAAAGTGATAGAGAGAACGGAGCAGCTTGGGGCTTTTGAACCCACACCCTCCGACCTGAAAGCCAGGAGTCTTTCTATCTTCCTCCTTCACTTATCATTATGCCATATATTATTAACTCTACTGAAATAATAATTGTAAAGTGTGAGCACGGTGTCTGTGTGGATGTGTGAAATAAATGCTAGATATCATCCTCTTCATCATCATCATCATCACCATTTAATTATTAACAAATCTAGAAAGTGGGACTTGAAGCTTAGAAGGAAACCAGAGAGTCTAAAAGAAGGCAAGACGTTTCAGATGGAAGAAACAACTTGTGCAATTGAGGAGTGGAGATAGGAGACAGGATGCTCTGGATGGGAAAGGGCAAAGAGGCTAGTTTTCCTGAAGTGGAGAATGTGTTGAAAGCAAGTCACAGGAGACAGGCTGGCACCAAAATTGTGAAAAATTTTAAATGCAGAACCAGAGCTGGGGGGTGGGTTACATTGGGTCCAAAACTGTTGCTTTTATTCTGCACCTGGGAGGAGGAGTAGTAGTAATAATATTAATGATCATAACATTTATATAGTATATACCAGGCACTATACTAAGAAAGTGCTTTATAATTCTTATCTCATTGGCTATAATATCTGTGATTGTGTAATAATAATAATAATAATAATAATAATAATAATAGCAACTAACATTTACTCAGAACTTACTCTTTGTCAGCCACTTGCTAATTGCTTTACAATTATCTCATTTGATCCTGACAACAACCCTGAAAGGTAGCCACTTTTGTTATCACTGTCTTAAAGATGGGGAAACCGAGTCAAACAGGTTAAGTGACTTTCCTCAAGGTTCCCCCAACTAGTGTCTGAAATGATATTTGAACTCAGTTCTCTCTGACTCCAAGTCACAGTACTCTGTGCTGTATGGCACCACTGAGCTGTCTTTTTCTACTTTTATCAATTTCCCCTCTCCCCTAACTTGCTAGTTCCTTACTCCCTTACTTATTATTTGCTTTATATTTATTTTGAGTTTATCTATCTTTGTGGTATTTTCCTCCCAAAAAGAACATAACTCCTAAGAGCAGGGAATAATTTTAGGTTTTTTGATCTTGTGTCCCTACTGTTTAGCATAGTACTGATCTGGGACAGAAGATCTTAAATAAATGCTTGTTGAATAAATGAATAAATTCCAATCCCATTGTAATGTTTAGATAGATAGATAGATAGATAGATAGATAGATAGATAGATAGATAGATAGATAGATGATGGAAGGATGGATGATAGATTGATTGATTTAAATTCATTTAGGACTTTAATACCAAATTTCCTATCCTTTAATTTCTCTTAAAACATTCTTCGGTCACATCTTAGAAGAAGCCCCACCGCTTAAGGCAGGTGGGACCAGACTAGTTAGTCAGGAATAGCCCTTTGAGAGAATATAGAAACAATCTCCAGGCTCTATTTCCTTTTGGAAGAAGGCAATAGTCCAAAGATAGCCCATCCATGGTGTCTAACCTGTTATTCTTTAAGATAGAATTAATATTTCTTGAGCAATATACTTCTTGTCGGAAGTTTGTCTCTTAACCTTTAATTAAGGGTTATAAAGTGCTGTCTCCTATATAAGGTCTGTCTCCTCCATGTTGACTACACCTATGTCAATACTATCTGGTTATCACAATATTAGTACCTTGATCAACAAACTTTCAGATAAGGGACATCCTGGATGAGCAAAGAGAAAATTCTATCATTGTTTGCAAACATTTACTCTTCAGCATAAATGGAATTCTTGTTGATAGGAATTTTCAGAAAACATTATAAGATTTGAGAGAAGTGTATTTGTAAAACCATGTCATTTATGTGAAATCTCATTGGTTGGTCAAGCAAAGTTTTACTGCTCTTTGTCTAAATTGCATAAAAATTCCCCAAAATGTTGGGTCAAGGTTGGCATTTGTAAGGATGCCATCCACCCATAGATTTCGGTAAGATCCTAGAGAATTAAACTTCATTTATAAAACTAATTTTGTTGTTTTGTTTTAGCCAAAAGGAAATTAAGGTCAATAGTAGGAAGGCTAAAAGATAGATTTCTCTAGTGGTTTAAGGTTTGCAAAGCTCAGCTAAGACTCACATTAGTCTAGAAGTCCTGCTCGTAGATGGGGGACTCTGGCCTCCCAGAGAATCCAGTGATTGATTCATGTACACATTGTTCCAAATGTCAGAGGAAGGATTTATACTTAGGGCTATAGTTTTATATTCAAGACTCTATTCCCTGCACCATTGTTCCCTCAGTTGAGAGAGGACAAAGGAAGATGAGAGAAGTATAAAGGAAAAGCATATAATGGAGGTTCATTTTTTTCCTTTCAGGAACCACTAATTGGTAGACTCATCTTCACATGCATTTGGGCTCACACATCTCATATAAAACTTTCCTTGGAGGAACAGTCTTTTAGGTAGCTGAATAGACAACAAGCTCTTAAGAAACAGTTGGGGTTCACTACTCAAGTCACTTAACCCTGACTGTCTCACAAAAATAAAAATAAAAGAAAGAAAGAAAGAAAGAAAGAAAGAAAGAAAGAGAGAAAGAAAGAGAGAAAGAAAGGAAGAAAGAAAGAAAGAAAGAAAGAAAGAAAGAAAGAAAGAAAGAAAGGAAGGAAGAAAGAAAGAAAGAAAGAAAATAACTTGTCTTCTTTGGAAGCAAATAAATTTTTAAAAAAAGAGATGGGGGGGTGGCTAGGTGGCACAGTAGATAGAGCACTGGCCCTGAAGTCAGAGTACCTGAGTTCAAATCCAGCCTCAGACACTTAATAATGGCCTTGGGCAAGCCACTTAACCCCATTTGCCTTGAAAAATTCTAAAAAAAAAAAGGGTAGTATAGAGTTATTATCTTTAGAGCCAAATTAGTTGTTGTTTAGTTGTGTCCAACTCTTTGTAATCCCATTTGGAATTTTCTTGGCAGAGATACTAGAGTGGTTTCCCAGTTTCTTCTTCAGGTCATTTCACAGATGAGAAAACTGAGGAAGAATTGAGAAATTTGCCCAAGGTCACACAACTAGTAAGCATCTGAGGTTGGATTTGAATTCAGATCTTCCTGACTCCCAACCTGGCACCATCCACTGTGTCACCTTAGGTGCCCCTAGACCTGTGCTCAAATCTAGCCTCAGACACTTGTTAACTAAATGACCCTAGGCAAATTACTTGCTTTCCATTTGTCTCAATTTCTTGGCCTAAAAAAATGAAGATGAGAATAATAGCATCAAATCTCTCAGGGTAAATGTAAGTTGTATTAAATGATGCTATAAAGCATCATCATCATCATCTTCTTCATCGTTGTTTTGTTGTTATTCTGAGGAATATCTCCCTCCATCTCGTTTAAAATCCTACCAGTCTGGGCAGCTAGGTGGCACGGTGGATAGAAGCACCAGTCCTGGAGTCAGGAGGACCTGAGTTCAAATGTGACCTCAGACACTTAATAATTACCTAGCTGTGTGACCTTGGGCAAGCCACTTAACCCCATTTGCCTCAAAAAAAAAAAACCTAAAAAAAAATCCTACCAGTCAGTCTCTGGTTTTATCACTTTTTATCACATCTTTTAAACTGAAAAGCACTGTTAGGCCTAGGATGGATTTAGTTGTTAATTAGTTAAGATGCAGAATCTTGGAAAAAGGAGGAAAATAGGAGAGGTCATCCAACCCAGCCTCAGACAGTAATTCTCTCTGTGCTATTCCTAGCAGTTCAATTTTTTTTTAGGTTTTTTTGCAAGGCAATGGGGTTAAGTGGCTTGCCCAAGGCCACACAGCCAAGTCATTATTAAGTGTCTGAGGTCGAATTTGAACTCAGGTCCTCCTGACTCCAGGGTGGGTGCTCTATCCACTGCGCCACCTAGCTGCCCCGTGGTTCAACTTCTATCCTGATTTTTCCAAGGGACAGAAAACCCCTCTATTCCTTCTCTTTTCCTTTCCATTCCAGCTCCAATCCTGAAGAAAGTCCTTCTTTGAGATGATGTGTAAATGTATGTATATTTGTTTTGCAAATACCAACACACCATATAAATACCAGCTTCATTATTATTATTGATGTTAAGCCTAAATCTTTCTTCCCAAAACTCCATCCATGAATTCTAATACTATCTTCTGGGGCTGCACAGATTATGCTGGCTTCCTCTTCCATATGACAGCCCTTCAAATATTTGAAGAAAGCCAGACTGGTTTTATGAGTATTTGTCTTTTGTTTTTTCCACACAGATTGCTGCTGTTGAATTTAGTTACACTTTTTTTCCTCTTGAGGATGAACATTTAAACATTATCCTCCATGAACAATTTGAGCACATTTGTGGTCTGTCTTTAGAGAAAATGACTAAGATTGTATGGAAATTTTGAGACTTAAAAGAGGGGAAAATACAAAAGGGGCATTTATGTGTATTAAGCTGTAAGGAAGAGAGGGTAGAAGGGATGGTCCTGGGCAAACCCTAAAGCACAGTTCTAGTCTCTGGAAACTATTGAGTGGGATCATAACTGAGTGAAGCCTCCCTCCTGGTTTCAATGAGTCTTCCTTTTCCCCAAAGTCACTTCAGTACAAGTTGCAAGGTTTCCTCTTCCAAAAGGGCAGGTGATGACAAAGATTATACAGATATGGGGGCTGATTGGCCCCCATACATGGAAAGATACAGAATTATCTCTCTGATAGGGTAAAATGAATTATCTCTCTTTAATAGGGTAAAACTGAATCCAAATAATTATGCAAATAGGGCTTGAAAAATGCCTTTTGAAGATTAACTAGATTGTGAGCCCAGTTATTTAGCCAATAGGTAGCAGGCCAGGGGGTTGGAACTGTGTTAGGGTCTAGGATAAAAGGGGCTTGCACACCTTGGTATTTTGCACTCCTCCTAGAGCTGTAACTCATGTTAGAGAGACTTTGCCCTCTTCTTGAGAAGAGCAAATAAACTGCTTTTTTGTTCTCAGTTCCAGGTCTTCTGATTATTCTATATGAGGAGAACCAATGCTGCAATAAATGGTACTGATCCCACACACTATGCACTTGGTAAATGTTTATTGACTATAAAGGATCCTAAGATAACATGTTCCAAAGACACTAATAATAAGAGAATCACAAGTTAAAATAACTCTGAGACTTTTCCTCACCCTGCAAAATGGTACAAATAATGAACTATAGAAACAGTCAAGGCTGCAGTGTTTGAAGGAAAACAGGTATACTAATATGCTAGTTCGGGAGTTGTTCATTATGGTTGAACCAAATTAAAAACGGCTTGGAACTTTGCAAGGAAAGTGTCTAAATTATCTATCTGTTTTGAGGAAAAGATCTCACAACTAATGCACATAAATCCAAAGGTAGGAAATATAGAACCAAAGACACACTGGGGGTAAGGGAGGGGTAAGAGAGGGAAAGGAATAATCAGTTATTAAATACTATTGTTGAGATACAGTGAAATAAGCTTCAGATTGTCTTAAAAGAAATCAAGACTCAGACTTTCCCTAATTTTAAGTGAAGTCATTTATGGGGTGGGGAGAGAGGGTGTTTCATGCTCCCCAGCAACTGTGCCCAAGTACTTTACAAATATTTTCTAATATGATCCTCAAAACAACCCTTGATAGTAGGTGGTATTATTATTATTCCCATTTTGCCATAATAGCACCTACTGCAGCAGAGAAAATAATAGACAGAGAAATATGTTCTATAAATGTTTCCCCTATGCTGACCATGTCAAAAAGTTAATTTATTTAATCTTTTTCTTTCTGAACTGGCCTTACATGAACATTGTCTATGCTATCAAAACTTCTTGAGACTCACCTATACCCACCCACTGCCATTCCACTGTTCAGGGCTGTGGGAACTACTTAAAATCTTCTCCTACTCATAGCTGTTGTCTACCATATAGCTACCACTTGAAGACACTAAGTTGACCCCTCTGGACATGCATATTCTATGTGTCACCCATTCCTTAATCCTTCCCTAGTACTGCCCAAACTTCTTCCCGACTTCCCCAGATCAGACACCAGACCATATTGTCTTTCCTTTTCTCTTAGCTTTACAACTTTCTTAAGACACAGGTGGGAATATTTGGGTTTTTTTTTCCTTCCAAAGGCTATTTGGATGTTAATAACATCATTTGAAGGCTATTTGTGGTCAAACATTTAATTAATTCACCCCTAAAAAGTTCCTAGTTTTGTCGAATTTTGAGAGCTCAACTGTGGTTGCCTTGACAGTGACAAACCCCTTAGTGAGGTTCTCTGCCCCTTCCCTAAGAAATCTAGCCCAGCTGCAACAGGCTTGCACCTGTCCTGAATTTCTCTCTAAATGACTCTCTTTATGCTGCTTACCTTCTGTCGGCTGCAGCTGATCAGCCCAGCTGCTACACTCTTGTAACTGTCCTTACTTTTCCTCTTTAATTTGCTAAATCTCCATTACTGTTTAATCCCTTTACTTTGTTACTTTAACAGAAAACCCTTTTTTTGTCCTTTAAATACTTCTGGGCCAAGACTTGGTCTTTTAAGTGAATTCATTCACATTCTCAAACCCTAAATTAGACCTCCCCAACATTTCAACTGTTATTGCTACCTCCCAGTGTTGTTGTGAAGATAAAATAATTGTAAAACTCTTAGCATAATGCTAAGTATTAATGTTAGCTATTATTATTATTATTATGGGCAGCTAAGTGGTAAGGTGTATATAATTCTGACCTGGAAACAGGAAAGACTCATTTTCCTGAGTTCAAATCCAGTCTCAGACACTTGCTGTAACCTGGGTAAGTCAATTAACTCTGTCTCAATTTCCTCATTTATAAAAAAAAGCAAGAGAAGGAAATGACAGACTCCTCTTTTGCCAAGAAAAATGACTGAACAACAACACCACAAAGGAAATGAAAAGATCACTTAAAGGAAGTTGTACTGTACATCTCCTTTGTAGTAAGTAATTTAAAAAAAACCTTCAAAAATTTGCCCTAAAAGAGTAATATATTTTAATATTTTAGCTTTTTTGTTTGTTTTTTCAATACTAAAAATCTTAATATCATAATTTGACCAAATTCCTCTGACAATAAACTGCTATCATTTTTTATCTTATATAATCATTGTGAGTTGGGGGGTTCTAGAATTTTCTTGTAGCATGACTGACAAGTTCATAAAATGATCAGCATGGACGTATTTTCCTATTAGATAAATTAAGTAACTGTTTTGGTAGTATTGTAGCCAATTTTTAAGGATTTGGAGATTGAAGACAGAAGATTTAAGGCCACTGAAAAAGCGAAGGAATTCACAGCTCTCTGGGATGTTAAAACTGTTCAGGATTTTATTATGGCAAAATATTGTTACAAAGTACATTGGCCAAAATTAGTAAGAAAAGCAGTTAAGCACCCTGAGGACAGGCCAGGTGAAGTCTTCGAGAGAAAGAGAGAGAGAGAGAGAGAGAGAGAGAGAGAGAGAGAAAGAGAGAGAGGAACAGACAGAGAGACAGAGACAGAGAATAGGACAGGTAGCCACAAGGCTTGGCTTGACCAGGCCACCTCCATGGTGAGGCCCATGGAGCTCCACGCGGATTAAGGAAGAACCAAAGAAAGCCCTATCCTTCTGGATGGGAGACTGGAAGAAGAAAAAGCCCTAGAAGGGCTGGTGCTTCCTATTAAATACCCCTCTATGGTAGGTTGGACAGAGGGTGGTGCTTGAGGAGTGGCTTACACCTTGGACCAGGTATCTTCCAATAGCAAGCTACATACTGGTCCTTCCTGTCCCAAGGTGCTCGACCCCCAGGTTCAACATGCCATTTCCTGCTGTGCCAGTGTCCAGGCCAAGTTTAAGTGAAAGGGAAAATGGGGACAAGATACAGATCACAGTGTCCAGGGGATGCAGGATCTCAAGAGTGGGAACCTCTACCCATTTAACAAATTTTGTTTCTGCTACATTCATAATTCTCTACAACATTTCCCTGCATCAGTATGATTTCAAGGTTATTGAGAAAGTACCCTATCTTAAACAAAAATAACTATTTGTCACCCTATTCCAAATCCAATTTTTATTTGTTTGTTTTTTTTTTAGGGTTTTTTTTGCAAGGCAAATGGGGTTAAGTGGCTTGCCCAAGGCCACACAGCTAGGTAATGAATTATTAAGTGTCTGAGACCAGATTTGAACCCAAGTACTTCTGACTCCAAGGCCAGTGCTTTATCCACTATGCCACCTAGCCACCCCCCCCAATCCAATTTTTACCATTAGAAATTAATTTTTGGGGGGGTGGGGGGAGGGAAGTAAGATTGGGGGAAACTTGTAAAACTCAAATAATATCTTTAATAAAAATAAATTAAAAAGAAATTAATTTTCTTGACTTAAAATCTTATAAATCCCTGAGAGATTAATTAATCCTTACATTAGATTATATCTCAATATAAATTAGTTTGTTGGATTCTTTCTGGCACAGGTTTTGGTAATGAGGACTGTGAAAAGAGGGAAAAGGAAAGGCAGCCCTTAAATGGAAGAACAGAAATGGGGAAAAGCATTATTAAAACTAGAATCTTAAGGTTACTGATGACATAATTTCCCTTCTCCACAGTTTGACCTCAGTCCAGCCCTGATGGGGAGGAGTTGTTTTGTAGGGTGCAGCTGTTTTGAGAGCACTCTGAGACAATAGCAATGGGAGCAGCTCCAAGGAATTAACACATTTCTTTGGGTCCTCACTAATCCTACACTTGTGCTTTCTTTTCTTGCTGCCCATCCCTAAGGAGGCACTCTTGTGTTCTTTGTTTCTTGTATTCCCTGTGCTCCTCATCGATACCCACAGAATTACCCTCCTCACACAGTCACTTCACTCCCTTCTTTGTAACTTCTCTTTGCCTGATGGCTCACTTCCCACATCCCATAAACTTATAGCAAAGATCTCTTTTTTAATTCGGGTTGGGGGGCAGAAGAGAGGAGATGGCAGAGAAAAGGGGGGATAGAAGAAAGGCCAGAAGAAGTTATAGACAAGTAGGACAGCATTGAATGTCACATATAGAATGAGTTCGATTTTTTTGGTTAGACATTTATTTACATAATGATAATAACCCAACATTTCATGAATAATCCCTCCTATGGTGTGTTCTACAATATACATATAGAAATGCTCATTTTATTGTGTTTTGGTTAAGTTCAGAATAAAAAGAGTGAAAAAACAAAAAATGATCCCAGTATTGCTACCATCTCTGTTATCTTGGCTAACCAATTTTTATCCTGGGCCCCAATTTTCTCATCTATGAAAATGAAGAGGGTCTTTAGGCCAAAACCGTAGTGAGGAGGTACCTGTTGAATTGCCCTTTTCCTTTTTTGAATCATGGAGGCCCAGACAGTATGTCTACTCATCTGAGAATGTTGTATGTGACTGCTTCATTGGGGGGAAAAAGCTTTGCTTTTGTTGCAGCTAGGTGGCATAATGGATAGAATATCAGACTTGAAATCAGGAAGACTTGAGTTTGAATCCTACCTTAGATATTTCTTGCCTTTATGAATGATCCTGGGATAATTCAGTTTTAGTCTCTTTATCTGTAAAATAACAGTCCTGTCTCACAGGACTGACATGAGAATCAAATGAGATAATATATAAAATTCTTAATATCAAGCTTCTGGCCCTTAGCATTTGATCATCACTCAGAAAGGAAACAATAACAACAATGTGTATAATAAATGATCAGTTGCCACGAAATGTGTATGAAGACAGGAGTTAAGTTAGTACCCAGCTCCTGTGGCGTGAAAATAAAGGAACCCTCAGTGCCAGCACTTCTAACATGCAGGACACTGTATAAAAATGACAGATGGAGCCAGATGTGGCTGTTAGCCAACCGCAGTCTTCAGGCTAGTTTTAAATAGAAAATGCAGGGATAAAAAACCCTGGGCTGAATAGAAATTTGTCCTCAGTACTAGAATTTATTTCTACTTTTCTGTCCTCCAAAGGATTTTGGATTATGGCTTTGAAAGATCAAATAATCTGTTGACTTAGCCTTTAATGAACAGCCAGGGAATTTGCTGTTTTCATTATTGATTTACAAGACACATTGCCTTTCACTTGGCCTGTGGCTTTGTATTCAACTACAGATGTACAAGCCATTGGCGTCTTTCCAGATCATTCATTACTTTTCATTTTCCTTGTTATTGCTTCTTTCTTGGTTAGTCTTGGGATTTGAAGGAACAAGGGAAGAATGAGTTCTGCAGCCTCTTGGCAACAAGTGGTAAATTTTCCCCTGTTGAGCTAAACATTAACGCAGCCTTTGTCATAGACAGGAGCTTAATATCTCATTAGCTCTGAGGCAGATTTAGAATGGAACATCCACCAATGATCACAGACTTCCATTACACTTTAACCTGGGTCATGGGTTGAGCATGGTGACCCAGGAGAACTTTAAAGCAGAAAGTAAGGTACCTGAGTCCAAACTCTTAAGAAATTCACAGGTAGAGATGGGCTTAGGAATGATTGACAAAGAAAGGCTACTTTCTAAGGAGCTGGCATAGGGTTTCTTGCCTGAACCTAGGTGCTTTAAGGCCTGCCTACCAACGATTCCTATAATCTTTTAATTCATTTTCTTGTCAACCTGCAGGTTTTCCCCAGGTCATCCACCTCATTGCCCTTGCCTCTACTATTGCAGTAATCTCCTCACTGGTCTCCCTGACTTAGGTGTTTGCTTCCTGTGACCCATCCAATGCATGGGGTCATTCCTTGGACTCAACTTTTCTCTGGTTTTTCCCTCCTCTTCCTTCCTTAATAGGCTTCTATGTCACCCAAACAGAACTTCTCCCTTATTCTCAGCTCTACTTTCCCCAAGTTGTTCTTTCTCTCCCCCTTTCCACTTTTAGGTATGTCCATTCCCACTCTAGCCTATAAGACTCAAGGCCAATACTGTCTCTAGTGAATCCTTTCCTGGCACCACCAGGGAAGTCATTACTTTCTTTCCACTATTGTGACCCACTCTTATTTTATTTTCCCCTCTTCCTGGTAATTGTCTACATATCATGTTTTCCTCTATAAGTAGATTGGTGAATGAATAAATAAATGACTGAATGAATGCTTTTGTCTTGTCCTGCTCCATGTTACATAGTCTTCCCACTAGATTCAGTGGTATCATTACTAATCTCATTTTGTTTTAGTTTTTTTTTTTTTTTTTTGCAAGGCAAATTGGGTTAAGTGGCTTGCCCAAGGCCACACAGCTAGGTAATTATTAAGTGTCTGAGACCGGATTTGAACCCAGGTACTCCTGACTCCAGGGATGGTGCTCTATCCACTGTACTACCTAGCCGCCCCACTAATCTCATTTTTGGTGTCAGATATAGCACCTGAGCCCTCCACCCTCAAACACCTCACCAATAAAACTATAGCCATATCTCCAAGATCCTGTAGGGTTTATAAAGTTCCTTGGTAGAAATGAAAGGTCAGGAGATAGCATGGATACTGGGGCAGGCATAAATTTATTACCAGCACCCAGTCTCCATGTAGAGTGCTCAAGATAAGAGGGTCATGACCCCCTGGGCAAATTTTTGTTCAGTTTAATTATTGTTTTGCAGTTTGTTTGTCCCTTCAAATTTCCACAGTCTCAGGAAGGTGTTGGTCTCTCAGCTCCAATGTAATTCCAGCTTTCTGCAAGATATTTCCCTCTGGGCATCTCAAATACATCTTTACAGGGATCCAGAATCTTCCTGTAGCAAGTCCAAAAAGTGCATGAAAAGAGTTGTGTAGACTCACTTTATCATTAATAAAATAGATAAATATTTATGTAGTTTGATATCAGAGATGCTAAAAAAAAAGGCCCTCTATCTAAAAAATATACTTCCCATACCTTCTCCTACTTGAATTTTCACTATTAGAAATTCATTCCTTTCCTTTCCCTTACTACCTTTTAGACTATTAGTCCCTGGAGAGCTGTCTCATTAATCCGTTTCATTATATTATACTTCATTGTAATCTATTTTGTTAGTCTAGGCTACATTCCACATGTGTCATCAAGTTATAAACTCCTATAATCCTTTTTGCAAACTGAATTACTCTAATCTTAGTGTCCTGGTTGTAAGGACATATCTCAAGCCTGCAAAAGAGGTTAGGTTTGTTGGACTTGCCCACCTTTCAGACTTTTCAGAAAGCAGGCATCCTCTAGATTTAGTAAGGAGCTATTGAATACTGTGCCAGATTGTAAAGATTATAAAAAGTTGAATAAGACAAGTTTTCTGCCTTCCTAGAAAGAAAACTATGTACAATATAATAGAGAGACCCGCAAAGTTATTTCTAATATAGCTTGTGCACAATCTCTGAGATATCAGGGGTTTGGAAAATCCTAGTAAGGCCAGATGGATCCATGGGATATTGTGCCTGTCATAATATTTAAATCTTTGATTCCTTGAATGGCTCATTGGACCATGAGAACACAGAGTGAGTGTGTTGTAAGCTGAAATTATCATGGAGATAGTATGGTCCTCTTTGGTTTCAGAACACCTGAGACTTTCCACCACCTTGCAGTTCATGAAGTTACCCAATTACTGGTCAGTTGTAATGGGATGAGCAAATTATCATAGTTGCAATAAAAAGATCTTTAAAAGACCACCTTGTGGCATAGAGAACTGTTAAAGGTTCTTACTATTGCAGTGGGCTCTAGATTATTCAGATTCTGCCATGGTAGAACTTGTGTCAATGTCCTTCAATTTTAAAAATTCAACAAATTCAGTGGATTGAGAACCTCTTTGGTATCTGAAAGCAATGATAGCCACAAGGGAACAAAGAGGAACCCATACACTACTTGAGGAAACTAAGCTAATTCAATAAATATTTATTAAATACTTGTTCATAAGTCCATAAGGACTAATGATAAGCCCTGGAAATGTAGAGGAGAAGAGAAGAATAAGAAAGAGAAGAAGAAGGAAGAGAAGAGTGCTTGCCTTCAAGAAACTTCCATTCTCTTGGTAGATAAAATAAATAAACAATTAAATGAATAATCAAATAAATGAATGAAATCATAGATGGATAGATAGAATGATAGATTAACAGTTGGGTAGACATAGCATCTATCAAATTCTTGTTATGTTAACAGGCATACTTAAAACTAGTAATAGAAAACAAGATGATCCCTACTCTCAAGGGACTTACATTAAGAGGAAATGGAGGGGCAGCTAGGTGGTGTAGTGGATAAAGCACCTGCCTTGGTGTCAGGAGTACCTGGGTTCAAATCCGGTCTCAGACACTTAATAATTACCTAGCTGTGTGGCCTTGGGCAAGCCACTTAACCCCATGTGCCTTGCAAAAAAAAAATATATATATATATATATATATATATATATATAGGAGGAAATGGAAACGAAAGGGGTAAAATAATCATCTGGAGATAAGACTGCTGTTGGAGAAGTGGATCCTATTCCCCAGAGAGAGAGTAAAACGAAGAAATCATCTGAGCTGGGACTGACTTTGAAATGTACCTTGTTTTCTTATACTTTTCAAATTCAAGTTCATCAGAGAGATAATAATAACAAATAATACAATAATAATAACTATTTGGATCATGCTTATTGTGTGCTAGGTATTATGCTAAGTTCTTTATTAACTCTATTTTACAGATGAGGAAACTGAGGAAAACAGGATAAGTAACTTGTCCATGTCTGAGGCTAGATTCGAACTAAGATCTTTGAACTAAGATCCAGCATTCTAGTCTTGCATCCAACCTTGCTATAAGATTTTGTTCTCTTTAGACACCTTCCTTTTTTCCCCATGTCAAGATAGTCCATGATGTAATTGTTAGTGACTTGTTCTTAATCTTATTTCCTCTTATAAATTCCATATTTTGCCATCTCCAGACTTTTATTCAGATTTTTGTTTTATACATACTCCATTCAGCTCAACAATGAGAATTTTTTTTAAGCACCCTTTATGTTGGGTACTGCAGAGACAATGTCAAAAACAATAGTCACTATCTTCAAGGAGCTAGAAACATATGTACATAAGAGTTCACACACACACACAAACACACACTTTAAATTTTTTAAAAGTACAACTCCTCATGCCCTCCAAAACCAGATAAGAGGTTACTCTTTTCTTTTAATCTGTTTTCTTCTCTTTTCTTCTTCCTCCTCTCCATCATCTTTCTTTTTCTCCCTTTTCCTTTCCTTTCCTTTCCCTTTCCTTCCCTTTCCTTCCCTTTCCTTCCCTTTCCTTCACTTTCCTTCACTTTCCTTCCCTTTCCTTCCCTTTCCTTTCCTTCCCTTCCCTTCCCTTTCCTTTCCTTTCCTTCCTCCTTTTTAAAAAGTAGATCCCCCTCTCTCACCCAGGTAGTAAGTACAACCAATAATGGGGCTGATCCTATTGCCAATCAGTAAGGAATCTTTGACCTACTACTCTGTTTATGACCTGACTCAATTTACCCCTCCTTGGGTATCCAGATAGCTCCCCACTGGGGGATGAGATTTATTATATTGGTAATGGACTTAGTGCCGATATATGATTATCTCTAGCCTTTCTGAAGCTCAGGATTCATATTCCACCAGCTTCAGTCTTCCCCCCAGTAGCAGGGATTACAAGCCTTTCTTCTTTAACCTCTTATTATTTCCTTTTGCTTGTCTATTTCAAAAAATATAATTCGGAAAAGAAGTGTGTCCCATAGGATGAAAACAGCTAAAGATGATGAAAATGATGTTGGTACCAAAAAGCAAGTAGCAAAGACATCCCAGAGGAAAAAGGGGAAAACATGCTTTCAGTTGAGTAGATTTTTGGTATGGATAAGAATAAATGTGTGTCCTTTAATGTAAACTAATTTTTTTTGGCTAATTAGTCTGAAGATTATTTTCCTTCATTAATTTTCATTAAATAAAACAGTTAATTTATGATTTTGCATAACTAAAGATTAGAATAGTAATTTCTTTGGTGATTCCCTATTCGACCATTTCTGACTTAGAAAATCAAACATATAATTTTTAGAGACTAGAGACTTGATCCTATTATTTATTATTATTCATTAATATATAAAACCCCAAGATGAGGAATTTCTTCTACCAAATCAAGTCAGCACTTTCTCTGCACTTTATAATTTTATAGATCATGGAGAAGTTGAATGACTAGCCCAGAGTCATAACACAAAACTCACAATAGTGTAGATGCTATTTATTATCCTCATTTTACAGATGAGGAAACATATTTGTCTAAAGTAGAATTCAATTAAGTTTTCCTAGTTCTCATGCCAGTTCTTTGTTCATTATACATAACTTTAAAATATTAATCAATTGTGAGGAAAAATTTATTCAAAAAATAAACTATTCCATTTTTAATACTTTTCTTTTCAGAAATATATTAGTATGCCCTCTAGCCCCCTTAACAAGAAAAAAAACTACCCCTTTCCGAAGACAATTTGGGATCAATATTCATAAATAAAACCAATCAACAAACTTTAAGTATCTATTATATATCAGGCACTGTGGTAGACACCAGGGATACAAGTGCAAAGAATGGAACAAATCCATACTTGGTATGAACTTCTGCTGTAATAGGAGAGGAGCTTCAAGTATATACAACTATAAAAATGATGCATATAGACACACATAAATATCTATTCTATTTTAATACATATAAATAAATATGGACATAAAATATGTATAGTATAAATGAAGGGAGAAATGACAAGATTTGGCTACTGACTGGATATAGGGGGTGAAAAAGACTGAAGAATCCAGGATAATGCAGAAGGCATGATGTATGACTTTCCAAGTTCATTTCCACTGGACCCAAGTGTGTAGTCTTCTGAAAAGAAATGATGCATTATATTTAATCCACTGTAAAGGATAGATAAGAAAAATCTGTTTTGGTTTTCCAGTCTTTATTGACCTAACAGCTTGGCTGCCAGTGAGGCTGTTTGTTTTGTTTAGTTATTACCTTTTCTTTCTGATTATGAGTTGCCTCATGAGACAGAAAGTTTCTGTGAGGCTGATGAGAAAGTAGTGGGCTATCCTCCCAATCTGGAAGGTGCCCTCCCACCTTGGCAGTGCTGGTAAAGGAGAGCCTGGCAGACAGAGGCAAAGGCAGGTTTCCAGTTTCCAGATGGACTTTGTCAGAAGAGGTAAAGAGAGTGTTGTAATGAGGGAGTGATGGTATTTATTCACATGGATTTTTCCACTGTAGCTACAGTACAAGAGAGCTTTTATTGTGTCTGTAGTAGGTGCAGATTAGTTAAAGAACCAAATTAAAGGGAAAAGGAGAAAGATGGGAAGTAAATCTGGTATAATGGAAGCCTAGTTTGTCATGGAGGCAGCAGAGGGTTATGGGTAAATCACAAATTCTTAAGCAAGAAGGTGCAAATGTGGTCAAACTTGGCTTTTCTCCTCCAAATAGAACTCAGGATGGATTTCCTATATCGTTGCCCCAGCCTAACAAAGCATAAATTCCTTGAGAGCAAATACCTACTCATTTTTATATTTGTCTCAATTGCCTAGCATTGTGTCTTGAACAAATAATTTAATAAATGTTCCTGATTAAGGACTTGCTTGACCAGGAGCAACCCATACGGAAGAAAGTAATCAGGAGACTTTCTCCAATACACCCATTATATCATACCTGTGAGAACCAGTGCAGCATGTCACTTCTAGGCTCTTTATGCTGATGATTTTGATGCCAGTAATAAAGAGACCTTCTGGATGTTTCATCCTAGTGTCTAATGATTGTACATAATTGTACCACGGTGATATTCTGGCGCCAGCCTGTACCAGCATCCAAGAGCCAGTTATTAAATTTATAATATAAGCATCTACAGCTGAGAAATTTCCAAACTCCACAAATAAGGACTTGATTTATAGTCTTATTGATTTCTAGAAAGTGAGAGAGAAAATACAATTCTGACTGAACTTAAAAGTATGCTGTACATGTATTTTTTTGCAGGGGGGCGCGGAATAGAGAGGGGAGCCTGTTGTTAATCATTTCCCAGCATAGGGCAACTAGTGGTTCTGTAGATAGAGCACTGACCTTGGATTCAGGAGGACGAGAGATTGAATCCAGCCTCAGACACTTGCCATTTATTAGCTGTGTGACCTTGGGCAAGTCACACTTTCACATCCAAGACCATCTTCAGTCGTTCTGATTCATATCTGGTCACTGGACTCAGATGGCTCTGGAGGAGAAAGTGAGGCTGGGGACTTAGCATAGCATCTCTCTCACTCAAATACAACATGCTTGTCACAATGTTCATCTCCATGATGTCGTGGTCTTCTTTGAAAATGAAGGACAAACATTATTTCCCCAACATACAGCTAACTGGAATTCATTCCTTTTCTCACTCCCATTTCTCAGAAACCCTAGTGTGCTTCAGGTTAGGGACAAGTGCCATTTCCCATAAGAAGTCTTTCCTTCTTCCTTAAATTATGATGTGTGATGGTATATCTTTGGTTGAGAGCTGGAAGAGGTCTCGTTCTAACTCCCTCAGTAGAAACTGAGGTCCTGGTTCAATGACTTGTCCAAGGTCAGGTATGAGTTGAAGCTAGAAATTCTACTCCAGAGACTTGCCATTCTATTACAATGGTTCCTATGTGTATAATATGAAAGTATAGATGTTTCTGTATTTATAGGTATTCTTCAATAGAATGTCAACTCCTTAAGAACAGAAGCTGTTCTTTCTTTTTGTATTTGTTTATGTTGACCCAGAAAATCAATAGGTGCTTAATAAATGCATGTTGAATTGGGTTGGAGAATACCTTTAGGTGGTTGGAGGGTATAACTACTTATTTTGTGCACAATAAAGTTTAATTCCATACCAATTTTGTTTTGCAGAACCCATCCACAGAAACATTTCACTCCTAGAGGCAGCAAGATGGCACAGTAAATAGAGCACCAGGCCTGGAGTTAGGAAGACCTAAATTCAAATCTGGCTTTAGACATTTACTGGCTGCTGTGTGATCCTAGGCAAGTCACTTAACTCTGCCATAGTTTCCTCATCTGTAAATGAGCTAGAGAAGAAAAATGGCAATCTACTCTAGAATCTTGACTAAGAAAACCCTAAATAGGATCAGGAAGGGTTGGATAAGACCTAACAACAAAACAACCAGACCTTATAGACTGCTTAGCATTTCCCAGTTATTTATTTTCAGGAAAAAAATCTCTAAGGTGTGTTGAGAGAACAGGGAAGATAGGGTGACTTAAGACTTCTTACTAAGTACTTAATCAGTACAATCCAAGGGGATTCTTTGGGTTTATTTTCAGCTACTATGGCAGAAAAGAGGAGTTCTCTTTCTTTGTTAGGTGTTAGCCCTAAGTAAATTCACAAAAGAATCTGAATTCCCCAAAGAGGGGGGGAAGGAAAGTAGAATTATCAACTAAACTGGCCTAAGTTCCTTCCCCAAATTAAAAAAGAAATGCCACAGGAAACTACTGAAGGCTGGGAATAGCTTTTAATGGGAGTTTTCTTTGGAATGAATGAATGCTTTGATTTTTACAATTTTCAATAACAGATCTTTCCTAAAAAACTGCCCATTGCAAGTTTTTGTGTATGTTTTCTTCTACGCAATTTCCTATGTGCAAATGTAGAAAATAGAGACCTCACCTTGGCAAAATCCTTTTTTTGCACAAATTTTCTCTTAAAAGCAAGAGTATTATTCTCAAATATGAATAATAAAAATACTTTATATTTGATAACAAATTCCTCAAAGTACATTGTCATTTTAATTTTCACAATAACTCTGTCAGGCATTATTCCCAGTGGGAAAAAAATTAAATGACTAAAAAATGTCCTTGGTACCTTAAGGAAAGACAGACCAAGAGGGTAGCAAATTCTCAAAATCCAAGCTAGTAGAAACTTAAAGAAGTTTCAAGAATTATGGGTCCCATACGGTCAAAGCCCCTAAAAGATTGAAGCAATCTGACATGTGACAAGTGAATACTGGGGACTGGGAGAGAATTCGGGGAGGGGGGAAACCAGAGTTGTATATGCTGACCAGTCCCTGATAGAGTACTTCTTTCTCTAGTGATTGGGGGTGATAACTCTTCTCAGGCTGATGGTGTCACCCTGTGCTTTCTAAAACGAAACTGTCTTAATATCCAAAGTCCCGCCTTATATTTAGTCATGGGGTACAGGGTGGAAGGGAGACTGCTTTGCTTTCATATACAGCTAGTAACATTACCCATAATGCATTAGAAGAAAAGTCAGTTCAGAAGAATATTATATATAAGTCACATCTACTAGCATAATTGTGGTTCTATTTAAACAATTTTATAACTGTTCTATAGTCCTTTTTTTCATATTTTTGGTTTTCTTTTGACTTTCACTTAAACTACAAACATGCCCTAAGTTATAAAAGAACCCAATGTGGCTATTTATATAACAAGAACACAGACTAGTCATACAGTTGGTCCGAGAGTTGTGGGTTATTGACATTTCTGTCGTGTTCCCCCCCACCGCTGTGTTTGACTGACTGTGTTTTTAATGTCTATATAAAGCTTAAACAAAGGTTTTTCAAATCCATATAATACAAATCTCTAAACTTTTAGAGAACAGAAACAATCTCAGATTCTTACTTCACACTTGTGAAAATAAATCAAAAAAACATAATCTTGCTAAGACCATTTCTTTCTTAATCCAAAAACTTGCAAGAATTCCTGGTAAGTTTTAGAAACGTCACAATTTTCTCATAAGGGATATGTGAATCAAGTAAAACAACACTTTCAATAAGTACTTTCTTCTTTATACATCAGAGAGAAGATGGGTAAAGAAGAGAGAGAGGTGAGCTTTCTCCTGGTCTGAAAACTTCCTCAAGAGATAACTAAAATTCAATAGAATGTGGGAGGAAAGGAGTAAGTACGCATACAAATGAGTTAGATTTTGGCGGAGATGTTGGCTATTTCAATTTGGCTCAGATGTGGGGCATTTGAGCCAGCTGACCTGATCTTATTTCTAATCCTAAAGCAAGGATACAATGTACAATTAATGTATAATTATATAATTGTTTTTATTTTATTATAATTACTTTATAGTTAACTATATGAATGAACCCCATACAAACTTTTATTTTGTCTTCTCTAGCTAATTCAGGTGTGCCCTGGCCAGGCCTTCTTTCCACTTGACCACAGAATCAGCTCTGCTCCGCAAGAGAAAGGAGGAAGGAAAGGAGAGAGGGGAGATTTATGAGTGAGGATAAGAAAATAGGTCTAGATTCTTAGAGGGATGGAGATGAATCCATGCAGTAGACTTTATGTTGTTCTCCAGGGGACAGGTCCTTTAGTAGGGGCAGCTCAGGTCCTGTCACCTGACTTGTCCTGAAAAGTCAGGATCATAGAGCTCCATGATCTCCTGGGACACAGTAAATCTTCCCATCTGGTCTCTGAGAAGAGAAGAAAGACCCCCAACTAGCCTATCCCCTCCCTTTATGATCCCTTAACCCACTTTCACCCCCCTTCCTTCTCTCCCCTGCCTGTCCCTCCTTCTTCTCTCTCATCCTGCGCCTCCTTTCTCCCAAAGAGATAAACGTAGAACTGAACTGAAAGCCAAGAAGACATGAGTATGAATCCCTTCTTTAGCCTATATTGGCTGGGTGACCCTGGCAAGGCACAACCTCTGAGTGCTCTAGGCAATACTAACATTCTCTGAATTGTAGAAAGTGGTTCGCCCGGTTGGTAGAGAAAGTTTCATCACCTGGGTAGTCCCTGTCCCAATGACATCATAGGTCAGCTCCCAGTCCCTGCCCTTCTGGTCACTGCCCTTCCCTCCACTGGGAATTTCAGGCCAGGGAGGAGAGGTTGCATCTAGGAGAGATTAGGGAGAAAACTAGGTCTGAGCTCCAAAGGTCCCAGCTGTAGGTGTGTCCCCCCCTAAAACATACAAATATCCAGAAACAAATATCCCAGCATCCTTTTCTTGGGTGTTTTAGCGTTAATAGGTAAGAGTGGATGGATAATTTGGCCAGGGTATACGGCCTTTTGAGTATGTTATTTTTCCCTCTTCCTTAGGTGACTATTTTCAAGTTCACTGTCAAAAGAAAAGGAAATGTTTATTTGCTACAATAAATAGTAAAAGACTAGTCAAGTGAAGCAGTGGGAGCGGAGAAAGAACAAAGAAATCTGTAACTGACTGTAATCAATTAATTATAATTACCACTGCAATCGGACCAGCCAAATTAGGCTGACTACCACTCCGATATATAAGGCCCTAACATGCTGTGCTTCTGAACTTAGGGTAACTACTCAGAGGGTGGTTTGTGCAATATTGTTTTTAGAACACCTTTAAAGAAAAGATACAAACGAAGCAAATCGACACATTTTTTTAAAACATGAATTGGAAAATGTTCGCCTTATCAAAAAATCATTTTTAGCACTAAGGGAGAGGAAAACAGTGCGGAGCCATTCGAGCTGCATTGTGGGTGATACGTATGCAAAATAAGCAGCTAACAGTGCCCTCCCTTATTGTTCCAAGTCAACGTGGATTATTTGGATTTTAAAGGTCAGTTATGCTTTTTACCCTCAAGTTCTAGGAATTTCCCAAAGAAGAGACTCTGCTGTCTCCGGCATTGGAGTTCCGCGGTCTTCAGCACTTCGGTATAGGGACAGCCCCCAGGGGACAGCCCCAGAGCCCAGCCCCCAGGGGACAGCCTCCAGAGCCCAGCCCCCAGAGCCCAGCCCCCGGAGCCCAGCCTCCAGAGCCCAGCCCCCAGGGGACAGCCCCAGAGCCCAGCCCCCAGGGGACAGCCCCCAGAAGACAGCCCCAGAGCCCAGTCCCCAGGGGACAGCCCCCAGAAGACAGCCCCAGAGCCCAGTCCCCAGGGGACAGCCCCCAGAAGACAGCCCCCGGAGCCCAGCCCCCGGAGCCCAGCCCCCAGGGGACAGCCCCCAGAGCCCAGTCCCCAGAGCCCAGCCCCCGGAGCCCAGCCTCCGGAGCCCAGCCCCCAGGGGACAGCCCCCAGGGGACAGCCCCCGGAGCCCAGCCCCCGGAGCCCAGCCCCCAGAGCCCAGCCCCCGGAGCCCAGCCCCCAGAGCCCAGCCCCCAGGGGACAGCCCGAGTCACTCAGAGCAAAGAATCCTTTAACCCAAGGAAACTGTGCTCCAAGAAACAAAGCTTCCCCTGATCTTTTTTTTTTTAAACTTCCTCTCTTCCGCCTCGTATTCTTTTAAAATATGTAAAGTCGTGTTTGCTTGTTTTTTGGTGACTAGGTTATCCTCCTTTATAACATCATTTTTTTATTGCTACTTTTTGTTTCACTTCATTTCTAAATACCTAGTTAGTCCTCCGTCACTCCATAACAATAAAGCCTTGTAAAGGGAATTTAAAATAAAAAGAAAGAAATTAGCAAGAAACAAACAGAACCTAAAAAAACCAGAAAGAAACAGAGTAACAAAGTCTTACTAAAGCTGAAATGTCCCACACCCATAGATCTCACCTTTGCTAGGAAGGTAGGGAAGGGAATTTCCTTTTTTCTTCCGGGGAACGGGAGCATGGTGGTGAGAGGGCAATCTTGGATATCATAATTACACAGCTTCGTTGTTGAAATAATTGTGTATACAGAGTGTATTTCGGGTTCCTTACTTTAAAAAAAAGGTCCCTAGACTCGGGTCTGAATTGAAATTCTTGGAGGAAATTATTTTTAACAGGCTAATGCTACAGTAATGCTCCCCTAGTCTTAATCAATCATTTTGCTTTTAAATGAGTACAACGAAAATTCGTCTTTATTGGAGGAAGACTAGAATCACTTACTCATTCAAGGAATGCTTATTAAGTTCCTACTGCGTGCCAAGATCTTTCTCAGAACAGTCTTATTATAACAGAAAACAACTTAAATTAATACAAATTAGCCAATCCGACACAACAATTAGTCAAATCTCATATAAGAAATAGTTTTAAAGAAACAAAAATCAGATTGAGGAGATCTCCATATTATATGGGAAAAGTTCCCAAATAGGTGAGTGTATCTTGCTTCTTGAAGCAATCAATTTTCCAAAACTTGCTGTACCTTTTCTCACTTTTCTTTCACTTTCTTAAAATCAATTTGAATCTTTTGTCTGAATGACTAAATTCATTCTAATAATATGAATGCAATCCAAATCTATATAGCACTGGGAAATTCCTCCGTGGTTCTCTGATCCACCCACCAGCAATTCCTCTCACCTTGGTCCATTTAACTGGATCAGGTCAATAAATCAAGTGGCAGGACTAGAAAATTTAAAGAAATCAATATTTTTTGATAGGCAATTGTCAGATGACTGGTAACTCCAAAGTACAGTGGGAAATGCTCACAGCCTTAGGGCAACATTACAGATGACAAAAGGATTCTATTAGATGCTGCTGCTCTGCCACTTTTTTTATTTGAGAAATTGATAGTAAGGGCTAGATGTCAAGTACTTTGGGGAGACTAGGTTAACCTTAAAGTCTCTGAAGCTGTAAAGATCTAGTTTGTTCTTGGTGAGAGGGGGAGTTGAGAGGGAATGTTTTCCTCATTTGTTAATTCCATCAATATCTTGGTGTGCCAGGAAAAGCCTCCTTCAAGACAGAATTAGTAGGTTTATCTTGCTCAGTAAAATACAGATCTAAGATCTATCTCTATTTACACAACTCTATAGTTTGGTTTCTTTGACCTTCAAGGTTATGTTTTTTGGGGAATTTCTTAACTCATAGTCTACTTCTTCTACAAGCCAAAATATGCCCCTTCTATCATTGTAATACTTTGCAGTTATTTTCAACCCCTCCCCTCCCCCTCACAACAAACACACACCACCATCACCACTACCATCAATAACAACAATCTGATGCAATTTTGTGTTTTTTCTTTTATTTCACTTGACTGTTCAAAATTGTAGATTCAGTGGCCAGGTGGCACAGTGGATAGAGTACTGGCCCTGGAGTCAAGAGTACCTGAGTTCAAATGCGGCCTCAGACACTTAATAATTACCTGGCTGTGTGTTCTTGGGCAAGCCATTTAACCCCATTGCCTTGCAAAAACTAGGAAAAAAACCAAACAAAATTGTAGATTCACATGTTTCAGCATCTATATTTTCACAAACTTTGTTGTGATGTAATAACAAACCTCTTCATTTTGGTGCTGGCATTGTTCCCACATGAAGTTTTCTTCCTCCTGTCCATCTTAAGGGCATAAAAAAATTCAGACAACTCTTGGTAATATGGTACTCAGTCCATCCCATCCATGTGGGAGAACAGGCAAATAAAATATGATAAAATCCTCAAATAGCTCCCAGTCTTGGGCACATTGATTAAATTTTGGTTTCCATTAAATGTGAACTGATATTTTATAATTCTCACTAAAGCAAATTTCACATGATTCAAAGCTACATTAATCTTAACCTAGTTGTACCAAGTGAAAATTCATATGCAACAGGTGTGAGAGTGGTCAGATTGATCCCCAAGTTTGAGAATTGATGTAGTATGTAAGAGGGACACATTGGCATTAGTAGGTGGCAACGTCAGATTCAAACTCCCATCCTCTTGAATCCAAGGCCAGTGCTCTATCCACTCATTCTACCACCTAACTGCTTGCAAGGAACTGGGGTTAAGTGAATTGCCCAGGGCCACACAGCTAGGTAATTATTGTGTCAGAGGCAGCAGAACTTGGGTCCTCTGACTCTAGGGTCGGTGCTCTATCCATTGCACCACCTAGCTGACCCATGAAGTCATTCTATAATAGTCATGTTATGAAAGAAAACAAACACCTCCCCCCAAAAAAAACCTTTAGAAAAATAAAGTTAAAAAAGTATGCTTCAATGGATATTCAAACACTTTCTCTGGGGATAGAGAACATTTCCATTCTAAGTTCTTTAGAACTGTCTTGGATCATTGTATTGTGGGGAATAGCTAACTCATTGATAGCTGATCATCTTACAATATTGCTATTACTTTGTACAGTTCACTTTGCATCAGTTCATGTAAGTCTTTCCAGGTTTTCTGAAAGCATCCTCCTCATCATTTCTTATAGCAGAATAGTATTCCATCATAATCACATGCCATAATTTGTTAAGCAATTTCCCAATTTATGAGCATCCCCTTAATTTCCAATTCTTTGCCACTGGAAAAGAGCACTAAAAAGTATACATAGGTCCTTTTTCTTTTTGTTTCTTTTCTCTTTTGAGATACAGACCTACTAGTGCTATATTGCTAGGTCAGAGAGGTAGGTATGATTTTTATAACATTTGAGCATATAAGTTTCACATTGCTATACAGAATGGTTAAATCAGGTTCACAACACCACCAATAAGTGCACTGGTGTCTCATTTTCCATACATCCTCTCCATCATTTGTCATTTCCCTTTTCTTACCTATTAGCATATCCAGTATTGTTTTAATTTGCATTTTTCCCATCAATAGTGAGTTAGGACATTTTTTTCATATGGCTATGGATAGCTTTGATTGCTTCAAATGAAAATCATTCATATCTTTTTGATTTTTTATCAATTAGAGAATGGCTCTCATTTTTCCAACTTTGGCTCAATTTTATGTTTGAGAAATAAGATTTTTAGAAGAAAAATGCTTCAAAATTTTTTTCCACAATTAACATTACTAACTGTATTTTCCTCTGTCCTGGAATTTTTCCCCTGTTTATTCTATTCTCTCAGAGCCAAACTCTTAAGTAACAATGATTCCCTTTTAAGAGGTTCTGAAATATTCTGGAGTTTAAGACAATTGAAATAGGAGGAGAGTAAGCTTTGGGAAAATGATCCCAAGGGTCTTGAAGCAAAGATCCATATTTTAAACAACAATATTCTCCTTAATTATGTTTTCTTGAAAGACACAGTTGGTGTAAGCAAGCTGAAACAAGTTAACAACGAAGCTTAGCTCTTCAAACCAGCAATGCCATTTGGCTACATATAAAGAATTAAAGGTGCAAGTTCCTTAAAAAGCAATGGATAGAAACAAGACATGTCAATAATCTGTTGAATATTACCAACAAGGAAATGTGCAAGATAAGATGATTGCAAAGATAACTAAATCATGGATTTAGAGGGAATATAATTAGGGAGATAGGGTGGGCTGGTTATGTAGTAAGAAAAACAAGCAATAACTAACAGTCCAATGACTTCATTGATATCCTCATAATGATAAGGGAGATTTCCAAGATTTGGTTGGATCCCATCATGAGAATTTATAAGGGAACATCAATGAGAGTCATATAGAAGGAAAAGATGTAGATGAGTTGCCATCTGCTTTCTTAGAAAGTCTATGCACACTGATAATCACACATCAAAGTATAGGAAAAAATTTTCATAGTAGAGTTGTGGTCAGTTAAATGAGGAAGTGGACAGAGTCCTGGGGCTGGAGTCAGGAAGATTTATCTTCCTGAGCTCAAATCTGACCTCAGACACTTACTTAGCTAGGTGTCTTACTTAACCCTATTTGCCCCAGTTTCCTTATCTGTACAATAAGCTGGAGAAGGAAATGGCAAAATGCTCCAGAATCTTTGTCAAGCAAACCCCAAATAGGCCATGAATTGAACAAGACTGAACAATAACAGAGATGTGAGTTATTGTTGTTTCCTAAGGAGACTAAATATTGATTTCATTAATTGCTTAAATTTCCACATCAACAGATCCTTGAAACTATATAAAGATAGGTTTTGGCAATTATATGCTTAGGAAATTCTTTAGTGTCAAAACTGAAGCAAGTTTGGGGTAGCTAGGTGGTGTAGTAGATAGAGCACCCATCCTGGAGTAAGGTGTACCTGAGTTCAAAGCCAGCCTCAGACACTTAATAATTACCTAGCTATGTGGCCTTGGGCAAGCCACTTTTAACTCCATTGCCTTGCCAAAAAACGCCAAAAAAAAAAAAACCTAAAAAAAAAAACTGAAGCAAGTTTGAATCTTGCTTGGGTTAAAAGACTGAGAATAAACCCTTTATTCAAAAAATTGGCATTCCTATTTAATCTATTTAATTATATATCAGTTTGCTATCTTTTCTGAACCAGCCTGGAACATTCTGATTACTTGATCAATATATCAATCTATACCATGGGTTATGTTTAAGACTCAGCAAAGGCCAAGAAATTAGATTTCATTTTGTGAAGAGGCATAGGTGTCTGCCTAATTAACTGAGACCCTTCTATGAAATTTAAAGGTCATACAGTCTGGGAAAGAGGATAGCCCTGGCTAAAGATTTAGGTGGTACTGTCTATCACAGACTTCCTGAGCTGAGCTTTGAACCTTTGAAAACCTGATCAATTCCTCTTTTGAGTTTTTGTTCAATGAGCCACTTTTATCCAAAGTAATTTTGATTTGGATAGACTATAATGGAAGCCACATATTTCATGTCACTTTATGAGAACAAAATTTATCTTGGTCATGAATTGAAATGGCCTAATAATTTCCCTTTCCCAAATCTAAACCCAGATCCTTAAATTTCAGAACTGGATGAGAGGGAGCATTTAGAGATGGTTATTAGATTTTTAGAAGCCAAGAAATCTATTGTTACACTAGGGAAATGAATTTAATAGTTTTATTTTAAAACCACCTTTATGGATTCAACAACCAAAGCAGAGATTAATGTAAAGACTTGATTTTTTAAAGTTTTTGATAAACTAGGACTATTCATAATAGCTATGGAGATCCTTTACTATAGATCAGAGGTCTCTATAATTAACATAAACTTGAAGAAATAAAGGTATTCGCTAGCATTGCATATTTCTTTAGTTATTCTTAAAAAAAAACTTTAAGCAGAAATAGTCAAAGAAATTACCTACTTGACTAATTTCAAATTTAGGAAGTTAATGAAGAAACATATACTTTGTTCTCCAAAGAGAGATAGATAGAATGTTGTATATGCCATTGAATACCTATTAGTTTTGCATAATCATTTTTCTTTCTTACATAGGAGATTTCTATAATTAGATGGGAAATTTGCTAAGGAATGACAATGGAAATCCCCCATCCCCCAAAGCATCAATAAAACATTTTATTTAAAAAAGAAAATGATTTACTGTAAGGAGCTGGGCTGTACTATCTAGAAATAGTATAGAATTGGATAACAATGTAACTTGTCTCTAACATAGTGATGTTATCTTGTTCCTTTTTGATAATGAAGGAAAAGAACCTACCAGAGATCTTTTGTAGAGCATCTCCTTATTCTAAGTAGGTCAGGGATGCTATCTGGTAGTAGTGGGTACCATCCCAGAATTACCTAGTTTGTCCCTTTCTCTTTCTTACACATCCACGTTTTCTTAATGTTCAGGCCTGATTTAAGAGTTAATGTGCAGAGGACCAGACAACCTACTCACCAGTTGTCCATACTGAAGTCATTAGCATAAATGGGCAAAATATTTCTTTTTTATCCTCACTAACCTCCAACTGAAATCTAGTATTTCCTTTAATTATTTTTTTTAAAAAAAGCTATGATTCTGGGCAGCTAGGTGGTGCAGTGGATAGAGCACAGGCCTTGGAGTCAGGAGTACCTGGGTTCAAATCCGGTCTCAGACACTTAATAATTTCCTAGCTGTGTGGCCTTTGGCAAGCCACTTAACCCCATTGCCTTGCAAAAAAATCTAAAAAAAAAAAGCTATGATTCTGAAGAGGGATCTATAGGCTTCACCAGACTGCCAAAGGAGTCCAGGACTTACCCAAAAAAGGTTACAAATCCATGGTATAGGAGACATAGTTGTCATTCAATTGTCTGACCCATTTGGGGTTTTGGGGTTTTTTTTTGACAGAGATACTGGAATAATTTACTTTTTCCTTCTCCTGCTTATTTTACAGATGAAGAAACTGAGACAAACAGGGTTAAGTGACTTGCTGAGGGTTACACAGCTAGTAAGTGTCTAAGGCTACTATGTCTATCCAATCTATTACCTAACTGCCCTTTTAATTTTCCTTTCCTAAATCTAAGCCAAAGGGGAAACATTTTTTAAGTCATTTCCAGTTCTAAGATATAATGGCACCTTAACCTAATACAGTCCAACCCTGCTTATAGATGATATCCACAAAATTCTCAGGAGGTCTTCCATGATTTTCTTTAGCAGCTTCTGATGATGTTGCATATCTGTGTGACCTGAAGAAATACAGATGTGTGGTATGTTTCCTCAGTCAATAAATTTCAGAGTTTTCTCGAGGTATAAAGAGAAAAGTCTTTATTCTATTCTCAAGGAGCAGGCATCAACTCAACCATGCATATGGTAGAGTGAGGCAATGGGTACAAGCAACAGAAGCAATATATGTGTTTCCTAATGTGATTCTCCCCCCCACCCCACTGACTCATCCTCATTAGTTAAGAAAGTGGTCTTCCACTAATGCATTATTGGTGGAGCTTTGAGCTTATTCAACCTTTCTGGAGAGCAATTTGGAATTACATCCAAAGGGCAACAGAAATGTGCATACCCTTTGATCCAGCAATACCACTACTGGACCTATACCCTGAAGAGATTATTAAAAAGGGTAAAAACATCACATACAAAAATATTCATAGCAGGAGCAGCTAGGTGGCACAGCAGATAGAGCATCCCCCCTGGAGTCAGGAGTACCTGAGTTCAAATCAGGCCTCAGTCACTGAATAATTACTTAACTGTGTGGTCTTGGGCAAGCCACTTAATCCCATTGCCTTGCAAGAACTAAAAAAAAAAATCCTGTTTGTGGTGGCAAAGAATTGGAAATTAAGTGAATGTCCTTCAATTAGGGAATGCCTTAGCAAACTGTGGTATATGTATGTCATGGAACACTATTGTTCTATTAGAAACCAGGGGGGGGATGGGAATTCAGGGAAGCCTGGAAGGATTTGCATGACCTGATGCTGATCGAGATGAGCAGAACAAGATGAACACTGTATATCCTAATAGCAACATGGGGGTGATGGTCAACCTTAATGGACTTGATCATTCCATCGGTGCAACAATCAGGCATAATTTTGGACTATCTGTAACGAAGAACACCATCTGTATCCAGACCAAATTAAAAATAAATAAAATCTTTCTTTTATTTAAAAAAACAATCTAAGTGTGTAAGCTAATTTAAAGAAAAGCATATAATTCAAACAGAGACATGTTTCTCCTCCAGCCCAAGGTATGTATGGACATCTGGACTAAGTAGACAAGGAGGTCAGTTTGCTCTTTACATTTTGGTTATGATAACATCCACTGACATACTAGGAGTTGTTTGTCAGGGGAGGAGGGGCAGAAAAGACATAACCCATAACTCAGCTTATTCAAATCTATAATATTCTCCTGAAGAAATATCAGACTTTATCCCATTCACAGACATTTCATATTTCTACTTTAATGCCAGCTTTGCTTACCCATAGCCTAATTCCTTTCTATATGTTCCTTGGTACAGTTTGATCTGATCTTACACTGAAAAACTTACTTTTTCAATCCTAGTTTTCAAGTCTTTAACCCAGTTAGGACAGCACATGAAACCTGAAACAATCCTCTGATAAGAAGCTAAGTGTGATTAACTTAAAAAATCATACCAGCTGGCCCAGTTTGGTGCCAAGAGGAAAGGATGATCAATAACATCCCAGTGTATGACCAGCTTGTTTCTGCACAATGAGAAGAAATCAATAATTACATTATGAAACTTTTTAATAAACTTAATTAAAAAATTAAAATCTATGTAATTAAGATATTGCCCAGGGAACCAATTTAAGCTTAATGGTACTTTCTGGCAGATAATGATGTCTTAACTAAGCTGGTGGTTATACTACAGAAGTGTTGATGGGACTGATTAACTAGCATATGTTACCTGAGATAAACAAAATGTGATTGAGATTTACTTTCCATGAAATTGCTTTTGTAGTAGAAAAAACAAGAGTTGGGTAACATTTAATGGCTTTCAATGACTCTTCATTTTTTTTTGTTTGTAAGATGGTACCCATTCCAAGGTATTTGAAAAGTAATTGGCAAGACATTTAAGATAGCCATGAAAGGGGGCAGCTGGGTGGCCTAGTGATTAGAGCACCAGCCCTGGAGTCAAGGGGACCAGAGTTCAAATCCAATCTCAAACACTTAATAATTATCTAGCTGTGTGACTTTGGGCAAGTCACCTATCCCCATTGCCTTGTAAAAAACAAACAAAAAAGATTGTCATTAAAAGGGAAAGGGAGACCTTGAAAGATGAATGTTCAAGATCTCAAATGATCAATGCAATTTGGGTAGACTTGAATGGGATTATTTCTAAGGATCTAATGAATATCACAGCTTTAGAACTGAAAGGGGCTTCAGAGGCCATTTGGTTAGAATGTTGTCTGTGAAGAGTATTGTCTATGAAGTCAGGTTCAGAACTCACCTCTGATGTTGGGTGTCAGATTCTTCATCAGTAAAATGAGATGGTTGGACTAGAAAACTTCTAAGGTGCATTCCAACACTTAAATCTATCATCTTGTGATCCTTCTCCAACCCCATCTCTCTACAAGAATCCCCCTACCAAACTGGTGATCATTCGGCATTATCCAAAGATGTCTTAATGAGAGTAAACTCACTATTCAAGGCAGCTTGTTTTACTTTAGGATAGCTCTAATTGCAGTACAGTTTTTCTTACACTGGGTTTATTTGTTTTGGTTTTTTGGTTTTTGAAAGGCAATGGGGTTAAGTGATTTGTCCAAGGTCACACAGCTATTTAAGTGTCTGAGGTCACATTTGAACTCAGGTCCTCTTGACTCCAGGGCTGGTGCTCTATCCACTGTGCCACCTAGCTGCCCCTTTTTTTCTTTGTTTTGTTTTGTTTTTTGATTCTTACATTGGTTTTAAATCTAGTTCTTTGCTGAACTGAAGTGAACATACTGGAATGAGGTCTTGAGTCAATAACATTAGAGAAGAATTATCTCTGGGATAACATCAGAATCTTGATGGGGAGATGTATCTGCTTGGGAACTTGACTACAATCTAGGTCTTCTTGGATTCATTATTCATAATTATTGGATCATTATAAGTGAGGAGGGTTTGTTATAAAATAATATAATGCATATATATAATGTAATATAATGTGTACATATTATGTTTTGAAGTAAGTTACTAATTTTTGAGGCTTGCATTCTCAGTACTTAGCAATACACAGCTTGTGGATGCTTCCAATTAGATTCTAAACTCATGGAGGGTAGGAATTATCTTTTGCCTCTTTCATATCCTCAGTGCTTGACACAGAGCCTGGAACTTAGTAAATGTTAATTGATCCTTATTCACTTGCTTCTTTTCTTTTTCTGTCTCCTAGAGAGAAAAAATAATTATTCCATAAATGATAAACAGTGATTTACAAAGACTGGCAAACAGGTTCTCCAAAACATTTATGCAGATGGCCCTTAGAGGAAACAACTCCTCTTCAAATCCAATAGGAAAACTGCAAAAACAACCTGAATAATGGGAGAGGGTGCATTTTTGCCTATAACATTTAGTTAAATGAAGCCAAAAAAGGTATTTAAGGGGATCAAATGAAGATAAATTATTCACATAATTTTCTTAAATTTAATTGAAATCAGCACAAAATGTCAAGAGCTGGGAAGGCACTTCAAACCTAATCTAGTCAAATGGTTCATTTTAAAGAGGAGGAAAAATGACATCTAAGGAGTTGAAGCTCAAGGTCACATGGTGAAGTGTGTTTCTCTTGCATAAGAATCTCTGACACAATTGCTGCACAGTCCAAAGTGAATATTTTTTTGCTTCACTGATCCTATTTTACAATCTGGATATATATCCATTTTTAGTCTGGAGTAAGAGAACCTTGATTGTTTTCTTTGTCACAATGGTATGCCTCCATTTTCAGTGCATCAAATTGTAGGCAATAAAGATTTCATTGTAATTCTTTTAATTTCTTTTCTTTTCTTTTCTTTTCTTTTCTTTTCTTTTCTTTTCTTTTCTTTTCTTTTCTTTTCTTTTCTTTTCTTTTCTTTTCTTTTCTTTCCTTTTCTTTTCTTTTCAGCCAGTACAATAGAATAAGGTCCCAGGAAGGCTTGAGTCACCTTTGGTCAAAAACCAAAGTCTGAGTTTTCATGGACCAGTTTCAAACTCGAACCTTTTTACTATGTCCTTGGTAATCTGAAAGGCAGAGAGAGATACAGGAGATACAACACATAGACTGCTGCTGCACTCCAGGGCAGAAAGATAAGAATTTGAATTCTGCCTCTGAAACTTAATAACTTGACTCTAGACAAGTTATTTAACCTTTAAGTCTGAATTTCCTCATCTGTAAAATGAGCAGGTTGAACCAGAGAGCCCTCAAGTCCCTTCCATCTCTAAATCTATGATCCTATATCCTTTTCCAAATCTCAATTTAGAATCTGATTTATGTGTAGGTCTATAAAAAAAAGAGAAAGTGTCAAGTTTTTAGACTAACAAGGTATAGTAAGGCATAATAATCAATCCAATCAAATAAACATTTATTAAGCATCTTGAGCCAGACATTGTGGTAAACACTGAGATTATTAATAATAAAAATAACAATAAAAAATAAAAATAGCCTCTATAAGGAGTTTATGAACTAATGGGTGGATGGGGGAGAGACACCAAACAAAAGGAGGCAGGAATATAGGCTTATTTATCATTAAAAACACAAATCCAGAGGGCTAAATCCATAAATAGTCAAGTAACTCTCTTCTATTTTGAACCCCAATTCCTCCAGGGATCTATATAGTCCTTAAGATTTACAATATTACTCTGGGATTAAAAGCTTCCCCTATTCCTCTCTTCAAAAGAAAAATTCCTAGGATTACTAGTCAACCCCTCCTTCCCCAGACCTTTAGAGTTCACATGACTTAGAATATCATTGAAGAAAAAAATAAATAAAAAAAAACCCTAAAAAAAAAGAATGTCATTGAAGAATAAAGTTTAAGTTTGTTCCTTCACATCATAAATGTACATCAAATCAGTCTCCCTCAGTTCAGGAACTCTTCTGTGGTTTCGCCATCAGTGCTCTCCTGCTACTTGCTTATATTCCTACATCTTGCAACTTGGCCCCAGAAGGCTTCTCCTCGTGGCTGGTTCATTCATCTGCTGCCATTCTTAGAACCCATGGTTTCCCAAAGCCCTGAGGAAGAAGCATGAAGCACTTCTCTTCACATTTCTTTTGACTTATTGGCTTCTCTCTGATTTCCCAGTTCTGATTCTCTGTCTGTGTCCCTGTGTCTGTACTTTTCCTTTAAAGTCCATGGTTGAGGTTCAAATGTAACGGCTGAGAAAATTGTGTAGTAAATGAAAATCATTCAGTCCTCCTCCTCTTATTCAACAGGGCAGTTGACAAGAAGTTCAAAGGCAAGAAGTTCAAACCTTCTCAAAGAGATATAATCTATGCCAATACGAAGTCCTCATAAGGTAAGGCAATGAGGACCAGATTAAGATAAGGCGTGGGAGTACCTATTATACTTAGTTTAAAATTCAAATTACATAGCCTCTGATTGCTACCTGTCTTCCACTACAGGCAATTCCTTCCAACATATCTTCTTACAAAATTCATTTTTAAAAAAGACATCTAGTCTTAGCAGTAAAAGAAAAATGGCTATTTGTGATTTTGACTGGGAGGAGTGGGGAGGGGCGGGGAGAAATTTGCAGTTAAGTATGACCTTAAAGAATATGATGTCTTTTAAATTCAGAAAGCAACAAAGAAAAATATGGTATTTCTACAAAATAGTTGTTTCCTCTGGACAGCTATATTATAGAATAAAAGGACTTTAGAATTGGGAGAGACTTAATGGCCATCCCATCTGACCCATACATTAAAGAAAGCATCACTATGCCACACCCTGCAAATTGTCATATGGCTTCTACCTGAAACCCTCTACAGCAATGGAACCTGCCACTTTTCAAGGGAGCCTATTTACTTTTGGATAGCTCTAAGTCTTAAGAAGTTTGTCCTGACATCAATTGTCCTCTTTCCAAGTTTACCCAGTGGTTCTACCTACTGGAGTCAAATTATATAAGTCCATTTCCTCCTCCACATCAAAGATAGCCTTTTTCTTGGCAAAGAGATACCGGAGTCATTGCTTTTTCCTTCTCCAGCTCATTTTACATGAGGAAATTGAGGCAAAGGGGGTGTGTTGCCCAGGATCTCACAGCTAGTGAGTGTCTGAGACCATATTTGAAATAAGGAACATGGCTCCAAGCCTGGTACTCTAGCCACTGTGCTACCTGGCTGCTCCAACTATCATTTCCCGATTGGGGAGAGCTATTCCTTTCTTAATGCAGTCCATGATCATATTAGCTTTTTTTTTTGGCTGCCATATTACACTATTGACTCATGTTGAGCCAGATCTTTTTTCAGAACAACTGTAATCTAACCATGCCTCCATTATATTTGTGAAATTGGATTTTTTTTGTATTTAAGACTTTACATTTATCTCTGTTGAATTTCATCTAATTAGCTAAATGCTATAGTCTGTTAAGATCTGTTTGTATCCTGACTGTCATTCAATCCCAGCTTTATGTCATCTTAAAAAGTGATGAACATTTCATCTTTATCTAGGTCATTGATAAAAAAAAATTAAACAAGACAGGACCAAGCATAAATCTCTGAGATATTCCACTGGAAACCAGCTGTCACATTGACATTTAAACATGTCAGATAGTCATTATATATTTATCAAATACTTACTTTGTGCCATAACTATTCTTTAAGTCTGGCCATCTGACCAATTCTGAATTGATTTCTTTACATTGTCATTTCATTCATATTTCTTAAACTTTTTCATAGAATAGTATATGATTCTTTATCAAAAGCTTGGCTAAAATCCAGGTAAAATATATCCATAGTATTCTTCTCATCTACTTATTTAGTAATCCTCTTCAAAAAAAAAATGAGGTTAGTCCAGCATGACCTGTTCTTGATGCAGTCATGCTGACTCTTTGTAATCACTAATTCCCTTTTAACATGATTACCAACTATTTCTTTAATCATTCATTCTAGACTTTTCCCAACATTGAAGTTTACAGATTTATTAATTGCAAAATATTCTTTTCTTTTTTTTTTTTGAAAATGGGACAATAGTTGTTCTTTGGTCTTATAGTTCCTCTCCCATTTCCATTTTCTTTCCAGAAGTTCAGCAATCATATCTACTGGGTACTGAGGGACCCTGAAATATATCAACCTAAATCTATATCTTTTTATATCTAATATCTATATCTATATTTCATTGGAATCATGTGGCTTGCATTCATCAAGGCGCTCCTATATGATCTCCTTACAAAACTGGTTTAGTTATCTTTGCTCTGTCATTTCCATTGTTCTCTTTTTTAGGGAAAATAGAAACATCATCACAACCTAACCAAAAGTCACTATTTGGATCTTGGAAAATTCTTTTTCACTTTCATGGCATTCACCATGGGCAGATCTAATGCTTCTATGGTGTAACGCTGCTGGCTCATTTTCCAAGGGAGGAGGACAGATTGAGACAAAGGCTGAGTACCATTAAGGAGTAACTAATAGATTTGACTACATGGCTACTGCCATTTAAAACAAATGCAAATATAATTTTTTGGTAAATGTTAATTATCTTGAGAAAATAATACTGGCTATAAAATTTCTTAGAAATTTCAAATAATTTTATCCTCCCCCACAAATTTTTTTCACATGAACCTGGAAAGGAAGGAAAAAAGGCCAGTCAAATTTAGCAGTGGGGGTGGAATATATTAACTTGTTGTGAAACTAATATTAATAAGTTCTGATAAACCACTGCCATCGGACCAGCCGGGAAAGTTTTGGTTTCTCTCTATATATAAAACTCTCAAGACAGAATTCTAAATAACTTAGGATGGTTTCTTTAAAGTTTTATCAAAAGATTCATTTCTATGTGAGTCATATATTTTATACCTAACACATTACAATGTCAGTTTATTGTTGGTTCATTTTCTTTTTGCATGAAACTGTTTAACAGAAAGTAGTCTCCAAAATAAAATGTAGTTGCATGATGGGAAATATAGGCAAATCACCATTTGGAAGACAGTAACATGTTTTTGATTTCTATTTTAAGAGCTATTTTAACTGATGGGTCAGTAAAGCAAAGGACATCTGTCTGCCAAGTGTTTAGTAGTAGAAATAACAAATGCTAAACGTTGATGTAAGAACAAGTTTCGATTTTTTCCCCCTTTTTCTTGGCTATCTAATCTGCAAGCTAGTTTTTGGATGCAGTGTGGCAGCAGGTGGCAGTAATATACAAAGGATACACTATTTCCTTTGCCTTTCCAAAGTTTTCTGGGAACTAGAGAAATTATTCAACTCATTAACTGAGAACTCTTATTAAGCTTCAAAAATATCACAAATTTATTAAGCATATTTTAATGTCTTCTATAATGACTATCAGAACCTGGGATAAGCAATTATATCAAGTAAAAAAATTACTATATTCCTTAACCTTTGGAGAATAGAAAAGGCATTTCTTGTATAGAGCTGCTACATCATACTTTAAATGGGTCTTTCTACTATGTTTTAATGTTGAAAAACAAATAGTACTCAATTATGATTACATAATTCAATTACCTTCTCTTTTCCTGAGGAAATTTCTTTTTTTTTGTACTTAAAGATTTTATTTTGAGTTTTACAATTTTTCCCCCCTAATCTTACTTTCTTCCCCCCACCCCACACAGAAGGCAATTTGCCAGTCTTTAGTTGTTTCCATGGTATACATTGGTCCAAATTGAATGTGATGAGAGAGAGATCATATCCTTAAGGAAGAAACATAAAGTGTAAGAAATAGCAAGATCAGACAATAAGATATCAGGGTTTTTTTTTTTTCTAAATTAAAGGTAATAGTCCTTGGTCTTTGTTCAAACTCCACAGTTGTTTCTCTGGATACAGATGGTATTCTCCATTGCAGAGAGCCCCAAATTGTCCCTGATTGCTGCACTGATGGAATGAGTGAGTCCATCAAGGTTGATCATCACCCCCACATTGCTGTTAGGATGTATAGTGTTTTTCTGGTTCTGCTCATCTCACTCAGCATCAGTTCATGCAAATTCCTCCAGGCTTCCCTGAATTCCCATCCCTCCTGGTTTCTAATACAACAATAGTGTTCCATAACATACATATACCACAGTTTGCTAAGCCATTCCTCAATTGAAGGACATCTGCTTGATTTCCAATTCTTTGCCACCACAAACAGGGCTGCTATGAATATTTTTGTACAAGTGATATTTTTACCCTTTTTCATCATCTTTTCACGGTTATACCCAGCAGTTGTATTGGCTGGATCAAAGATTATGCACATTTCCAAATTTCTCTCTAGAAAGGATGGATGAGTTCACAGCTTCACCAACAATGTAATAGTGTCCCAGATTTCCCACAACCCTTCCAACAATGATCATTATCCTTTCTGGTCTTATTGACCAGTCTGAGAGGTGTGAGGTGGTACCTTAGAGAAGCTTTAATTTGTATTTCTCTAATAAGTAATGATTTAGAGCAATTTTTCATATGACTGTGGATGGTTTTGACTCCCCTGAGGAAATTTCTAATTTATACCAGGAGAATAGAAAGAGAAATGAAAAAGCTTTGTAACATACCAATCATTCAACATTCATTTTTCAACTTGAATCATTCACTATTTCTTATTTATTTTTTTAGGTTTTTGTAAGGCAAATGGAGTTAAGTAGCTTGCCCAAGGCCACACAGCTAGGTTAATTATTAAGTGTCTGAGATCGGATTTAAACCCAGTTACTCCTGACTCCAAGGCTGGTGCTTTATCCACTACGCCACCTAGTCGCCCCTTTCATTCACTGTTTTTAAGATATATTTTAAATCATCTTGAAGGCTTCAAGAAGACAAGGAAAGGTTTTTTCATGCATCATTGATAGCCTAAATTCCTAAAAAATGTCATTGATTAAAATAGCTGTCATATTGGAAAAGATCTTTGCAGCAAATATCATGGACAAAAGTCTGCTATTCAAGATATGTAGGGAATTGACAGTGGACCAAAAGGCATTTCCTAATATACATATATATATATATGTATATATATATATATATATATGTATATACATATACATACATATAAATGATCAGATAATAAAGACCAATAGTTTCTCCAAAGAAAGAATACTAAATATTAACAATAACATGAAAAATTCTAGAAATCACTGGAAGTAAGAGAAATGTAATTTAAAAGAGTTCTGAAGTTTCAGCTAAACTCTCAAGGCACCAAGATGATAAAAAGTTAAAAGCTGCATTGTTAGGGGACTTTGGGAAGACAAGCAGTCTAAAACATTTTTTGGCAGAGCTACGAACTGAGCGATCTGTTCTGGAAAACAAATTAGAATTATGAGAGAAAATGAATGAATGAAGCATTTATTAGATGCTTGCTATGTGCAAAGCCCTGGTCTAAGCACAAGGGACATATACATACATACATACATATATATATATATATATATATATGTATGTATGTATATATGAAAGTAAGACAATTCTTTGTCTTAAAGAGTTCACATTCTAATAGAAGACAACACACAAAACAGATGGAAAGGACCCACAGTCCTTATGGTGCAGCAACAAAGCGATTATTTAATTATCATTTCCACTGATCGAATCCTATAAGTTTCTGATATTGAAATTTTGACAGTGCCAAAGACTTTAGTGACAAGTGATAAGTGACAAAATTTTTTCAATAAGTTACTAACTTGTTTATACTTTTCAGTTCAGTGATTTCATCACTAAGCATAGAAATCAAAGGAAGTCAAGGACAGAAAAGTCTAATATCAAAATATTCATAGCATATTTGTAGTAATAAAAATAAACTGGAAAGAATGTATATATTCATTCATGGAAGAATGATTGAATAAATTATGGCTTATATAATGAAATATTTAGGAATTCAGAAAAACTTGGGAACACCTTATGAACTCATGCAGAGAAAGAATAAAACAACATACAAAATGATTACTGTTAGAGGGGAAAAAATTATATTATACTCAGCACTTTAGGCACAAGTGTGCCAGAAATAATCTTAATGATTTATCATTTTTCTAAATCCAAGCATTCCTGGAGAGAGAGATAGACAAGAACCAGAAGATCCCATTCCTCTTACCCTAGCACATGTCTCTCATATAAGACAATTTGAACTAATAAGGAGCCTGGTACAAGGGAGTGACAATATATTAAAATACAGTTTTAGGTCAGTATCCTAGAACTATAATCCTTACTTTTCTACTACTTAAATTACTTGCTTTCTTACTTGACCACCACTTTTGAATATGGATACACGTTTTCTCAAGGAGGTGGGGCCAAAAATGTTGTAGTAGCAGGAAATACAACCAGTTTCCTTCTAAAAAACAGTCCTTCAGCAGTTTCCTAATCAGGACATTTTTTAAAAATCCCGAGTCATTTTTCTAGACCAGGTCTCCACAGGGAGTCAAGAGAAGTCTGCAGACAGTGAAGATAAGATCTAATGTTGTCCAAGATTCAGCTCAGGGGGGCTTCATGGAATAGGAATGTGTACCAAATGACAGGTCTGTCATTCATTATGGAATTCCAGGTCATCAATCCAGGGTAAATTGAAGAGAGGAATTGTACTTAAGAGTGGCATCCCAGCCTTAGAAGGAGGAAAAATACATGCAAAAAGTTAGGCACAGAAATATATTTTATTCAATAGGGATATAGGAGGTAAAGAGAAGAAGGAGCCAGGGGAGTTAGAAAGAGCATAGATTAAGGGAGGGATTAGTCTTAAACAAACTCTAAGGATGTAAAAAAAAAAGTTTATAGTTCTTTTGAGGTGGCAAAGAATGGTTGGTACATATAAATTAGGGAATGACTGGACAAATTATAGTACATCTAATGATGTAATGAAATACTATTGTGTTATAAAAAGTGATAAACAAGATAGTTTCAGAGAAACCTGAGGAGACTTCCATGAACTGATGCAGAGTGAACAGAACCAGAAGAACAATTTATACTATATTAATATATACTATTATATGTTATATAAATATATTAAATATTTAATTGATAAATTAAAATTAAAAAGAAATGTTATCTTGTAAAAAAACAAAGGGAATAATAACACTTAAAAACTTAAATAAATAAATAAATAAAGTAAAAACTTAAAAACCCTATTAAATGAAAGCAGTACTGAAAAATTGAACTTAGATTACAAGTAATGACCAATACTGAATCTAGAGCACAGAGGATGAAACCCAATTCTGTCTTCTCTGTGTCAAATGAGTATAAATTGCTGTATGATCTGGTAGTCCAGTAGTGTAGATGTTGTTATTGTATCAGATGATTTTGCCTGTTTTCCTTAGTAAGTGGGAGGGGAATATGGTAGGAAGATTATCAGGAAATGTCTATGGTATAAAAACACACAAAAGCATCAATAAAACTTTTTTTAAAAACGCTACTTAAGGATATTCTGTTTTGAAATGCAGAATGGCCTTATCTGAAGCTCTATTTACAGAGACCTTGGATAATTCAATCTTTTCCCCCCTTTTCTTTCCACTCCAACTCGTATTTGATATTTTAAATCTTTTGGATTTTTTGCTCTTTAAAAAAAATCTCTAGGAATTCTTATTGGATTTGTGTCCAATTTGCATTTTTTTGAGGGTTTGTTTGTAGATGATTTGAAGTCATTGCTTTTTCTAGGTTGATGTCTTGTTCTTCCTGTCACCATAGTTGATTTTTATGGTCAGTTCTTTTGGTTGTTGTTTGCTCATTTTCTCACCCTGTTTCTTATAGTTGGACTTATGTTAGAGTTGGACTCTGACCACCTCCGAGAAGGATGCCTAATCTAAGTATCTGTCTTTTATGTCCTTCTGCGACTTCTGCAACTCTCTAGTTTTTGATGCCTCTAAAATGATATAATCCAGGGAGAGTTCTTTTGTCCTCCTTCCTGATCTGATCAATGCACAGGATATCCTTCACAATCTTAACTGCTTCTCTCTATTCTGAAATTGGGTACTGGGTTACAGAGATGCTAAACAGCATCCAATTTCATGCCTGGTATTAGTACACGGTTCCCCTGATATCTCTACGCAGATTTCTCTACCATCCCGAAGTGCAAGACTGCTCCCTGCCATTTCTGCCATTGCCATTGCCTAATACCTGTTCTGTGCTGTCTGTCATTCCCCACAGATCTTTGTTTCTGCTCTCTAAGCTGCCCTGGGCTGGAAAAATGACAACTGCTTTCTGGGATCATTGTAGAAGAGATTTTTTGGGGGGGGGAGCTTTGGCAGTTATGACCATTTTAATTTACTCTGCCATCTTAACTCTCACTCAAGGGAGTCAATATGTAAACAATTATGTCCAAACAAGCCAAATACAGGATAAATTTGAAATAATCTAGAGGGAAGGTATTAAGAGGGATTGGGGAAGACTTCCTCTAGAAACTGATATTTTACCTGGGACATGAAGGAAGTTAGAGAAGTCAGGAGGTAGAAGTGAGTAGGGAGAACATTCCAGGCATGGGAGCAGTGAATGAAGATGCCTGAAGTTGCGAGATGTAGTGTCTTGTTCATGTAATGGCAAGGAGGCCAATGTCATTGGATTGAATAATATGTGAGGGTTGTTTGTTGTTTCTCCCTTGTTGCTGAACAGGACCATGACATCAGAGAGGTGTTGCCATGACATGCAAGTTAAGGAAGTCTGTGCAAAGTCACCAGTCTCACTTTCTTCTCAGGAACCATCTGGGATCAGTGACCAGATATGGATCAGAATGATTAGAGATGGCCCTACATGCAGCTGGAGACCTTGACCTTTTTAAGCTAAGGTATTTAAGAGGTTTCAGTGCCCCATTCAGTGATTAAAGCAAGTAAGCAAGAAATGAAGCAAAGAGGATGAGGGTAAAGTGTGAAAATATGGGAAAGGTTAGAAGGGACTAAGTTATGAAGGAAGGTGCTAGGGAGACACAGGAGTCTACTGAGTAGGGGAGTGACATGGTCAGATCTAAGCTTCAGGAAAATCATTTGTCCACAAGGATGAACAGAAGAGGAAAAAGATCAACTAGAAGGTTATTGCAACAGTCCAAGTTTGAGATTATTAGGGCCTGAAACCAGAGTGGTGGCAGAGGGAAAAATGAGAGAGATGCTAGTAAAATCAACAGGCTTTGGGAAGATTGAACACAAGGAAAAGATGAATATTGAAAATTATCTTTGCAAGAATTGGAAAAAAATTAAATCAAATTTAAAAACAAAGATTGGGGGCGGCTAGGTGGAGCAGTGGATAGAGCACTGGCCCTGAAGTCAGGATCACCTGAGTTCAAATCTGTCCTCAGACACTTAATAATTACCTGGCTGTGTGGTCTTGGGCAAGCCAATTAACCCCATTTGCCTTGCAAAATCCTAAAAAATAAATAAATAAATAATAAAGATTGAATACATTGGTGAGAGAGAGTGAGAAATTGAGAATGATACTTAGCTTGTGATCCTAAGGGACTGGGAAGATGGTGGTACCTTCAGCAGTAATAGGGCTGTTTCAAAGAGGAGTTGGTTTGGCAGAAAGATGATGAGTTCAAATTTGGACATGTTGAGTTTAAGAAATCTTTATCACATCCTGTTTGAGACATCCAATAAGCAATTGGAGCTGAAACATCAGATGTCAGCAGAGAAGTTGGATAAATAGGTTTGAAAATCACATAGAGAGGGGTGGCTAGGTGGCACAGTGGATAGAGCACCGGCCCTGGAGTCAGGAGTGCCTGGGTTTAAATTCGGCCTCAGACACTTAATAATTACCTAGCTGTGTGGCCTTGGGCAAGCCACTTAACCCCATTTCCTAGAAAAAACTAAAAAAAAATCACATAGAGATGATCACAGAATTCATGAGATAACCAAGTAAAGCAGTATTAAGGGAGAAGAGAACCCAGGACAGAGACTTGTGAGACACCTACAGTTTGCAGGCAGACCTGAACAGAAGATCCAGCAAGAGAGACTGAGAAGGAGCAATCAGACAGGAGGAGAACCTGGAAAGAATAAAATCATGAAAATCAAAAGAATATCCTGGAGAAGAGCATGTCAAAGTCATCAGAGATCAAGCAAGATGAGGTTTAGAGCACTGAACTACAGTCAGGAAAACCTGACCTCAGACTATTACTAGACGGGTGACATTGGGCAATTCATTTAACCTCTGTATATTTCAGTTTAAGATGTAGGGTGTGTTTAAGGAAGATTAGTACCTTTGGTATGAGGGTTGCCAAGACCTTTTCAGGGCTGCTTTCCATCTCTGATGTCCTTCTGAGTCACCTAACTCTCATCTGTGGCTCCAAGAAGCTGTAGCATGCATAGCAGCCACACCCCGGTAAACCATTTCAGCAAATGGGTTAAACCAGATTGAGGGTAACAGAGGGGTCTCAAACCCATCAATGAGTTGGGGAGGGAGTATTTTCTTCAAGTATGTGAAGCCTTCCATTGGTGGATGAGAACAATTCATTCCAATTATCATGAAGGCAAGCTTGAAGCAGGAGCTGAGGAACACTTAGAAATCATCCACTACATCTAGTTGTCTTGATTCTGTTTTGCCACTGGAGAATGGTGACTTTGGAAGAGACAGTGAGGTCAACAAGTGCGGGCAACTCTGCCTCACTTAAATATAATTTACACACGAATCAAAAGGCATCACTCATACCATTTTACCATTCAGATCTCAAAGTCCTATAGTGACAGGCAAGTGATGAAGCAACAAGGGCTGATACACTAGGAGCTGTAGGCATAACCCTGTACACAGGTGACTCAAATCATAGGGTTGTTTCCTCACTGGAAGGAGCAATGGAATTCGGCAGCTCCCTGGGTGTCTGAGTACCCTTTTAAAGATCAAACTGCTCAGCTCCTGGTGTGAGGAAGGGGTTAGGAAAGGTGCCCTAAAAATTGTCTGCTTTCCTAACCCTAATCTCATTACTGCAGATCCCACCCTGCAGTCAAAAATACCAAAACAACTTCTCCAAAGAAGATTCCACTCACCATCAGTACATGGAATGTGCACACACTCATAGACGACACAAGATCCAATTGACCTGAAAGATAAATAGCTCTAGTTGCAAGAGAACTCAGTAGGTATCATATCCAAAGGGCAACTCTGAGTGAAACAAGACAGCAAATGAAGGCCAATGTCAGAGCTGGATACCATTTTTCTGGAGTACCTGAAGTGAAGGGAAGTGCCATCAAGCTGGGATAGCTTTTGCAATCAAAATTAATCTAGTCAACAAGCTTGACTGCCTACCAAAAGGGGTGAATAAAGGCTCATGACGATGAGGTTTCACTTGTAGGAGAATGCCATGTCACCGTCCTCAGTGCCTATGCTCCCACCATGACAGACCCTGATGAAGTCAACAGAAAAAAAAATTTTTAGGATTTTGCAAGGTAAATAGGGTTAAGTGGCTTGCCCAAGGCCACACAGCTAGATAATTATTTGAACTCAGGTACTCCTGACTCCAGGGCCATCCATTGTGCTATCTGTGTGGGTATTTTTTTTTTGGCCATTTTACAGATGAAGAAACTGAGGTTAAGAGACATTAAAAGTTTTTCCCATGGTCACACAATAAGAATGTAGCATAGTCAGTGTTTCTATTAACTTGGGTCCAATGCTTTCTACTCCATCATTCCAGTGACTAACTAATTACGAACCTACCATTAGGTCATACTTCCCATTTGTGTTCTCTAAGAAAAGACATGATTTTCTTCCACTCAAAGCTTGGAAGGCTTTACTCAACATGAATTCCATTATGTTGCTACTGTTTTGAACCTCTCATTGGCAGGGGCAGGAAATAAGGACAACAAAGAATCTGCCCTTTTTTGGATGAAAGGATCATCTAGCTCATTTTTTTAAAGCAATATCATAATATGTTATATCATCTTACCTCTCTTTGTGCATGTGGTGAAACAGATGAACAGATGTGTTTTTAAAATTCATAGAAATAGCTAATCCTTTTATTTATTCAACAATGTTGAATGTTCCAGTAGCTTACTACAAGAAAGGTATTGGGTTAGGCACTGTAGGGGGGAGAAAGATAGAAAGGAATATGTTCTCAAGGATTGTGCTATTCTGGGTAAATTTAGCTGGGCAAATTTCATGGTTTGTGAAAATGTGTAAAGGAAAAAATGATCTCATGTGAAATCATTCATAATTGTTTGATTAAGCAACCAACATTGACTACAACAACTATGTTTTAGGTACAGTTAGTTAGGGGCTAAAGATACAAAGACAAAAATGAAACCTTGTCCTCAAGGAGCTTACATTCTTTCAAAAGAAGCACATTTAAAAAGATACAAAATAAAGGAAATATATTGTTTTTAAAAGTTGTAGTGAAGAAAAAAATAATGAATTCCCTTTCTTCCATTGCTGGAAATCCAAGGGTTTCTGAAGAGTTTCCAAAAGCAAGAACAAATTGTTTCTTTTTGATTTCTTTCACTGCCCACAGGAGGGAGACTACTCCTAACTCTGTGATCCATCACCTCTGATACAACCCCTGCCCATCATTGGTTACATCAAAAATTACTGAGTTCTTTTAACAAGGTGCAGATTCTTTAACAAGAGACCAGAGCACACATCCCACTGAAAAGGACAAGACCAGATCCATTGAGAGGAACCCCAAACCAGAAGATCAGGAGGTTCCTCTGATTGTTCCCATTACACTCTCCCACAAGTTAAATATTTATTATCTCTAGCAGATAAATTAAAGTGATTTGGATCCAATTGTCCATATCTTCAATTCTGGGTAGTTTTCTGTACACCTTTGGAGAAGGAATGTTCCAGTAACATTCTGTTGAGTATCTCCCCAATCAAGCATCTCAGTCAGTCAACTAGTCAGTCAATTAACATTTATTAAGTTCCTTCTATATATCAGATACTATGATAAGGATCAAACAAAGTACTATGGGTAAAGTTCTTAATGGTCTTCCAGCATGCAAAGATTCTCAGAAATCCATTCAACCTAGTCCTTAGTCAACCTTCAAATTAAAAGTGTTTTTATCTTTTGGGAGGCAGCAGGAGAAGAGCCTCTCCTAGGTGCTTTCTCCAAAATATTTCAAAAACCTTAAAATTATGACTCTAAATTTTTGAGAGACAGAACCCACAGAAATCTAGTGAGGCAATTCTTCAGCCCAAGGTAACCTGGAAAATAGTGGGAAAACTCCATTTCACAGGGTTAGAGGGGCAGCCCACCAGAGTGAAGGAACTTCAGCCTCCTGGGAACAGCACCAGAGAACCTGGGAGCCATGGCTCTTGGCAGCAGAAGCAGTTTCCTGACCTCCACCCTGGGGAGCACCAGGCACAACTTGGAGGATCAGCAGGGAGACCTCTGCCAGCACGTGAAGCCCAGGCCCTCAGGGCTGTTGTGGCAGTCAGCCTGGTCAGAGTGGTAATGGAAGTCAGTGCACCCAGATCCAGGAAATGGAAGCAGGAGCCAGCAAGCAGGAGCCTCCAGGCAACTATGCCTTGGGTGCTCAGTCTACTGAAGGTAGGGGAGTAGAGAGAGACTTCTGAGGTCTGTCCTCTGTCCCTGAAACAGGACTCTGAAGCCCTGACCACATTCAGATCCTGGTCACAGTCTAGGCCTCCCCATAGAACAGGGACCCCCCCCCCCCAGCCATGTGGCAGAGGGGTGTGCTTGTGGTCATTCACAGACCAGGAGAATAATCAGAGCCTCATACATTGAGGTCCTTGTGGGGGGTGCCGTCCCAATAATACTCAAAAGCTCAGGAAGCATCCCAAAGCCAGGCACAGGCTGGGGAAATGAGTAAACAGAGAAAAAAGAGGAATGAGACCATTGACAAATACTTTGTCTATGATCCGAAGGAGGATCAAAATGTTCAGTCTGAAGATGAGGAAGCTCAAGCTTCTGCACCTAAAGACTCCAAGAAAAATGGAAGTTGGGCTCAGGCTATGACAGAGCTCAAAAAGGATTTTGAAAATCAAATAAGGGAGATAGAAGAAAAATTGGGAAAAGAAATGAAAGAGATATAGGAAAAACATGAAAACAAAGTCAGTGGCTTAGTCAAGGAGATCCAAAAAAGTGCTGAAGAAAATAGCATGTTAAAAACCAGCTTAGGGGGCAGCTAGGTGGCCTAGTGGATAAAGCACTGGCCCTGGAGTCAGGAGTACCTGGGTTCAAATCCAGTCTCAGACACTTAATAATTACCTAGCTGTGTGGCCTTGGGCAAGCCACTTAACCCCATTTGCCTTGCAAAAACCTAAAAAAAAAAAAACAGCTTAGGTCAAATGGACAAAACAGTTCAAAAAATTGTTAAGGAGAAGAATGCTTTGCAAACTTGGCCAGATGGAAAAGGAGATAAGAAAGCTCTCCAAGGAAAACAAATCATTCAGATATAGAATGGAGCTAAAGGAAGCTGATGACTTTATGAGAAATCAAGACAATACTTCAACATCAAAAGAATGAAAAATTAGAAGAAAATGTAAAATATCTCATTGAAAAAACAACTGATCTGAAAAACAGATTCAGGAAAGATGATTTAAAAATTATTGGGATGCCTAAAAGTCATGATCAGGAAAAGAGCTTTGACCTCATTTTTAAAGAATTCCTACAGGGAAATTGCCCTGATATTCTAGAAGCAAAGGGCAAAATAGAAATTGAGAGAATCCACTGATCTCCCCTGGAAAGAGATCCAAAAAACAACCCCCAGGAATATTATAGCCAAGTTCCATAATTCCCAAGTCAAAGAGAAAATATTACAAGCAGTCAGAAGGACGCAATTCAAATATTGTGGAGCTGCAGTCAGGATCACACAGGATTTAGCAGCAACTACATTAAGGGCTCATAGGTCTTGGAATATAATATTCTAGAAAGCAAAAGAGCTTGGAATGTAACTGAAAATCAACTACCCAGCAAAACTGAACAGGTGAAAAGATGGACTTTCAATTAAACAGGGGAATTTCAAATATTCCTGCTAAAATGACCAGAGCTGAACAGAAAGTTTGACCTTCAAATACAGGACTCAGGTGGAGCATAGATAGGGTGGACAAGAAGGGCAAATTATGAAGGACTTAATGATGATGAACTATTATGTATTCCTGCATAAAAAAAAATGATGCTGATAATGCTTACATGAGCCTCCTCATTTGGTAGAGCAGGTAGAAGGAGCTTTTATAGATAAAGCACAGGAGAGAGCTGAATTTGAAGATATAAGATATTGTAAAAATGGAGTCAATGGCTAAAAGGGAAACACACTGTAAGAGAAAGGAGCGGTGGAATAGGCTAAGATACTTCATATAAAAAATATTTTTTTTGCAATGATATGGAGGGGGGAAGGCGAGGGGGAATGAGGGAACCTTCACTCTTATCAGAAATAGCTCAGAGAGGAAATAGCATATACACTCAATAGGGTATAGACATCTGGAGTAAGGAGGAGAGAAGGGGGACAGGGGGAAGAGGGGTGGATGTAGATGATGGAGGAGAGGATAGATCATGGGAGAGAATAGTCAGATATACCACATTATCTTTTTTATTTTTTGCAAGGTGCTGGGATTGGGTGGCCTGTCTGGAACCACAGGGCCAAATGCTTGCTGGGTCTCTGGGGTGGTATATGGGCTTGGGGGTCTCTTGGCCCTAGGGCTGGTACTGCTGCTCCACTAGGCTGCCCTACAGCACATTTTGGAAGAGGGATGGGATGAAGGGAGAGAGAGAATTTAGCATATGATACTGGGGAGGAATGAATGAAGGGAGTTACAGTCAGTAGTGGCAACTGTGGAAAAGTATGGAGGTGGCTTCTGTGATGGACTTATGATAAAGAATGCGATCCACCTAAGACAGAGCTTATAGTATCAGAACACAGACGGAAACACATTTTTTTTTCTGTCTTTCTTTTACTTTATTTCTCATGAGGTTCTATATTTTTGTGGGGGAGGGGGTATTATGTTTGCTCTTAAACAAGAATATTTTAGCAATGTATAAAGAAATGTGGAGTTTGAACAGAGACCAAAGACCTTTAGGATATGATTACTTTCTCATCACATTCAACTTGGACCAATATATACTGTGGAAACAATGTAAAGAATAGGACTGCCTTCTGTGGAAGGTAGAGGTAGGGGAGCAAGACTCGGGGAGAAGGTTGTGGAATTCAAAATAAATAAATAAATAAAATTGATTGGTAGAAAAAAAATTAAAATTCTTTTGTGAGTTTTTTTTATGTATGAGAGAGACTCAGGTCTCTACAGGATCCTGAAAATTGTACTCTCACCCAAATATTGATATACAAATTCAACAACAAATATTTTACAAAATTCTCTTAGGATTCTGTCAAAGGGCCTACCTCAAATCAAAGATAATTGGGGGGGGGAGAAAAAAGATAAAAGGAAGAGAAAAAGAAAACAACTCAAGTTTTCCCTTTTGTAAGAGGTCTAGTCTCAGATGAGATCCCAGAGCATATAGGATTTTTTCCCTCACATGAGAAAACAAACTATTCTGGATAAAAAACTCTTCCCCTAGACACTAATATATTGTTGGTAGAGTTGTGATCTAATCTAATCTTTCTGGAGAGCAATTTGAAATTACACCCAAAGGGCAATAAAAATGTGCATACCCTTTGATCCAGTAATATTACTACTGGGTCTGTACCCTGAAGAGATTATGAAAAATGGTAAAAACATCACTTGCACAAAAATATTCATAATAGCTCTGTTTGTGGTGGCAAAGAATTGGAAATTGAGTGAATGTCCATTAATTGGGGAATGGCTGAACAAATTGAACAAATTATTTATATATATATATATATATATATATATATATATATATATATATATATATATATGTTATGGAACACTACTGTCCTATTAGAAATCAGGAGGGATGGGATTTCAGAGAAGCCTGGAAAGACCTGCATGAACTGTTGCTGAGTGAGATGAGCAGAACCAGAAGAACTTGTACACCATAACAGTAACATGGGGTGATGATCAACCTTAATGGACTTGCTCATTTCATCAGTGCAATAATCAAGAACAGTTTTAGGGTATCTGTGATGGAGAATACCATCTGTATCCAGAGAAAGAACTGTGGAGTTAAAAAAAAGACCAAAGATTCAATTTTTTAAAAAGTTATCTTATATATTATATAATCTTGCTATCTCTTATATTTTATTTTTTCCTTAAGGATATGATTTTTCTCTAAACACATTCAACTTAGATCAATGTATAGCATAGAAACAATAAAGGCTATCAGATTGCCTTCTATGGGGGGTGGGGGAGGGAAGCAAGGTTGGGGGAAAAAAATTGTAAAATTCTAAAAATAAATTAAAAAAAAAAAGAAAATTCTTCCCTTGGTTCCTTCAGCACAGGGCAGCTCCAAAATTCTTCACTGGATTTCTGCCAATTCTTAAGATATTCCAAATGGAGATCTAGACCAAATTATTTCCAATGGGTCCCTACAAATGCATAAAACACTCTCAAATTTTCAAATGAATCTCACCAAAGCCAGTGCCATAAAATGAAGAACTGGGACCCATCAAAGATAAGATAATCAGGCAATTTCAAAAAGGATTAAAACAAGCCAGAGAAACTCTGAAGATGTGACTTTTATTGTTTGTTGAGTAATATCAGTTATGTCCACTCCTCATGATTCCATTTGGGGTTTTCTTGGCAGAAATACCAGAAGCATTTTTGCCATTTCCTTCTCTAGTTTAATTTACAGATGAGGAAACTGACACAAACAGGGTGCAGTGACTTGCCCAGGGTCACCTAGCTTGTAAATGTCTAAGGCCAAATTTGAACTCAGGTCCTCTTGATTCCAGAGCCAGCATTCTATCTACTGCACGTGTGGGGCTCCCCAAGAGAAAGTAAGTACTTCAGATTTCTGGAACTCAGTCCTTCAGATCCTAAATGACTCCATAAGATATGACCTATGACCCAGGGACCCTTCTCACCTACAAGAGGCTCCAGCTCAGATTTCACAAAACTCAGAGAGGTGATCAGGCTTTTCTCTTTCTGACTCATTTTCCCTACTTAAGGAATCTCTAAAAATTAAATAAATTGTATGGGTTAAGTCTACAGTATCATCCAACACTCTCTTCTTATAAAAGGTATTCATTGTTCAATATGGGGCTCAGACACAGAGCAATGTTTATTTCCTCCATCACTGAAAATCCCTAAAACCCAGAAGACTCCTCAACAAGCATTAACAGTAGTAGAAACATAAAACAATAACCCATTACACACATTAAACTCCCCTGGAAAGGAAAAGAGCTGTGTTGGACTGCTTTCGTCCCCCACTAACAATGAGTGAACCACCCAAAGGGACAGATTTCCTGGCCAGACATGTCAAGGGGTTTCTTAATCCTTTCAACTGCAGCTCAGACCTGTTTTTCTGTAGGAACCATATTTCTCCAAGGTAATTGCTGCTGGGTAGCTAACACCTGATCCAGATCGAAAGTCTCTGATATTCTTGAGGTTGCTAGCAGAGCTACAAATATCCATTTCTTAGACTTGGGTTCAGGGAAGAAAACACAAAATGTTTAAGAAAGATGCTGTGCTTTAGACAAGTATATGAATCCACATGTTAGGGCTGGGCCTGGCAGAAGGACAAGGCATTCACTTTTCTTTGGCTTAAAATGTGGCTGTCAGCACCCTGTTCTCTCCTTGACCTTAAATTAATACAAGGGAGCATTTCAAGCTCCTTGTCCAAGGTGGAGCTTGTGCTGCCCCAGGTGTATGTAGTGCACGTTATGGCTCTGGACAGATGGCAATGGGAAGAGAATGTAGGAGGGAGAAATAATGAGTGTACTGAGGAACATGTTTGGGCAGAGAGAAAAAAAGCAGGTATGGATGAGGCAGAAATGAGATCACACTAAGGAGAACCTGAATAAACCTGCAAAAACCACACTCCATGAAGAAACAGTTGTGTATGCAGTATGTGGGTGGGTGTTGCTTCCTTACATAACAGTAAAAGTCTGGATGAAGCAAAGTCAGCATTAGCAGAACATTGCTTCTTTCACATCTAGGATAAGGCAAACCCCTACAACTTAATGCTAGCCATTCCCATGTTCACAATTGTTTTGTACTTCTTCAGAGTTTCTTCAAGAGGTTCCTTGAGCTCATGTTTTTAAAAATGACCAGTTAGCAAGGGCTACTTTTTGAGCTTTTGGAGGGTTGTGACTTTGAAGCCTCCAGCAGAGTTCTTGAACATAGACCATAGTCGCTTTTCCTAGACAGGTTTAAAGTCATCAATTCAATTTAGCAAACATTTATCAAATATCTAGTATATCCAGGGCATTTTGCCCAAAACTGGAATACAAAGATGAAAACACAATATTTTTTCCCTTCTAGGAACCTAGATTCTATGAGGATACCAAGAATATGAGTAAGTAAATACTAGAGTTTCCCTCAGTTGATGCAGTCACAGAATGTAGTTTTCCATGATGAGGTTTTAATGTGTAAACAAGATATGTTTAATGACCACAGATCTCTTATGAGTCTCAAATGCTTCTCTGATTGTATAATGAAAGAAAACAGTGTGATGGAATGAGCAAGCAGATTAATCACATTTGGGGGTGGTGGTGCTCTAACTGGCTGAGACCTAAGTGAGTTTCAGTATTCAAGAGCTGGAGGCAGTTTTGGAGGAAACCCCTTTGTCCATACCAGGGGCATCTAGTGAGGATGAAAGCATTTCTCTCCTTCCCCTACACTGTCCATTTGATTGGAACTACAGATCAGTGAGAGATATAACATTCTTCAGAGAGCAGAGCCATGCTCTCTAGGCAAAGATAGATGCAGAGATTCAATTACCTGAGGGAGGAAGAAGCTAAAAGAAGTAAGTGCTGGAAGAAGAGAAGAGAGACTGTGGACAAGAGATGAACCTGGCAACCAAGTTGAGTTTTCTAACCTTTTATTACACACAGGACATTCATGGATAGACAGTAAACATAGTATATGTAGGAATAGGAAAGTTATACAAATTAGATTAGAGATTAGAAATATATATATATATATGGAAATTGACTCTTATTTCAACTCTGGAGAAAAAGAACATCTTAGCTTAATCAAAGAGAGAATAATCTCTGGAGTTCACTCATAGAAGTCTTTGAGAAGGCAAGTAGTGGGAATTAAGGGGTACATTGGGAGACCAGCTTTCTCATATATCCAAGCTCCAGGGATGTCTTTCATCAGTCATTCAAGGTCTGAGCTTTGCTTTTTTGTCTTCTATTTCTATTCACTTATCTCTATCCAGTCTCTTCAGCCCCTCTACATAGAAACTGCATACTGTCACAAACTCAAGGATCTGCAGCATCATGAGGCTAACCTTCAGAGAATCTCCAGACCTACCAGGGACAGAGGGGTTATTGGTGCATGCTGCCTTACTTGTTAGAATGTAAGCTCCTTGGGGCAGCTAGGTGGTACAGTGGATAAGGCACTGGCCCTGGAGACAGGAGGATCTGAGTTCAAATTTGACCTCAGATACTTTGATAATTACCTAACTGTGTGACCTTGGGCAAGCTACTTAACCCCACTATCTTACAAAAAAAAAATGTAAGCTCCCTAAGGGTAAAAATCGTTTTAATTTTACCTTTTTCTCCAGTGCTTAGCATGATGTTTGTCATACTAAAAGCTTCATAAATGTACAATTGCTTGGTTTTTTTTATCCTTTAGCTATCATTTCCATATTCTAAGAATGAATGAGAATTAGTAAGAGTTTATTTTCCTTTCTTCAGTTCATTTCTTGCCTGAACGATTATATACAGCTTCTGGGCAGAGAGATACTACACAATGACTGTGTACAAACAAGATCTATTCAGGAGAAATTGAGGATAATCTCAGAAGAAACACTCAGCATTAAGGGAACAGCAAAAGTCTTCTTGTAGAAGATGGGACTTTACTGAGCCCAGAAAAAAAGCCAGAAAGCAAAGGTAAGAAGGTAGAGAATTCTAGACAAGGGGGGACAGCTAACGAAAATGCTCAGAAGATGGAATGTCTTGGGGGAAATCACTGGATCAAAAGGTATATAGGTATGAAGTCTAAGAGATGGAAGAAGAAATGTAGAAAGGAGGGTTTTACATAAAAAAAATTTCTTATTTGAACTTGTAAGTCATAAGGAGCCACTGAAGTTTATTAAATGGGAGTTTAGGGGATGGAAAGACACGGTAGAGAGAATTGTGCTTAAGGATGATCTATTTGACAGCTGAGTGGAGATGGACTAGGATGGAGAGAGACCAGGCAGGGAGATCAGCCTTAGGTTATCATAATAGTTTATCCTTGTTATTCTTTCATCTCAAAGAGTCTGGGAAGCTGAGGAATCTAGCATAAAGCTTGGAAGTCCCAGAACCATCTTTTGTCAAACTCACTCTCCATCCCTCACTCCCAGGACAACTCTGCACTTCAATCAGGTTGAGTTGGGATTATTCACTTGAAACAGCCAAGCAAGTATAGAGAATGAACTAAATGAGGCTCAGATGCAGAGAATTGTTGCTGCAATGTGGGAGACAGTTGTTAGACACAAACTCCCTGACCAGAGGAACAATGTCTTTGTAAGGGTTTGATCCTGAAGATGAGGGAAGCTAGGTGGTGCAGTGAATAACAGAGCACTGGCCTTGGAGTCTGGAGGATATGAATTCAAATCCTGTCCCAGGCATTTGATACTGACTATGTGAACTTGGGCAAGTCACTTAATCCTGATTGCCTGGCATCCAGGATCCCTTCAATTTGCAGATAAAGAAACTGTGAGGGCTAGTGAGATTAAGAAATTTGCCCAAGGTATACATATAGTAACAGAAGTGGGATCTGAATCCAAATCTAAAAGAGTAAGTCACTTAACCCTGACTGCCTTTCCTCTAGGACATCTGCAGTCATCTTTAAAAAAATTTTTTTTTTAATTTAAGGCAATGGGGTTAGGTGATTTGCCCAAGGCCACACAGCTAGGCAATTATTAAGTGTCTGAGGCCAAATTTGAACTCAGGTTCTCCTGACTTCAGGGCCTGTGCTCTATCCAATGGGTCACCTAGCTGCCCCTATCTGCAGTCATCTTGATCCATATCTGGCCACTGGGTTCAGAAGGTTCTAGAAGAGAAAATGAGGTTTGGTGATTTAGCACAGCACCCCCTCATTACTGGTCATGGCATCACCTCCCTGATGCAAGGAGCATGTGTAAGAATAAAGTCTTACAGACTACTTTTGCCTTTCTTGTCTCACTTAATCCTCATAACAAACCTGTCAGGTAGGTAGTTATGTGATATTCTCTCCATGTGACAGATGAAGAAATTGAGACTGGGAGAAATAAAGTTCACTTGCCCAAGTCCACACAGGGATAGAATAAGAATTCAAATCCAACTTTGTTAGTTTTACAAGTTCTTCCTAGGCCTTGGTCATAACCACTTGGAGACAGGATAGAGACTACATCATATTTTGATATTGTTTTTTAACTAATTAGTTAAGTTCCCAAAGGCCCACTCTCAGCTCAGATAAGGTGTGTTCTTCTCTGGATCTTATGGATTTTTCATTCTCCTGACTGCTATTGCTACTGACCAACTTAGTCGAGCTCCCTTAAACGGGGATAAACAGATCTGTGACTGCCAATGCTGATCAGAAAGTGTCCATACTCTTGCTATCATTATCTAATAAAAGAGTCCTTTTTGCTGTTTCCTTGAATCAATCTGGCTCAGAAAACATAGGTTTTCCGGTGGTATACATATGTCATGGAACACTATTGTTGTATTAAAAACCAAGAGGGATGGGAATTCAGGGAAGCCTGGAGGGATTTGCATGAACTGATGCTGAGCGAGATGAGCAGAACCAGAAAAACATTGTACACCCTAACAGCAACATGGGGGTGATGATAAACCCTAATGGACTTGCTCATCCCTTCAGTGCAACAACCCGGGACAATTTTGAGTTATCTGCAATGGAGACTAATACCATCTGTATCCAGAAAAAGAACTGTGGACTTTGAACAAAGACCAAAGACCATCAAATTAGAAAAAAAAAACCCATTATATTTATAATGCAATTTTACTATCTCATACTTTATATTTCTTCCTTAAGGATAAGATTTCTCTGTCATCACACTCAGCTGAGATCAATGTATAACATAGAACCAATGTAAACAACTAACAGAACGACTTCTGTGGGGAGTGGGGGGGGGGAAGCAAGAATGGTGGGGGGGGGATTGTAAAACTCAAAATAAATGCAATCTTTCTTTAAAAAAAAAAAGGAGGGGCGGCTACATGGCGCAATGGATAAAGCACTGGCCCTGGAGTCAGGAGTACCTGGGTTCAAATCCAGTTTCAGACACTTAATAATTACCTAGCTGTGTGGCCTTGGGCAAACCACTTAACTCCATTTGCCTTGCAAAAACCTAAAAAAGAAAAAAGAAAACATAGGTTTTCTCTCAAGGTGAAAAGAACCTTTGATCTTGAAGTCAAAAGGGTTTGTTTGGTCTCCTGAAATGACCTAGCAATGTGACTGGGGCCAAATCAGCTCACTTTTCTAGGCTTCACCTTCCTATCTATAAAATGTGGATAAGAATGCTTTGCTGCACCAAGGTGTTGTGAGAAAAAGTACCACAAAAGTATTATGCCGAGGAGCTATTCTTAATCTGCGTCCAGCCTGAATTTCTGGTCTTTCTCTTGTACCAGGCTATATTATCAACAGGTTCGTACATGTGAGTTCCTTATATTTGTAACATGATTGACTGGTCATGTTCTCTTATGGCCAGATCTGCTTGTTATGTCTCTGCCTCAGGGTTCTCGGTACCCTGAGGAATTTGGCATGTCTCTTTTTGCCACCATCAGCTCAAGTCATTATCAACTGTGATCCCCCACTTTAGGGAATAAGTAACTAGGAAACCCAGTTCCATTTAACCACTTAAATACCCACAGACTTTTGCAAAGAAATATTTACTACCCAGATGTAGCAGAAACAAAAATTTTCCTTTATCATAGTAAAGGCCCAATCCCCAATTTAGCACCTTGGTCTGGGGTAAGAAGGGGAAGAGTCACATCTTAGTTTCTATATAATCTTCATCCCACCAAGCTCCCACCTACAAAGATAGCATCATTCAGCCTAGTTAGTACTAGTTAGGACTGGTCTGGTGTCCCAGACTCCTGTAGATCAGATCATCTGGTGCTAGCTAGATTGACTGTCATACTTCACCTAGATTCCTAGATCCCTATGGATTGAGCTTCTGGCCCAAATTAAACATTCCATTCTTGAACAAAAAGATCAAGGACCCAGGTCTAGTTGTTGGGTTATCATGTGATTTGGGGTGGGGGGAAGGAAGCCCTATGGTACTTTCCCTTATAGCATGGCTTTTTCAACCACCAGATGCTATTGGTGAAGGAGTCACCAAATTCTCTCATCAAACCTAAAGGCCCCCAAATCATGGCAAGTGCTCACTGAAAACCTGACTGAAATAAGCAATGGAAAAAAAGTTTCCTTCCAATTATGTGAAGTAAAGCCAGTGGTCTCAGTGATAGAATGTTCCCATTCTTCAGTACTCACAATTTTCTCAGAAGCAGCAAACTGGTCTCCACAAAGATGATTCCATTTTAGCAAATAGATGGCATCTGCACATGCACCAGACCCACATTATAATCTGAAAATTAAACTTTGAAATAGGAAGAAATAATTTCTCTTTTTCATTTAGCAAATCCTCATTCTTAGTCTTTCCTTCTGAGTCCAACTCTTATTCCTGTTTTTGGATTTTTCTATACCTAGCTGTTGTATGTTGTATCCTCAATTAGACTAGTACTATACAAAAAGGGAATAGACTGCCTTGAAATAAGCTGTCCCACCAAGCTCACATCAAAAGGTAGAATTATTTCCAGCTCATACTTGTTTGGAGCCTAGAACCAGTTTATTTGGTCCTGGGTTATTTTCTATATCTGATCTGAATTCCTGGATCCAGGAAGTCCTCCCTGGAAATCCTCAGGCAAAGACTGGTTAACTACTTGTCTGGTATATCATAAAGGAACTTTTTTCTCCTATGGGTTAGATTAGATAGTCTGAAGTTCTGTGATTATCTTGTAATTATACCTCAAGCTGCTTTGATTAATGCTTTTAAAAGAGCTACCAATTAATTATCATTTATAGATGTTTCTGTTAGACATACAACTTTCATTGTTAAAGAATTTATTATAGTAGTATTTAACCTGGATGAAATTTTCCACCTTAAAAAATAGTATTAAGGAATAATAAAGAATCTAATATCTCAATTTCCCTATGGAGCCTAAGTAGTCAGAAAAAGAGACATGATATGGTTTTCTTAAATAATTTGAATTAATTTCAACTGCTATTGACTTGACTTTAAAAAGATCGTTGAATTCACTGGTAAATGTTTATTGATAATAATTAAAAATACTTCTCTCTTCTAGGTAGATAGTGTTGGATTTCTAGGTATAGATTAAGACAAACAGTGATCATTTTGTCTGTTTTGCTCTAAGCAATGATTGCAGGGGGAGAGTGGTGGTATTAGGATATGGAAACTGTTTTTATTTTTTTAAACCATTCCTAAACATTACTTTTATGAAGAGCAATAAGAATTCTCTACATATGACATTGAACAAGTTGGTGGTAAATATAAAAACATTATCTAGAAATTTTAGGGTCTTATGCTTCTATCTTTTAGTCAATAAATCATCTAATAATCTTTTGAAAATAATGGCAGGAGGGAATTTGTTTTAGTAAACTTTGGTGAATTAAAAAAAATCTATAAATAGGAATGAGAATTGGTTTCAGAAAGAAGAGACTAAGAATAAGGAGCTCCTGCTAAATGAAAAGGAGAAAATAACTTTTCCTATTTCAAAGTTTAATTTTCAGATTCTGATGGGGATCTGGTACATGTTCAGATCCCATCCTTTTGCTAAAATGGTATCATCTTTGTGGAGACCAATTTGCTTCTTCTGAGAATTATAGATACTTTAGCTACTGTGAATGGTCACTGTTTTTAGAAGTTCTACTAATGAACTCTTCACCCTTGAAGCTGTAATGTTAGCAGAATATTACCTCCAGTTTTGTGTGTAGGTTGCCAATAGAGGGTGCCTATTTCTCAGCAAAATCAACCTGGGAAATTGGTGCACTCATAAAGGAAATCTTGTTAATCCCACAGGTTGCTAAAAATCCAAGGCTAATGATTCTAGGAACCAAACAATAGACAGTGCCCAGCAGCCATCCATGGACCCGGAAGCATAATGAATAATTCCTGCAGGGAAGGACACTGGCATGGAGTCAGAGTTGGCTTCTCTTTCCCATTAGGATTTAGGATTAGAAATTAGAGCTAATGGGTTAGCCTACATACAACCCATTCAAAACAAATTGAAATGCATAAATTATCTCCCAAATTCATGTGTGTCCTCACCCCTTCCCTTCTCTTCCCTCCCCACACTCCACTGCAGGGAGTGTAATGAGAGGGTGGCAGGGGAGGCAGACCTGAGCTTCACCTCTGATTGTGAAGAGTTGAGTTCATACACCTGGCTCATACACAGGTGTATGCACTCAACCCTTTGTAATCAGAGGTGAAGTTCAGTTCTGTCTGCTTCACCTGCCACCCCCTCACAGCATATACCTGCTCCATTGAGTTTTAATCATTTCTAGAAGATTCTGAGTGAGATGAGCAGAACCAGAAGAACGGTGTACACGCCAACAACATGGGGTGATGATTCAACCATGATGGACTTGCTCGTTCCATCAATTAGGAACAATTTTGGTGGATTTGTGATGGAGAATGCCATCTATATTCAGAGAGGGAACTGTGAAGTTTAAAAGAAGACTAAAACTCATTATCTTCAATTTTTAAAAGTTGTCTTTTGTAATATGTAATTTTGCTTTCTCTAATGTTTTCTTTTTTTCCCTTTTGAATCTGATTCTTCTCTCACAACAAGTTCAATTTTTTTATTTTTTAGGTTTTTGCAAGGCAAATGGAGTTAAGCAGCTTGCCCAAGGCCACACAGCTAGGTAAACAAATTCAATTTTGGTCTCTGCTTATCATGGTTACAAATATAAAGCCTCTATCTATCAGATTGTCTTTTATTGGGGTGGGGAAGGAGGGAGGGAAAAAATTTGTAAAACTTAAAACCTCAAAAAACTGATTGGTAGAAATTACCATAGTATGTAATTGGAAAACAAATAAAATATTTATATAATTAAAAAGTTTAGGACTAGTAGAAAGCAGTCTTCCCCTTTCCCACCTTATAAGTAATTTATGAAAGAGGATATACTTCTTGAAAATGTTGCTTAATTGAATCTTTTTTTTTTTTTTGCAAAGCAATGAGGATAAGTAACTTGCCCAAGGTCACACAATCTAAGTAATTATTAAGTGTCTGAAGCTGGATTTAAACTCAGATCCTCCTGACTCCCAGGCCTTTGCTCTATCCACTGCACCTCCTAGCTGCTCTGCTTAGTTGGATGTTAACCTTAAGCCTGTTCCACCAATCACAAGTCAGGTCTTTGTCAAGGTAAAGTGCCATATATAATGTATTATCCTATGGTGCAGTAGGAGCTGTGGGGTGGAAGAGAATTGTTCCCAATTCTTCTCCCCCACTTTCTACAATGGCCTCTGTCCCAAAGGAACTGGGATGCAGGTTGAGCAACAACCTGAGACTTCAGGGAGTCTGAGGACTTAGATGTGGCTGTTATTTATTGTGGAGATTTCTATCTTTTTTCCCCATCTCACTGATGAACTTTTTTGAGTTTTATATTGTTTTTACTGTGTGATTTTGCAGAGGATTATGCTTTTTTGGAAATGCTTTATGTCATATTTTTAGTAAAACTAATTGTTGGGGCAGCTAGGTGGCCCTGGAATCAGGAATACCTGAGTTCAAATCCGGCCTAAGATACTTAATAATTACCTAGCTGTGGCCTTGGGCAAGCCACTTAACCCCATTGCCTTGCAAAAACTTAAAAAAAAGCAAAACAAATTATTGACTAACTGAAGAGGAAAATTTCACAACTGGGGTAATAAATGATAATGTGTTAGGAAATGAAGGACTATGCAGATAGACTGTAAATCAATAACTCTTAATCAACATCTGGATGATACGGGAAACCAGAGCCCAGTAGAGAAGTGACTCCTTTCCATCAAGTCTCCCTTTGTAACCTCTTCTGTCTCTCTGTCTCTGTCTCTCTCTGTATCTCTGTCTCTGTCTGTCTGTTTCTCTCCCCCCCCCTCGACCAGATGACTTGGGCATCCATCTATAAACTTCCAGTTTCACTTTTCCCCACCAGGAAAATGCTTGGCAGTGATATTGTGAAACTTAAAAAAGCAATGTACTTTGAGAAATCTGTTCAGGTTTTGAAACTAAGTTATTTTATTATATGTAGTCATTGGGTTTTTACTTTAATTACTGCTTTTAGGAGTTTATGTACTTTATGTATGGAGACAATTTTTTTTTATCCCTACATACTTCTCAAAGAAATCTCCCAATAGAAGCTATAAAATTAACATCATTATGAGGGAAATCTTTAGGCTAATTTAGTTGTTAGCAATCCTGTTTCCTTTTCTTCTTCTTCTGGGAATCCAGAATTGAGAGTAATCATGTATCAAAGAAAGAGACTATCCTAATTTTTTTTTGATGGAAAATACCACCAAAGAAATTCCTGGCTTGGCTAAAGTGCTGATTTTTGGAAGTAAATCATCTTTTAATTACTGTTCTCTCAACTGAGCATTGAGCTGTTTTCCAGAAATTACTGGGAAATGTAGGAAATCTATGGGGACAACCAGACACAGGGAAAATTATAAAAATGTGTTTTTGTGCTCAGGAACATGGGGTGGCCTTAACATGTGGTGCACATAAAATGGGTAAGAAATTATATTCTGTGGGTTATCCCAAGTTGTTGGAGATTCCTGTAAATAGAAACTGGACATGTTGGATTGTTGCCTCAGTAAGTCATTTATTAATGGGGTACAGGATAGAAGGAGCTGGGGAAAAGGCAGTCAGCTGATAAGGTCTAGTATCTGCTGAAGAAAGCAGTGTATAAACAGAGTATCCATGGTTAAATGACGATACTCACATAGAAAGAGGTGAAGCTATGGGTAGCAACGAGTCAGCCCTCTAAAGGTCTGTTTGGCAATCAGAGGATTTATATCCTTTGGGACCCTGATGATAGAGCCAGAGGCCGAAGGGCTGCAAATATGCTGTTACCTCCCTCCTAGGAGTAGGGGCAAACATGCCAAGGATATATATTTGTGCAAATGATCACATTCCAGGAACAGTTTGCTGCTGCAAGATGCACACAGGTAGTTGTCAGAAACATGAAACTTTAGAGAGTGAGCATTGTATCTTTTAGCTTTATGTTGTAATCTATTCCTTGACCCTAAAGGCCACATCATAAAGCTTCTATTTTATCACCAGCCCGTTTTCAGATTTGGTGACTTAACCGCATCCATAGAGAACCAGTGCCCAGAATCTCAAGAACGCTGTATATGAGTCTTCTCCAGTTTCATTGGTATAGCCAGCTAACAATTCTAGAAAAGCCCAGGATTTTGCCTTCATCTATGATTTTGACTGCCTCCTGCATTTACTCTGCCCAGAGTTCCATTTCATGAACATTGACCAGAACCTTGTGGGTCTGACCAAGCCAAAAGTAGCAAGAGAAGTTCATCACTGTACAGACTCCTCCTTGGTCACCTAGGCCCATGTGGTTCTTCCCTTATGACCCATTGGTTCAGCCAACAGGCAGAGGGCTGAAAATCTTTGATTGGTGTGATTAAGTTCTTGGGCCATTAATAATTAAGCCTTGTGGAGGGTCTCAGTAGACTCTCATAGAGCACTATCATACTTTCTTGGTTTAGGTTGTCTAATGAAAGGGAGTCCACATCTCAAAAGGGGAGAATTCTTTTGTTGAAAAGAATACACTTGGTGTCTGACTATAACATAGCAAGTGATATTAAAAAGAAAAGATCAAGGAAGGTGGGTATGAACTTGATATTAAACATTATCTGTATCTTGGTCCAAAATACATCTCTGCTATCCTCCAATGGGAGGTGTGTCCTCAGCTGTTTTGCCCTAGATGATTGTGGATATTTTAGCTCTAATGCTGTTGAGGAATGTGGGAAATTGTTGGGATAACAGGGAAATTATAGGAGATAATGGGGTATACAATCCATCTAAATCTAAGAGGTCCTTAGTGATTGGGTGCAGACCCTCAGTCCCTTGTCACAGGCAGTATTGGGATATATGCAACACCTGCAGGAGAAGGCAGCAGCAACATATAACCAAGCCCCTCAAGTTTCCTGAGAGTTGTCCAAAGCCCATTCAAGATCAAAATTAATCCCATCTCCTAATTCCTGATTCAGGGCAGTCCAGCAGCTCTTCATTTCAAAGTAATCCCATCCTCAAGATTAGTTGATTCTCATGAAATGAAAACACTCAACTTAATGCTTATTAGCAAGGTGGGGTCAACAGAAGAAGCAGAGAACTTGGGGCCAGTATCCAGGTGCAACCCCAAGGAAATAAGCAACAAAGGTAGAAATAGCCCAAATGACATGGTCATATCACAAGGCGAGAGCTGTGGTCATGCATGGTGGCGAGCCACCCTCCTCTCAGATAATCAGGATTCTCAGTGGTTTTATACTCTTTAGGGCTGCAGGTGGCTTAGCCACCTGCAAGAGGGTGCTTTCCAGTAGGGCTGGGAAAAACTGATCCTCTCTGGAGGAGGAGGAACAAACATGCCAAGAAAAGTCCTCCATGCAAAATAAGGGAGATTTACAGGAACCAGGGAGAAGGTACAGGGGATGCCAGGCAAATATAATCCCACAAAGATCAAGAGGTTCAAGGTTTCTAATAGCTTGATATCATTTTATTCCTTCAGAGAATAGCTTGATGTGCAAATTGCTGTTTCAGAAGGCAACATGGGTACATACCAGGGACAAAGCTTAACAAGGTTCTTGTTTGAATATTCTTGTTTGACCAGGAGACTCCTTCAGCAACCAGATCATACTCCTCACTAAAATAAACATTATTGTGCAACTCACACCACCAGTCATTTGATTGGTTGATGTGATCCTCTTTTATAGTAGTAGTAGTAGTAGTAATAACAGTAGTGGTGGTAGTGTTAGTAGTAGTGGTAATGATAGGTGATAGTAGTAGTGGTGATGGTGGTAGTAGTAGTAATAGTAGTAGTAGTGGTGGTGGTGGTGGTAGTAATAGTAGTAATAATAGTAGTAGTAAGGGGGCAGTTAGGTGGCACAGTGGATTGAGCCTTGGAGTCAGGAGTACCTGAGTTCAAATCCACCTCAGACGTTTAATAATTACCTAGCTGTGTGGCCTTGGGCAAGCCACTTAACCCCATTGCCTTGTGAAAACTAAAAAAACTAAAATAAAAAAAATAATAATAGTAGTAGTAGTGTTAGTAATAATAGTAGTAGCAGCACAATAGCAGTGATAGTAGTAGTGATAGCAGCAGTAGTAGTAGTACTAGTAGTGGTAGAAGCAGTAGTACTAGCAGTAGCAGTAGCAATAGCATTAGCAGTAACAGTTTAACAAGGTCAGGAATTAGGGCTTTTTAATAATTTTAAATCACATAATTATTGCTCTCAGTCTCAAACATACCAAGTACTATTAGACATTGGAGGTAGAAAGGATTTTTAAAAACCAGTTTCTGCCCTCAATAATTAGCTAACTTATACAACTTGCAAATATATATATACATATATATATATATATCTGGATAAGTGGTCATTTATGAAGAAAAGAGAGCACTAACAATTAGGGGAAACTACTAACTCTAGCACATGAAATTAGCCTTGAGGAAATCTAGGGACATAGAAAATGTGACATAACCAAGTATATAGACCAGTTTGGTCAGTAGAATATCACAATTCTCACTAGGAGGATTGGGAAAGGGGAGGAGCAGTATGATTATTACAACTCTTAAGAGTTGGAGGAATAATCTTGCAGGAGGCTACTTCTAATTCAGGAGCCACCAACAGTATGTTTCCCATTTACAACTAGCCACTAGCAAATGCATTCCTAAGATAAGAACAATTGAAAGAAATATATTCATTTCCTCCTGCAAACCTTTGGAAAATTTTTCCAACAAATACACACATCATTCATGGGAAAGAGTGAGCTCAACTATATTAATAGTGAATGACACACATATTCTATGTATGAGGCCAAGGATAATCTGTAACACCTTTCAGCCTTTCTTTGTAGAGTCCCCACACAGCTTCCTTTGGTTGCTCTCTCTTCCCAGTAGGCAGAATCCAGCTGAATTCTCAGGGTCTGCTTCTTTCTTGAATCTTTAGCTGAAACTTCTGCTCACCAAGAGGGGTTACATTCTCTGAAATTGCATCTTCCCTTGAATGATTCTCTGAATCCTTGTCTGTCTTCCATGTCTCTGTCTGCTTTCAGGGAAGGCTTTACCTCATACCATAATGGTATGATTATTTGGCAAAGTGAGGGAGAAAAGAGAAAACTGCCATCTTCTCCCAAAAGTGATTTCCTCCTGGTATTTTACATATTTTGGTTTTCTATATTTCACTCATTCTTCTAAGACTCATTTTTTAAAAAATGTTAGCTTGGAACTGGCTTTACTCCTCAGTAAATCACTTGACCTAAAAAAAGATAGATATTCTTATAATAGAAAATTATGTTTTTTTAATGGGGGGGTTCTTTTATTGCAAGAAAATGGGGTTAAGTGACTTGCCCAAGCTAGGTAATTAAGTGTCTGAGGTTGGATTTGAACTCAGGTCCTCCTGATTCCAGGGCCAGTACTCTATCCATTATGCCATCTAGCTGCCCTACTGTTTTTGTTTTTTTAAATTAAAAAATCATTTTTATTTTAAAATGTGTTGTACACTTAGCTGTATAAAATAAAAATAATTAATTTTAAATAATTTTAAATGAGTATATATATATATATATATAATATGCCCATAATATACTTATGGAATAATAATGTGTCTGAAATGGAAAGAACCTCAGAGGCCAGCAAGTTTAACTAATTCATATCTGAATAAGAACCCCATCTACAGGGAATATGGAAAGACAAGCTAACTAATTATGGGTGGAGTTGTAAGTTGATCCAACCAGTCTGGAAAGCAATTTGAAATATTGTTAAGAAAGTAACTAAAATGTTCATATTCTTTAACTTAGAATTGGACATATACACCAAGGAATTCCATGATAAAAATGAAGGCATTATATATACATCAACAAATGTAGAATAGCACTTTTGATAGTAGGAAAGTATTAGAAATGAAGTATTTATACTCATTGCTTGGAGCAATTAAACAAATGTTGAAACAAAAATGTAATTGAATATTATTGAACTGTCAAAAACCAACGGAGATGTTGAAAATAGAGAAATTTGGAAAGACTTATATTAATAGGTACAAAGTGAAAGAAATGAAACCAAGAAAAAAATATGTATAATCAGTAAGTACAACTATGAAAACTCAAGACACCACCAATAAGACTATTATAACTAAAAACTGTGAAATCAAGTTTGGACTCAAAAAAGAGACATGAAAAAGTACTCTTTACTATCTTGATAAATATAAGAAGAAAAAAAATCTGAATAAAACTATCCTAGTAAGTAAAACATCTTAGTTCCAACTATTCTGACTGAGTTGGGTATAGCATCATTACTTGTGATGACTTTTCCAGACATTTAGATCTTGCAAATACTCTCTTCAGAGAAAAACAAACTGGATTATCTTCCATTTTAGCTCCTGCTTCCTTGTCCTTCCAAGGTACAGAATTCTTCCCTTACGTTTGTGCTCCTTTACTCACTAGAGACACTCTCACAAATGCATATTATAGAGGAAATGATCGAGAACAGGGGGTCTCAATCTAATCCTGGATTCTAATGCTGAATAGTCCATCAGTTAGCTGTGTGTCCATGAGTAACTCATTTAATTTCTCCATGCTTGTTTCCTCACACACAAATGTAGAGAATAACATTTGCTCAGTCAAATTTTATAGTTGCTTTCAGTTAACATGTATTGACTGTGCTAGATAATATGGAGAATAAGAGAATTGTAAAATGTGGTCCTTGTGGTCCAAAAGAGAGTTCCTGAGGGAACTTCACAAGATCTCCACAGAGAGAAAAAGACCTCCAGTAATAAAGAGCTGTGAATTATTCTTTGTCTACATGTGGTTTTCAAGTTTGAGCCTACTTTCCCCAGAGACCTTGTGTGTAGGCGAAAAGTACTTGCAAATCCTGCTAACCCAGTTGTGTATTTTTTTAAAATAACTTCTATCCTTGTTATACTTTCTCAGTAAATCTCTGCTTCCAAAAGCTAATTAAGTCTGAGTGACTAATTGGTAATCAATGGGGAGCACACAGGGTGGGACCACAGTCCCTTGGAGTTATCCTTAGAACTCTGAAAAAAGAGTCAGCTGCCCTCTGGGAACTCAACCTGCCTAATTTGAGTTGGGGTTGAGGGAAGAAATGGCTCAGAGGCAGTGACACAAAGAGAGAGAGAGAGAGAGAGGAGTTTATCTTAATTTCAAATAAATTATGACTAAGACAAGTATATTTTATTTTTTATTGATACTTTATTTTTCAAATATATGTTATGAAAGTTTTTTCAACATTCATCCATATGCATATGCATGTTTTTAATTTACAAAATTTTCTTTCCATCCTCCCTTCCCATAGGTTAACATTGCACATACATATTTTCAATAAACATGTTTACAGACTAGTCATTTTTGGCATGAGGAATTAGGATTAAGGAAAAGAGATACATAAGAGATAATTTTTATAAAGTGTTCATCAGATTCTGAAGGGGTTTTTTGTTTGTTTTTCTTCCTCTGGATAGGGATAGCATTGTCCATGACCCGTCTGATACAGTTGTTGTAGCTCTCTGAACTTTTGAGAGGAGCTGCTTCCATCAAGGTTGATCATCTCACAATGTTGTTGTTAATGTGTACAATGTTTTCTTGATTCTGCTTCCTTCCCTCAGTATCAGATCCCATAAGTCATTCTATGCATCTCTAGAGTCTGACCATTTATTGTTTCTTATAGAACAATAATATTCGATAGTATTCATGCACCATAACCTCTTTAGTCATTCCCCAATTGATGGGCTTTCCCTCAGTTTCTAATTCTTTGCCACTACAAAAAGAGCTGCTATGAATATTTTGGAGCGTGTGGGACTTTTCCCATTTTTTTTTTATCATTTCTTCTGGATATAGACCTAGAATTGGAATTACTGGGTCAAAGGGAATGAACAGTTTTATTGCTCTTTGGACATAGTTCCAAATTGCTCTCCAGAAAGGTTGGATCCATTCACAATTCCACCAGCAATGCATCAATGTCCCAATCCTCCCACAACCTCTCCAACACTGATCATTTTCCTTTTTCCTCATCGTAGCCAATCTGATAGGTGTGAGGTGATATCTCATAGTTGTTTTAATTTGCATTTCTCTAATCAATAATGATATGGAGCATTTTTTTCATGATTATATATAGCTTTAATTTATTTGAAAACTGTCTATTCATATCCTTAAACCATTTATCAATTGAGGAATGACCTTATAAATTTAATGCAATTCTCCCTCATTGCAATTCTCTATATATTTTAGAAATGAGACCTTTATCAGAACTCCTAGTTGAAGATTGCTTCCCAGTTTTCTGTTTTCCTTCTAATTTTGGCAGCATTGATTCTATTAGTGCAAAACTTTTTAAATTTAATATAGTCAAAATCATTTTTTTGCAGCTTATAATGAACTCTAATTCTTGTTGGTCATAAATTTGTCCTTTTCCATAGAACTGAAATATTATTTCTTGGTCTACTAATTTATCTATGGTGTCACTCTTTATGTCTAAATCCTGTAGCCATTTTGACCTTATTTTGGTATAAGATGTGAGTCTATGCCTAAGTTTTGCCATACAGTTTTCCAGTGTTTCAACAATTTTTGTCAAATAGTGAGTTCTTATTCCAGAAGCTGATGTCTTTGGGTTTGTCAAACAATAGATTGTTGTAGTCACTTACCACAGTTTCTTTTGAATCTATCCTAATCCACTGATCCATTGCTTTATTTCTTAACCAGTGCCAGGCAGTTTTGATGACTGCTGCTTCATAGTATAGTTTTAGATCTGGTAGAGCTAGGCCACCTTCCTTTACATTTTTTTCATCAATTCCCTTGCTATTCTTAACCTTTTGCTACTCCAGGTGAATTTTGTTAATATTTTTTCTAGCTTGTAAAATTGGTATGGTACTGAATAAGAAATTTAATTTAGGTAGAATTGTCATTTTTATTATATTAGCTTGACCTAACCATGAGCGTTTGACATTTTTCCAATTATTTAGATCTGACTTTATTTGGATGAAAAGTGCTTTATAACAGTATTCATACTGTTTCTGGGTATGACTTGGGATGAAAATTCTAAAGTATTTAATGTTGTCTATAGTTACTTTTTCTTTTTAGGTTTTTGCAAGGCAAATGGGGTTAAGTGGCTTGCCCAAGGCCACACGGCTAGGTAATTATTAAGTGTCTGAGGTTGGATTTGAACTCAGGTACTCCTGACTCCAGGGCCGGTGCTCTATCCACTGCACCACCTAGCCATCCCCTATAGTTACTTTTAATGGAATTTTCTTTCTATCTCTTGCTCTTGGGTTTTGTTGTTCATATATAAAAATGCTGATGATTTATGTGAGTTTATTTTATATCTTGCTACTTTGCTGAAGTTTTAATTGTTTCAAGGTGTTTTTAGATGATTTTCTTGGGTTCTCTAAATATGCTATCATATCATCTTCAAAGAATAATGAAAGCTTTGCATGCTCATTGTCAATTCTTATTCCTTCAATTTCTTTTTCTTTTCTTATTGTTAAAGTTAGCATTTCTGATATTTATTGAATAGTAATGGCAAAAATGGGCATCCTTGTTTCACCCCTGATTTTATTGGAAATGCTCCAAGTTTATTTCCTTTATATATAATATTTGTTCCTGGTTTTACATAGATACTATTTATTATTTTAAGGAAAACTCCATTTATTCCTAAATTTTCCTAGTGTTTTTAATAGGAATGGATGTTTTTTTCTCAAAAATTTTTTCAGCATCTATTGAGATAATCATATGATTTCTGTTGGTTTTGCTATTGATATGTTCAATTATGTTGAGTATTTTTCTAATATTGAACCATCCTTGACTACCTGGTATGAATCCTAGCTGATCATGGTGTATTAGCCTAGTAATAACTTGCTATGGTCTCAGTGCTAAAATTTTATTTAAGATTTTTGCATCAATATTCATTAGGGAGATTGGTCTATATTTTCTTTATCTGTTTTGGTCCTTCCTGCTTTAAGTATCAGCATCATATTGGTATCATAGAAGGAGTATGACAGAACTTGTTAAGACAGGTATATTTCTAGATCAGAACACATAGCCATGACAAAGACATCTCAGTCATTTAGTGGCCCCTAATCCTAATGATAAATTGAATTCTTTTGAAGGTTGAAAGTGAAATGTATAAAGAGAAATATAAAGCAAGCATTAGGAAACCTGAAGGCAATATTCAAGATGATTTTTCAGTAGCAGACAATCATTATTGCTACAGGCACCCTCAGCCTAATTATAGTGAGTAAAATTTGCCTTTGGCAATTTTCCCACCTCCTTTTCCAAACTCCTTCTCATTTCTTGGCACACATTTTCTGTGTATGCACAGCTCATAGTTCCCAGTGTGGCATCTCATCCCAACCTGCCTCCTCTGAAGTGACCTCTGTTCTCATTCCTCTTTCCTTTCCCCTACTAATAGTAAAGGGAAATGAAAATGGGTATAGTACAAGCTGAGTTTGTAAACTGCAGAAGAGGCATACAAGAAAGTTAAAACTAGAGTTTGGATAGGATTTTGGGGAAATGCTCCTGAGAAGTCATAGGAGTATAAGACTGCAAGGGACCTTAGAAACCATCAGGTCAACCCAGTCATTTTACAGAGAAGAAAGTGAGTTCCAGAGATGGGAAAGTGAGTTAGCCAAGAGCATCAGAGCTAAGATCAGAATTCAAAGTTTCTGACTCTGAGTTGTGTTCTAGTCAATTTGAGAAGTGTTTTAAAAGAAATGAGAGATATGGGTTGGTAAAGAGCTAGGAGAGTTTTTCACATAGGGGAAACAATGTGCTAATATGTATTATTATAAAAAACTAGTGGGGGAAAATTTGATTAGTGTGTTTGAAAATGGAGTTCAGGGGCGGCTAGGTGACGCAGTGGATAGAGCCAATGGCCCTGGAGTCAGGAGTACCTGAGTTCAAATCTGACCTCAGACACTTAATTACCTAGCTATGTGGCCTCGGGCAAGCCACTTAACCCCATTGCCTTGCAAAAAAAAAAAGTAAAAAAAAATGGAGTTCATACAAATAGGAGGGAATGAGTTTGCTGAGATGAGAGGAACTTTTGAAAGTGACCCTGAAGGAAAGTCTCAAAGAGATAGGCTTTGATAATAATCTCTATAAAGTTTTAAATAATGAAACTGTTCTGTCCAGAGAAAAGAGCACTAAACTTTAAGTGCTAACCTGAATTTGCATCCCAGCTCTGCCACTGAATGATCCTGGGCAGATCACTTAACCCTGTTGGATCTCAGTTTCCTCATTTGTAAACGAGGAGTCAGACTAAATGACCTTCAGGGTTCTATGATCTAAGGAAATTTAGCAGCAAAGTCTCTGATGGTTAGGAGAGGGTAAGAGATTGGAACAAGGGAGGATCCCCTGGAGACCCATTATTGTCTAGATATGAAGTAATAAATATTTGGGCCAAGGAACTAAATGCAACAAAGAAAAGGAAGCAACAAAGTCAAGAGATATTTTGGAGATGTGCTAAATGCTTTTAAATGAAACTCCTCTCATTAATCCTGGGAGATAAGGTACTATTATTATCCCTATTTTATAATTGAAGAAATCGAGGAAGAGAAAGGTTAAATGATTTGCCTAGGATTGCACAGCTAATAAATGTGTGAAGTTACATTTGAACTCAGATCTTCCTGATTCCAGGCCCTGGGTCCTTTCTACAGCACTGCTCATGGAAAAAATTAGTAATTAATTGAGTGGATGTGGGGACAGACAGACAGACAGGACTAAGTGGAAACTCCCAATTTACTGACCAAGGAGAGATTGGGTCATTGATATGTGAGCCATGACAGCCAGGGCTTTGGGAGTAGGATATGTAAAGTGACCGGAAACAACACTATCTGGCTGCATCTGCCACCCCCCAGCAGCCACATCCTGAGAATTACACCCTCTTTCCCTAATACTGACCCATGTACAAGAATTATTAGTCATATTGCTGATCAGCAATAATCCAGAAATTAGAAAGAGGTGCTTCCATAGAGTGGAAGATAAGGAAATCACTTTTCAACATATTTTTGTTGTTGTTGAGTTGTGTTTGACTCTGATCTCATTTGCAGTTTTCTTGGCAGAGATATTAGAGTGATTTGCCATTTTCCTCTCTAGCTCATTTTACTGATGAAGAAACTGAGGCAAACAAAAATTAAGTGATTTTTCCAGGATCACACAGCTGGGAACTGTCTGAGGGAAAATTTGAACTCAGGTCTTCCTGACTCCAGACCTCACAATCTGTCCACTGCGCCATCTAGTTACCTTCCAGCATCTAACTGTCCTCACACTGGTTTAGTTCCTAATCCTTCCACATGCAGACTTTAATAATTTGAGTTCTAGGGATGATAGACACAAAAGACAAGTGGTATTTAAAAGAAAATGAATTTTTTTCCTCATGGCTATTGCTAATTTCAATTCTGCTAATTTGACTTTTAGGGATAGAACTGATCTTTTCTTTTATAGGAATAATTTTTCCTTTGCTGCAGAATCTGAAGTTATATACTGTTCATAACCATATAATTGATCCAAACTTGAGACAATTTGCCTCTAAACATTTTTCTATCATATTTAATTCTAAAAGTGCACAAGGATACTGTTTGCATGACTTTTTAAATTTGATAAGACATTTAAATGGAAATATACTCTGGGCAGATTGATCTTTATAGGACAGTAGGGAAGGAGTCAGAGCAAATCATGCAGAGAGGAGTGAGGTGGATATAAAATCTGAGAACATTAGGGTCCAGAGTTGATGGAGAGTAACCTCCAGATTCAAGCAATCTGTTTACTTTGCATTTTGCATCTGCTTGGTTATATGCCCACCATCTCCCCTCTTAGAATGTAAACAACAGAGATAGTGCATCTGACTCATGCTAATAACTTAGCAAAAATTGATTTTTTTGTTGTTGTTCAATTGTGCCGAATCTTTGTGATCCCATTAGGAATTTTTTGTCAAAAATACTAGAGTGGTTTTGGCATGTCCTTCTTCAGTTCATTTACAGATGAGGAAACTGAGGCAAACAGATGAGTCTTGGCATTTAAAAGGCCAAAGCCCAGGACTTCATCCACAGTACCCCTAGTTTATTGATTAATTGATTCTGCCATAATTCTGAAGGCTACAATTTCCTCATGAATATAAGAGGAAAGATCTGGACTCACTAAAAAAAACCCCCAACTAATTGAGGGGTGGCTAGTTGGTGTGGTAGATAGAGCACTCACCTTGGAGTCAGGAGGACCTGAGTTCAAGTATTACCTCAGACACTTAATAATTACCTATCTTGGGCAAGCTACTTTAACCCCATTGCCTTGCCAAACAAAAAACAAACCTAAAAAACCCCCAACTAATTGAAGGTTATTTTCAGTTAGTCTAACATTTGAAAAAGAGGTCCTTAAGGCCTGATTATTTTTGATCTCTGACAAAGCAACCAAGGACCCTGAGAGAATCTTGCCAGATTCTTGGACTTGCTTGCCTTGTTATAGCTCAAACTTTTTCAAAAGTAAACTAAAATAATAAGCATTAAATAAAGTAAAATAAACTTTTATCATGAACTTAGTTCTCATCCACTCACTCTGCAATCAGAGGACCTGGGTTCAAACTCCATACCAGAGACCTATGTGACCTTGGTGAAGTACTTAACTTCCCTGGGCTCCTTTTTCTTCAACTTTAAAATGAGGAGATTGGGCAAGATGACCTCAGATCCCTTCTTGATCTAGAGCTGTGGTCATATCATCAACCAATATGCTCTCATTTTATAAAGAACAAAAAAAGATTGTGAGCTTCTGGTTATTGTATATTTTAAAAAATTATATTAAATTGAACACGGTAGCTTCAAAATAACAGATTGGCATTTCCTAGTCAAGATGTGAAGGGCTTTGCTTCTTGCACCGACTTGGGGATATGTCTGACTTCGAGACTGTGAAGTGCTAAAGTGATTTGCAATGAAACTGTAATGATCCACTTCTTATCCTTGTCTCCCCCCACCTTTTGTTTTTTGCAATAGGAACATTTTGTTTTCTTTTAATTTTGTATAATAGGCTTCAGAAACAGAGAAAATCTTCAAGACCATTTCTCCCAACCACCTCCCTCATCAACTTTTCTTACCCTAACATGAAATGATTGGAGAAAGTGGCTTTTAAAGACTCTTTCAGCCCCTTATCTTTACTGATGGGGGGGTGGGGTGGCCCTTTCCAGCTAAGGCAATTAAAGTAGGTCATGAAAAGGATATAGTGGGGGCAGCTAGGTGGTGCAGTGGATATAGCACTGGCCCTGGAGTCAGGAGGACCTGAGTTCAAATGTGACCTCAGACACTTAATAATTACCTAGCTGTGTGACCTTGGGCAAGTCACCCCATTGCCTTACCAAAAAAAAGGGGGGGGGGTACAGTGCTGGGCTTGGAGTCAGGAACACTCATCTTCCTGAAACCATACAAAGAGTTTTTAAAAAGATCCTATATTAGATGACTGAAGCAGTTAGATAGATGGCACAATGGATGGAACAGGATCCTGGAGTCAGAAAGACATGAGTTCCAGCTCTGTGACCCTGGGCAAATCAAGTTCCTCATCTGTAAAATGAGCTAGAGAAGTAAATGGCAAACCATTCTAGTATCTTTGCCAAGAAAACCTCAAATGGGGTGATGAAAAGTCCAATACAACTGAACAAAAGTTTCCTTCCAACTTTTCAGCTGTTAAATGAAAAGAGAATGGGCAGCTATGTGGCATAGTAGATAGAGCACCAGTCCTGGAGTCAGGAGGACTTGAGTTCAAACACTTAATAATTACCTAGCTATGTGACCTTGGGCAAGTTGCTTAACCCCATTGCCTTAAATAAATAAATAGCTAAAATAAATGAAAGGAGAATACATAACCAGGAAGATGGCCTTGTGTCCCTTCCAGCTCTTAAATCTTAAGTATAGACCCTGATGTAATAATATCAGGGCATGTTTTAGGAGGAGTTGCTTTATGAATACATCAATTAAACCATTTGGAATATATTCAGAAAAAATGACACAAGTTATAGTTAACCTATGGAATTCTCCATGGAAGGCAGAAGTGGATTACACAATGATGCCAGCAATTTATAAACCTTGTTTCATGTGGTTCTCACAACAGCATCAGAGTCACAAAGTTAGTAAGTGATGTAGATAGAATTCTAATCTAGGTCTTCTGATTCCATCTCCTTGGACTTCATGTGTTTTCATAACAGCGAATACCTCTTAAAGAAGTAGATTCAGCCCTCTTTTTTAGAGAGTGTGAGGTCTGATGTCAGGGGACCCAGGATGGAATCTTAACACTGTGACTTCACTATACAAGTGTAAGCAAGTTGTTTCCCATCTCTGAGACTCAATGTCCTCATCTGTATAATTGAAGGAGTTCTCAGGGATTTTTAACCTGGGGACCATGAACTTGTTCTAAGAATATTTTTTTTTAGTTGTTGCAAGGCAATGGGTTTAAGTGGCTTGCCCAAGGCCACACAGCTAGGGAATTATTAAGTGTCTGAGGCCGGATTTGAACTCAGGTCCTCCTGACTCCAGGGCTGGTGCTCTATACACTGCACCACCTAGCCACCTCTAAGAATATTTTTATAATTATAATTTGCTAGAATTTATATTCTCTGTGATTTCATGTGTTTTAGTTCCCATAATTCTGCAAAAGGGGTTGGTAGGATTGCATCAGATTGTCAAAAGGATATGTGACACAAGAAAGGTTAAGAACTCCTAGACTGTAAATATAATGATTTCCTACTGAAACTGTGGCACAGAAGAAACAATTTCTGATTTTTGTTAGCCCACAAAAACTCTACTTTGAGGGAAGCAGTTACATGAAATGTTATGGACTTGAAATCCTGTAAACAGTACCAATCCAAAAACTAAACCACAACCAATTTGGGGGCTTAATCAGACCATGTTTAATCATCTGTTTGGATCTCTTAAAAAAATTGTCATTTTCTCCTTTGTATTTGAACCAACTTTCTACAGAAAGCTATTGCTAAGGTTGCGAGAAATAATCAGATAACTTAGTTTCTTAATTAATTAAAAAACATTGAAGACAGATTAAGGCAAGCACCCAGCTCCAGTTAGAGGACAGATGGGAAGGTTGAAGTGATTTTTTTCTTTTAGTGACTAGTGAAAAG